>NW_026898776.1:0-595000 GCF_033153095.1 Gastrolobium bilobum | reverse complement strand
CTTGAGCATATTGTCATACAGGATATTGTGCTAATGACTGTTCAGCAATTGCAGATTCAGGGACTTCATTGTTGGCAGGTCCAACGGTACGATTAAATGCTTTAGGCTGCTGTTTAGATTTCATTTCTGATTAGAGTTTTATAATCTGTAAAGAATGGTTTAGGCTAAATGAGAAAAGGTCTAAAAATTTGCAGACTCGGGTACTTCTTTGTGATTGCAATTTTTATATTAACAAATGAGAAAAGGTCTAACAAATGCTTTACACCAGCTAGCTAATCAATTATGTGGTTTGTTCTTGCAGACAGTAATTACGATGATAAATCAAGCAATTGGAGCATCTGGAGTTGTAAGCAAAGAATGCAAGTCCGTTGTTGAACAATATGGACAAACAATCTTGGAATTGCTCTCGGCTGAAGTAAGTACCATTTTTAATTCATTCTTGGCATATTTAGATTGATTGGATTCTTTGCCCGTAGTCATGAGTGATCGGGTCATCTTTCAGAAGGAATTTTCTTAGGCTTTTCATTTGGTTCTGTAGGCACAGCCAAAGAAGATCTGCTCCCAAATTGGATTGTGCACCTTTGATGGGACTCGTGGTGTTAGGTAATGCCCGAAGAATTATACCTTTTGTCATTTACTTTAGAGAGCTCAATATATATTTAATGTACTGTGACTGCCATTTTATTAAAGTGTCTTTAATTTTTTTCTTTAGTATGGGTATCGAGAGTGTGGTGGATAAGAAAGAAAGAAGATCATCTGGTGGCTTTCGGGATGCTACTTGTTCTGCATGTGAGATGGCTGTTGTTTGGATGCAGAACCAGCTGAGGCAGAATCAGACACAAGATCGGATAATAAACTATATCAATGAGGTAACTAATCTTAATTTTGCTATTTGAGAATTTAAATTCTGCTTCTCCTCTTGACTCCAGCCTCATGTTGATAATGCAGCTTTGTGATAAAATGCCTAGCCCAATGGGAGAATCATCTGTTGACTGTGGAAAGATCTCTTCAATGCCTATTGTTTCCTTTACTATTGGTGGAAAAACTTTTGACCTTGCCCCGCAGGAGGTATAGTTTCAAACCTGATTAGTTGCTTTTGCAAGGGCTGATCACTATCTGTATTTAATTTTATGAAAAAATAACGGGTGAAGAGAAAAAGGAATTATATTGTTGGAGGGAAAGACAACATCCCTACAAAAAAAAAAAAATCAATACGAGAACGGAGTACAAGATAGAGCTAGTTAGTGGTCAGGCTAAATGGTGCTTTACAGCGCTTTTGATTTGCCATAGCAATTTGCAAGTCTATCATTGAACACTCGCTACAGAAACCATGGGATGAACCCAAAAGTGTTGAAACCAAATGCAGCCTTATCCTATGGATCCTATCAATGCCTTATTTTCCGTATTTTTTGCCAAAATATGGGGTTGTGGGTACAAAGAAATTGTTTCAAGGGATGGGGTTCGAACCCAGAAAGATTGAATAATCTTTATTTGTGGGTTGGATAATACTTAAATGTGTAAGGTTTACGTACTCGACATAATAGTAAGAAAAGCAAGCAAATGCCTTGGATTTGTTACTTGACGAATTAGTTTTAATGAAAAATAAAACAAAATAAAATGTGGAGCAGAAGGAACTCACACATAGAGAAGGAGACGTTTCAACTGCTATTATAGTGATAATTTTATTTGGTAGCCGTAGGCATTAGCCTGAATTCTATGCTTGAATGGTTGCCCTGTTCTATGTTTTCTCTTGTCCTTATCCGCTTTTCTCTTTGGTTTCTTCAGTACATACTGAAGGTGGGCGAAGGTCCTGCAGCTCAATGCATTAGTGGCTTTACTGCTTTGGATATTCCTCCTCCACGTGGCCCTCTCTGGTATGTTAAAGCTTTTATTTGCTTGAGACATACACTATGGCATTTAACTTTTGATTGTGATGCATTGATTTGATTCTCACTTAATGGCATCTGCATAAATGTAGGATCCTTGGAGATGTCTTCATGGGGCGATATCACACGGTCTTTGATTATGGTAAACTGAGAGTTGGATTTGCCGAAGCAGCATAGAGAATGCTCTCGTGCCTCGCAGAATGTCATCCGTTAATTGCTAGTAGTTTTTTTATTTTCCTTCATAAAATTAGTAAAACCAAACAAGAAATTTCATTATGGGAAACATAGCCTCAATACTGAAATTTGGCAACCGGTATATGCTAGCAGTTTGTATACTCTTGCAATCATAGTGGGGTCTAAAATTATGGTTGTATATATATTAATATTCTCGCAGTCCCTCCCCCGTGTATTAAATGGCTCATTAGATATATGTGGAGCTTTCAGGGTTGGGCTCTATATGCATGCTTAGTTGAAAGGGGTTGATATGACTCGTGATTGCATATTTTCTTCCTTTTCATCTAGCTTCGGATGTGTGTATCATATGTCCGATGCATCAAACTACACATATAGAAAGTACTGGATTAAAAAGAAGAACTTAGCTTATAAAAAGAATATCAAAGGGTAAGTGTGTCTCTGATGCTTCAAACTATGTAAAAGAAGAAGAAGAATAAAACTCAAAAAAATCTTATTCTATGAGTTTTATAGTATTATTTAATTCCATTTCATACTCACGAATTTTTTTCGATCCTAAACTCAAGTGTAGTTAATACTCAGTCTGACAGTCTCTAGGGACTATTTTTTACTATATAGATAACATTTGTTATAATCAAATTGTTTCATATTTTATCTTTTATAAAGGATACTAAGATAAATTTTTTTGAATATCATGAAAACTTGGCATGGCAAATAAAATATTACTTGATATTATAAAAAAAAAAAAAAAATAACCTGACGAATCAGTCTGTCTCGCGACGGTTTGAACCCATTTCGGCATGTTTAAGCGGGTTCGGAATCTCAACCCGATCTGCCATTTGTGGCGGCTTAAACGAACCAACCCGATGGGTTGGATTCATTTCCTAGTTAAGTTTTTGGGTCCTTTCACTTATATCTCTTACCTTATTCCTTCTTGATATGAGATTTCATCACTCACGCTTAGTATTTCCATTGCTTTCTCTTAGGAGTAATGATTAGTCCAATAAGAATTGGGCTAGATCACATATGGTTGAGTCTGATCCAATAGTTGTCTGGATCTTTGTTGGAATGAGTGTTGTAAGATGGTGACTATGCGAGATGTTTTGTTACTTAGCGGGATGCTCTAGGAGATAGGAGATTTGAGATTGGATGTCTTGATTGGCTGGGACAAATGTGGGAGGTATATGCAAGGCTCTCTGACACTTATTGATTGCCTTACTTATGCCATCTTAGTATGACATCATTTAACCTCATTGCTCAGCAAAAGTGGCTCTTGCAAGCTATCTCATATG
Organism: Gastrolobium bilobum; assembly: GCF_033153095.1. Lineage (NCBI taxonomy): Eukaryota > Viridiplantae > Streptophyta > Magnoliopsida > Fabales > Fabaceae > Gastrolobium > Gastrolobium bilobum. The sequence continues at coordinate 591,630 of NW_026898776.1, read as the reverse complement.
CGAGATATCTATTTGTGAGCTATGTCTTATAGGGGTAGCTGAAACTAGGTGTCTGTCCCTTAACCATTGGCTATTAGGGTGGCTGTAGAGTCTTGACTCTTGAGCTGCTGACATCGAGTATAAATGGAAATGTGGAACAATCGCGTTTCCTTAACCTTGAAGTTTTAGTTATTGGGACCCTTAGGCCATTCATAAATTAGGTGTTATATCCCACATGAGTTTGGTTCAAATCAAGTATAATGCACACATATATGGTTTTAAGTAGTAATTATGCACCCATTTCATAAAATAGATTAATATTTAATTGCTTATATTTTATAAAAACCTTAATGGTGATACCTATTGTTTTGCGTTCCACACTCAGATATTCAATTTTCTTCTGTCTAAGTTAACCCATACATTTTATAATTGACCAGAATATGTCAAATTAACTAGCGTAGGTGTTTAACATAGCCGGATTCATTATATATATTGGAAGGATTGAAATTTGAATAGTTGATACTCGATAATTGATATAGTGATTCGAGTATGAGCGGCCAGTTCCAACATGTTTTAACTAGAATTTGTATAATAGATTACTCGCAATATACAAATAGCAAGGTTTATTCATTCACGGCGTGAATCATCATTTTTTTTATACAACTCTTTTTAGTGAAAGATTATGTCACTGACATTCACAAATCTAATATTTATAGTATAATATAGTTATAACTTATATACACGAATCCAATCCAATAAGCTCCGCCGAAAAATAAACAAAACCTACTATTGAATGTAAATGAAGTCAGCTAGCCACGTTTTACACAAAAATATAAATATGAAAATGGTTGAATAATGTGTTTTTAGTCCCAATATGTTATATTTATTTTTAATTTAGTCCATGTTCAATATGCATTCTCAATTCAATCCTTATACAGACAATTATTTTCAATTAACATATCGGAATTAGAAACATCACTATTTTATTTTTATATGAGACAATCATTTTTAATTTAGTATTTATGTTTCACAATAATTCAATGCAGTTTCTTAGTATTTAATAAAATCTAAATAGTTTTTATTTTTGTAAAAAAATGAGTTACATGTATAGGAACAAATAAGAGCTTTGAACTTAAGGCTTTGTTTGAGAGTTTGGAAGGGGAAAAAATGAAGAGGATCTAAGGGAGAGAGAGAGAGAAGGGAAGGAAGGAAAATGAAGGGTATTCACTTTAATTTGAGAATTAAAGATATGATAAGGGAGAAAAATGAAGGGTTAATATGATATTTTTATATTTTTATTCTTTTTTAAAAAACTAAGATAATTATTATGTTTTACAAATAAAATTAAATTTAAAATTTCTAAAAAAAAGTAATTTTAAAATTATGAAATTGCATAAAAAAAGAGGAATTTTAAAATTGTGAAATTACATAACAAAAGATTATTATATTTCAAAAGTAATTTTAAAATTTAAAATTTAAATTTTGACCCAACAAACCTCACACCCTAATTATGAAATTGCATAACAAAAAAAAAAAAAGTAACAAATTGATAAGTTGATTATCAAAATTCAGCAAGCTAATTGATGCACACAAAAATGAAATCCAATGCATCCAGAGCGAGAGAAATTCCCGGAGCTTCCAACTCCAATATCGTCGTCCTTACTATCATTAACGTCGTTTTATGCTTTTTACTAATTTCTTGCTAGATAACCCTAATTTGCAATTGTGCGTTCGAAGAGAAAGAGGAAATTGGAGAGAGTTATAAAAATCCTCAATTCTTTTTTCCCCATTTTTAAACTTACAAATAAGGGAAAGACATAAATAAAACCTTCTATTTCCTTCTAACAATGACTTCCAAACAAAGCCTAAACGAACATGCCTTATATTGAGGCTTGAACCAGTTTAGTTCAATCGAGGTTCTTTGCTCGGTTATTCAGGCATTAAGTTGGTGACTAAAGGTGATGCGTGTATGAAAATGAGCATGAGCCAAGATAGGAACAGTGACCAATTTTTCACATTTTTTCAAAAATTTTTTATCCAAATACCACGTAAGAAGTAAAATTTTCCAAATTACCACACATGCTAATTCGTTGCAGACAGCGAACTATGTTCGCAAACGTGGTACGTTTCTGGTGGCCACGTAATTTGCTACTGACAATAGCGAACTAGGTGGTCAAAAAGTTAGTATGCTCTGAGCTAAAGGAGGACACGTGGCAGACTTTGAGTAATTCGCTGGTCTCCATAGATAACTAGTTCTAACGGTCAGAAAAAAATAGTCGTTAGACCACCTCCACCTGACGTGGACAAATTCTTTATACTGTGTAACGAACTAAGTCCAACGGATAACTCACACTTGGTTGCCTATATACCCCCCCCCCCCCCCCCCCCCCCCCCCCAATTTCCCACACTCTTTCTCTAATTACATATTTCTCCTCTCATTCTCTCTACAAGGTCTTTATTTTATCTCTCACAAGGTTAGTGTTTTATATTTTGTTATTTATGCATTATTAGTGTTTTATAGTTTGTTATTTATGCATTATAAGTGTTTTATATTATGTTATTTATGCAGTATTAGTGGTGTTAGTTTTTTGAAATTATTTAGTTGAAACCTTAGGTTAGAAGATATGTTATTTTTTTGAAACCATAGGATAGAACCAATGGACTTTTTGACCTTTTTACCCTTCATTAATTAATTAATAACCATTTCCCCCTTATTCGAAACTATCTACACAATCTATCCCTCTTTAATCGATTAACTTAAAGATTTAATCGATTAAATGGTCAAAACTGGCAAAAAAGATTGACTTGATCCCAACAGGCAATAAAGGTCAAATCTCCTCCATAAACAATAGCAGATTTCATGCATATGAAGCAAATCAGCAAGTTAATAAGAGTTGATTGCGATTTGTATTTAATAGGAGCTAGTTGCGTTTTGTATTTAATAGGAGTTGATTGTGTTTTGTATTCAATAGGAGCTGATTGCGTTTTATTATGAGTTGCCATTTTACGAGTTGGTTACAGATTGTCACCAATTCAAATTTATTTGTAATTTGTAATACGAAACACATTCAACCCCTATTAAATACAAAACGCAATCAGCTCCTATTAAATACAAAACGCAATCAATCAATGCTTTCACGCTCATTTGGTATATTTACTCATTTCATTGAAGGGTTCACTTTTTCTGCAGTTACTGCATATAAGTTATCTGCAGTAAGCCCAATACGACGTCGTTTTGGAGCGGAAATCATAGTATTTTTGTAATTTTAATTTATTTCAGGTTATAATAGTCTTTATATTTATAATTTTTTAATATTTCAATACCAAAATGACGTCGTTTTTGGAATAAATGCAGATAACTTATCTGCATTAACTGCAGAAACAGTTTTCCCTTCATTGAAATGTTGTCCATAAATAGGTTCAGAATTACAAATTACAAATAAATTTGAATTGGTGACAATCTATGACCAACTCGTAAAATGGCAACTCCTAATAAAACGCAATCAGCTTCTATTAAATACAAAAACATTCAACTCCTATTAAATACAAAACGCAATCAGCTACACAACGCAATCAGCTCCTATTAAATACAAAACGCAATCAATCAATGCTTTTACGCTCATTTGGTATATTTAATCGATTAAATATAAGTTTTAATCGATTAAATCAATTAAGAATGATATTTAATCGATTAAGAGGTATATTTAATCGATTAAATCTTCAAGTCAATCATTTTTGTCAGTTTTGACCATTTAATCAATTAAATCTTCAAGTTAATCGATTAAAGAGGGGCAGATTGGTAGATAGTTTCGGATAAGAGACAAAATGGTTATTAATTAATTAATGAAGGGAAAAAGGGTCAAAAAGCCAGAACCAATGTGTTAATATTATTATATTAATTGAAACTCTAGGATAGTTGGTAAATTATTATATATTTAAAAAAAAATTAAATTATGGTTTATATTTTTATTTTAATATTATTTATTTTAGGACTCGAAACCTTAGGTTAGAGGACATGTTATTTGTTGGTGAATTAATATGTAGGATTGTTGGTGAATTTTTTAATTTTAAAATTCTAAATACAAATTATGTTTTATATTTTAATTTTATGTATTTTAGGTCTCGAAACCTTAGATTAGAGGACATGTTATTGCTATTGTTTAGGTTAATAATTATATATCAAAATAGTAATATCATTGAATTATTCTTCTAAGTAGATCCATTGAGCATGATAAACCCCCATAACCTGGGTCTCAAAGGAGTGTGATTGACCCAGGTTCATGGGATCGTTCTCTCTTGACATTACAGAAGAAACATATATCCACGTATGTGTGGAATACCTCAAAGAATCGTGACGTCCAGGATTATGTGATTAATGTTAGACACGCTGCCACACATGATTATGAGCATATACCAGAGGAGATCCAGCCATTTCTGATGCAGGCTAGTGTCTATCACTTGCGCATCTGCGCAACCATGAGGTTAGTATACTCTTATTGTATAACCTAGTATTATAATGTTGTGATTGTAATATTTTGATGACATCATATTATTTTTTATTTCAGATCGACCATTTGCTTGTCGAGTGATGGCGCCCAAAGACATGTACATTTCGTATGACGATGGGTGAGGTTACCATCACCTCGGAGGATGGTGATGCTATCTCGGGCCGCACTGGACGACATCCATTTCGGCAGATGATTTTTGACTTGTTAGGAGTTGAGCCATAGAACGGTCGGGATTTGCATGGATGTTTGTTGGGCCTCCACTTTCTACGGGGCCGTATCAGATACACTCGTGCATTGATCTTGCGTATCTTGGGCAGGATGTTGTTTGTGGACACCGTCTCCAACTTTGTGCCCGCCCGATATTTATTGTTGTTGGGTGATTTTGAGAGCACAGATACTTTTAGTTGGAGTTCTGTTGTTCTTGCATCCTTATACAAGGAGTTGTGCAAGATGACAGATAGAGGACACTCCGAAATGGGTGGATGTGTTTTGTTATTATAATTATGGGCAAGGATGAGATTTTCGTCTATCTATCCTCATCTCCCTACAGTGTCTGATCCATATGCAATATATGGAGCTAGGTGATTCATACTTATTTTTTATTGCCATCTGTAAATTTATTCGCTTTATATATTGTTAATACTCCACTTTTACTTTTGCATGTTTAATGTGTATACTACGCGACAAATGATATATATCCACATCTGCTATAATGACCCTCACATTTAATTATGGATTTAATATGGAAGGATAATTATAAAGAAAAAGAAATAAAGTCACATTTGGTTAAAAAGGAGTTAAAATGACAGTTAAGGGGTAAAAATGCGGGTAAGCAAAGTTACCCGAAATGTGAAAGTAAAATTAGAAATATGACTGGAAAAATATTCTAGTTCATTGGGTAAATTTTGGTATTGAATGAAGGTGTGTAGATAGGTAAGTGGTTACCCAGTTAAAGTAATTTAACATATTTAACTTAAGAAACCGTGTCACCCCTCCTCATTTCTTCTCCCTCGTACACGAGCCTCTGTCTCCAATTTCCCTTGAAATAGGTTAGGTTTTCATTTTCTTTTTCTTTTGATTACTCCATCACCACTCCTCCAAATCCAAAAGTCTATTACATGAAATTGATAGTAAACCACCTAATGAATCCATTCCATCAATTAGTTTGAGCTATAATTGCTTATGTGAGGAGCTATTCCCTTTCCCTTTTTCGGTTTACTATTTATCAAGGGTGAAAAACGGAGCTTTTCTTGGTGAATGTCTTCTAGACTTTGGATAAGTGATTAGAGGTAACAAAACTTTACTTCTATGGTTTGATTTTGTTATTTAAGTTTGAGATTTTGAAACGTGTTTTTGGTGGGAATCTTGTAATTGAAATTAGAAGTTTGTGATGTGTTAGTATTGGTAATGATTGGTAATGTAGCAATTGACACTAACATGTTTAAATTTTTTGAAAGAAACCCCATGTCTCCCTTCCACTATGTTTCGTCCTTGAGAGAGTGATAAGGGAATGATGTTTAAAAATTTTAATTCATGTATTTGGAAGGTTAAAATGTTAGAGTAAGTGGAACTTTAGTGAATTAGTGAGAGTACCAAAATATAAAAAAATCCTATGTTATGATATCTCTATGTTTCGGCCCTAATGAACCATAAAAGAGTTTGATGTTCAAAATTTAATTGGACCTAGTGGATACATGCCTAAGTATGTGCAAGTTGCAATTTAAGTGAAGAAAATGAATTGTAAAATAAAAGAATCCTTGAAAGTTCCCTTAGAGATTTCGACCTATAGAGGGATTTTAGGAATAAATTAAGTTACATTTTATTTTAATAAAATGTGGAGCTTCCAATGCATGAAATTGACGAGTTTAAGAAGTGAAATGACTTGAAAAATTGTTGAAAGAAATATTGGTTCCCTTTATGTGTACCCACAACCTTATGGAGAAAAATGGCATGAAAAAGGTTTGAAATTCTCTTGTGGCTACTTAGTTAATTTAGGGAACATTAACTATTATAAAATGTTAAATTAAAGGAAATTATAAAGGCATGGTCTCGACTTGTAAATTGGCATAGGATTGGCAAAAATATAAAGAAACAAAAATAAGCGATAAAATGTATGCCTTATGTAAGGATCATGGCATAGGATCATTTTATTGATTTTGTGTGAATTCCTTCTCTAGGTGTACCTAGGGACTGTGAACGTTTGGATTCTCGTGAAGCAAGATAAGTAGCTTGTTCTTTAAGTAAGCAAATTGTAAAGTTCCAAGAGGTAAGCTCTATGTTTATGGGGTTCGCTCCTACTTTGTGTTCAGCCATAGTGTACGGACTGTGCTCAGGTTGTATGATATGTATGAGATATATGATATGTTTTGATGTGTTTAATTTGATATGTTTTGATGTGTTTACTTAGATATGTTTCGATATGATTTATGTAATGATTTCTGGATATTGATTTGTTTATGCACTGATGTTTGCTTGGGGTCCTCCCTTGAGACTGACTGTGTATATATCTGTTATATGTTGAGTTCCGCTTGGGGTCCTCCCTTGGGAACATGTTCACTGATTTTCTCTTGGGGTCTTTCCTTGGGATTGATTGTGTACACTCTGTTATGTGATGATCTTTGGCCATTGATCCTATGTGCACTGATGTCTACTTGGGGTCATCCCTCGGGACTGATAGTGTACATCTCTGATATGTTTTTGGTTCCGCTTGGGGTCCTCACTTGGGAACATGTACGTTGATTTCTGCTTGGGGTCATCCCTTGGGAATGACTACGTACATTTCTAATATGATATGCTTTGTTCTTATGTGATTATTGTGATAATTTTTGTATATGATATTTGTTACGTGCGTTGATTTCCGCTTGGGGTCATCCCTCGGGAATGACTGTGTACGTCTCTGATAAGATCTGTATATATGTTTTACTCAGTGAAGATATATTTTGGTTGGGGTCATCCCTAGAGATTGACTGTGTACATATCTTATATGTTTTTGTTTCCACTTGGAGTACTCCCTTGGGAACACGTACATTGATTTCCACTTGGGGTCATCCTTTGGGAATAACTGCGTACGTTTCTGATAAGATATGTGTATATGTTTTGTTTAGTTATGATATTTGATTATATGACATGTTTTATGGGATATGTATGATGATTTTGTAAATGATATTTGTTACGTAGGTTGATTTCCGCTTGGGGTCATCCCTTGGGAACGATTGCGTACGTCTCTGATATAACACGTTTTGTTCTGATGTGAGTATTGTGATGATTTTTGTAAATGATATTTGTTACGTGCGTTGATTTCCGCTTGGGGTCATCCCTTGGGAATGACTGCGTATGTTTTTGATAAGATATGTATATATACTTTGTTCAGTTATGATAATTGCTTATATGATATTTTGTATATTATGTATCTGACTGTCATGCAGGAAGTGAGCTCAGGGTATGGAGAGTTTTCCATAAACCTGGAGTTTACTAGAGATTCGTCTCTAACCCCGTTTGGGGATATGATTTCAGGAACACAGTTAGAAGAGCCTCATGGGACAAGGACACTAACCGTGGCTAGAGGTACTAGTATGAGGATGTGGAGTTCTGGGTGACCGGAGGCTACTATTTGTTCTAGACGTATTTTTGAAAAAGATGTATTGTTGGATAATGTTCATATTCGATACATGTACATTTATGTATTCAGGCATGATGATATGACTATGTAGTATTCAGTTATGTTATGTATTGGATTGCATGACTGGTACTTCTGGAGATATATATTGTTTAAACTGTCTATCAGAAACTCTTGGGAGTGGGATTGAAAAATCTCCAGTTGTCCGATTTACAAAGGTTACTCTGTCGATTTTCGTTTACGCCTAATTTGAAAAAGAAAAAGTTAACTCGTATTTTCGTAAGTTAAGTCTTCCGCTGTTTCTGTTTATATCATATGTATGTTAATTGAACCGGCTCGAGACGGAGATGTTACATCTGCAAATATTGCCATCACATAGATGTTACCCACAAGTCGTGCTCTTGCTCAGAGTAGATTGACATATCACACCTAGTTCGCTATGCCAGCCAGCGAATTATGCATAAGCTGCCACGTGTCCTGTTTTTGCTAACAGCAGATTGACATGTCACACCTAGTTTGTTGTGCCAACCAAGTGAATTTCTTAGAGTTTGTCACGTGTCCTTCTTAAGCTCATAGTAGACTGACTTTTTGACCGTCTAGTTCGCTATTGTTAGTAGTGGCCACCAGAAATATGTCACATTTGCAAAATAGTTCACTATCTATTGTAACGAGTTAGCACGCCTGATAGTTTGAGAAATTTTGCTCATTTGAATAATTATTTTTGAAAAATGTAGCAAATGGATCACTATTCCGGCAAGATAATTGGGTTGAGAGAGAGAGAGAGAACGCATTTAATTTGGAAGGGTAAAGCACAAAGTAGATTCTGCACCGTACAGCATGCCACAGCGTGATCCGATTCATGCATTGCACACTCAGAAGCGGATGAATTAAAGCAAAGTTGCTAGGGGGGAATTGTTGGCTGCATGTGATTTATAGAGACTTAATCATTGGCTTGCTTCAAATTGACGCATCCTTTGATACTGTCACATTCTGCACGCAAAGCGTCAACGCCTGCGCCGACCCCACATTTTCACCCTCCTTTCAACAAAAACTACAAACCTCGTTTAATTTGTCAGTTAACAACTAAACAATGTTAATGGACGACAGGCTGGTTGGTTATTATTATTATTATTATTTTTTGTTTTTATGAATGGTGATGAGGCATAGTGCAACTACTTAGTTGGCTCTGGCTTTTTCTTCTTCTTTAACCGTATTCCAACTGTCCAAATTGTGCATACAAACATGCTTTGCCCTTGAGGCCTCCACTACTCCTTGAGCTTTACACTCATCATAAACTAAGCCCGCTCAATCTTCTCTCTCTTCTTTTCTCTCTCTCTCTCTCATAGTGGGTTTTTGTTATTGCTTTTACATTGACTTTCACTGTTGTTGCCTTTGGTCTTGCTTCGCATATAATCCACCTAACCTGGCAGATGAACTGGTAGCTCGTTTAAAATAAAGCATTATACCCCTTGACTTAAAAAATCCACAAGACGTAGATTTTTTAAAGTGATTAATTAGGAGGCAAGAAAGTGGGAAGCTTAGAACTAATCGTCTACTTCTAATCCATAATTGACATTCACCAAATTGAACAGATAAATACATTAAGCGGTCAAAGTCCAATATACACAGAATTGTTCCCACCCGAACTCAAACGAATTCCCGTGAATTGAAACAACACACCCTCTACATAGAATTCAAGGATTATTTGGAAAAACCCATCTAGCTTAATTTGAAACAGCCGTTCTACCAAGGCAACAAGGACAATGAATATTTTTACTAACGACATAGACGTAAGTCCTAATATATTAAGGTAACGAAAACAAGTCAATCCCTTCACACCGAATTTAATGGGACGAAAACCAAAGCCTCTTTTCTCTCTCTTTGGTGGGCTCTAAAAAAGATAACATAACATTTAACAAGTGGAATATTCCACTAGGATGTTCCATTCCATGCTGCTGCTCTAACCTGATTAATTACCTCATGATTCACGAAGCACGCTCACACTCTCCCTTCCTCTCTCCTTTCCCCTATTCAATATTCACCCTGCCAAACCATTCACCCCTTCACATGAGCACGTGCCACCATGTGCAGCATCACCTTAACACGGCTAATTCATTCATTCACCCATTCATTCATGCATAAAGCTAAGTAATTCATAGCCTGGCCGGACAACAACAACAACAAAAGCAAGCTAACGCTCCCCCACACCCTGGATCTGACACGTGGACCCCTCCCATCACAAGACTGTGAAAAGAAGAGACGGCGGCCGTCCATTGCACACAAGCAAAAGTGCAGACAAAAACTTTCCACATCACCGTCGTAACATCGAATAATTCTTTGGTACTATTGTAGCATCAAAGATTCAGTACATCTCACCAATAAAAATATTACATGTCAGCTAAAGTTATCTTTTATCTGCCAAATTTTTTCTCCCTCCTATAATATGTAATACTCCTATTGGTGGGATGCATTGAATCTTGGTGCTACAGTAGCACCAAAAATTTATTCAATAACATCTCATCTCACCCTCTGCATTTAGCCAACCACATCACACCAAGCCAAACCCAAAGTTTTAACCTTTGCACTCACACTCACACATTTATATATATATATATATATATAACTAAAATGTACAGATTGAGAAAGGTAGCTCCCAACAACAACCACACCAAACCATACTATAATTAACATACCACACCATAAACTCCTTTTCATTTTAAGCCCTCTTCTGTCTTAGCTTATTAAACTTTCTGTATCTCTATGGACTGGACTAGGGGCCACACCCTCGGCCGGGGCTCCACCGCCGCAGTCTATATTGCCGAGGCTTGCCGGTCCGGTGAGGTGTTCGCCGTGAAATCGGCGGAGCTCCACCGTTCGGAAATGCTCAAGAGGGAGCAGAGGATTCTTTCCACACTGAGGTCTCCTCAAATTGTGGCATACCAAGGTTGTGATGTTACATTCGAGAATGGTGATCACTGGTACAACTTGTTCATGGAGTATGCACCTCACGGGACACTCGCTGAGGCAGTTCACGGTGGTGGGATGGAAGAAGATGTGGCGGGGTCCTACACGCGCCAAATTCTTCTTGGACTGAACTACCTCCATTCAAACGGGATAGTGCATTGCGACGTGAAGGGACAGAACGTGTTGGTCACGGACCAAGGTGCAAAAATTGCTGACTTGGGTTGCGCTAGGAGGGTCGATGATGAGTCGTCGTCGGTGATCGCGGGCACGCCGGTGTTCATGGCACCTGAGGTGGCGCGTGGGGAGCAGCAGGGTTTTCCTGCTGACGTGTGGGCTCTTGGATGTACTGTTCTGGAGATGATCACCGGGAAGCCACCGTGGCAGGGCGTTTCTGACCCGGCGGCGGTGCTTTATAGGATCGGGTTCTCCGGCGAGGTTCCGGAGATTCCGAGTTTTGTGTCGGAGCAAGGGAAGGACTTTTTGAGCAAGTGTTTGAAGAGGGACCCCAATGAGAGGTGGTCGGTGGTTGAGCTTCTCGGACATGGATTTGTTGAGGAATGCAAGGAATTATCTTTGTCGGATTCGGACACTCCCACGAGTGTGTTGGAACGAGGTTTTTGGGACTCGTTGGAGAGAACTCAACATCCCACACGTGATGAATGTTCCTGGGATTCTCCGAGTCCTAGTGACAGAATTCTTAGGTTGTTTGGTGCTGAGCCAATTTGGGAATGGGATGATGATGATGATGACCAATGGGTCACAGTGAGAAGCAATGAGTTGGAAGGTTTGTCCATTGAACAAACACAAGATCCTGGATCAGACACTATTTGCATCCTTAGAGACCAGGAGAATGGATTGGTAACTTTTTATGAATCAAAATTTGTAGTCACCACTATATTAGTTGAATTGAGTAGATGGAATGCCATTATTGATGATTGTTACCTTGGCGGTAGCAACTATGGCTGTAACTGTAGAAAATCATTATTAGTCTGGCCTTGTCCAAAGATTGTTCCCCATTGGAAATTTGATTCTTATAACACAAGAATTTTTTATCATGCATCGCTTTCTGCTCTTTCTTTCCCTCTTTAATTTCACTATGGATGAATCGAACACTTTGCAATTTAAAATTATAATATAATGGGGTAACCTGTGCCCGACATAATGGTTAACTAGGCCAAATTTTACCCAATCCGTAACACCAGCTTGCACCTGCCGTTTTGAAGGTAATAAATACTAAATAGTTTAAATCTTAAGCTATTTTAGATTAAAATTTCACGCACAAAATAGAGTTGAATTTACGCCTATCCCATAAATTTTTAAAAAGTTAATTTCGTCTATTTCTAATTAAAGAAGCATTCAGGATTTCTTTAAAATCTCCAAAATCAAATGTTGCCTCAAGCATTCTTTCTAGAATTGTTACTAGGCCTAGTCTCTGCAATTCCAAATATCTGGGAGTTGATGGTGACACTATCCAAGTTATCCTGCTCTCTGTCCTAATTCCCCACAGGAAGTGTTTCATAGTCCTTGTGTGCTTACTTTTGGTGCTTTTAATTCTATTCTTCTATGCATCAGCATTTATGTTAATGATTTTTACTTTTTAGTGGCATCAACCTTTTTATGCAAAAGCTAAAACATCACTATGATTAGGTTAACTAATAAATGAATTCTTATATACTTGATTTTACTTACAAATATTGAAGCAATCTGCACATTTGCCCGTATTTTCAAAGAGTAAGGAGACCCCATATTATCTAAGTTAGAAAAAGCCAACCAACCCAAAGTTAATTGTCCCTCCTCCTCGGTGCTAAAAAAGCTGGCCATTTATATAAAGATCTCCAAATTCACTGGGAAATGCTTTCTTATTCACTCATCCAAGCAAGTTATGAAACTAGAGTCATACATAACACTGTTTTTTCATCATTGAGGACGATAAGAAGCCCGATCACCCATACACAGGCTTATACTGTCAGATCCCAAATTCTTAAGAAACCCATAGATTGTTCTTAGAAATTATCTTACTTCTATTAATAATTTTCTTACACCTGCTACGTTATATTAATCCACCCCTTTACCAGATTTTATTACACTTTCAGAGTAATGGCTACTCTATCTATTATGAGTTCCTGGACCACAAATATAAAATATGTCTAAATTGTTGGTGAAGTGTACTCAAGGCTAGTTCGCACATAAATAACTCTAGAGGGGATGAACAGAGTTATATAATTTTTCTAATCATCCCCTATAACTTATTTAATAACTAGCTGAAAAGACATACACGTAACACCTTTACTTCAATTTAGTCCAAGTTCATGTTGGGTTTGCTCTTTTACTAAAGCCCAAATGGGTTATTAGTATGAGAAGAGCCCAAGGAACCTAGAGCCCAATGAGCTAGGGTTTCTTGGAACCCATATAAATAGTACCTCTTAAGTTATCAGCCTAAAAAAAAGGTCTTTTTTGTGAGAAAGATGCAAGCTCAGAATCTAATCAGTGCCCACACACTTCCCCTTCCTCCTCGAGAGATAGTTTGGAAGATCTGCCACAGTCCAGCTTCAAGGAGGTTGTTCGTGCTGCGGCGCTGAGGTGAGCTGTTCGTGAAGAGGAATCCTACAAGGGAAGATTCTACACGAGACCTGCGCACCGAGAGGTAATTGTGAAACAAGAATGATTCGGTAAGCATACCAATGTACTAGGTCCTAAACCGCTTCCGCATAAATCTAAGATTTAGTTCGAAGTTCTTATTACAACAATTTTGAATGATATGAAAACACAAGTAAAAAATAAGGTCTTATATTAGGCCAATTCTTTAAGCTTGCTTGAGGAGCATTTCCTTTAATCTTTTACACACGAGAAGCTTTTTCCCTCCTGTCCTTTTAACTTTACCTTGCAAAACACAATTTCCACAAGGTCGAGTGTATTCAAGTAAAGTCTAAATTTGCTTCAACAATGTGATCAAATTTTTCACCAGAATCAAGTTATGGCCGCAAACTTTCTTGCTTTAGCTTATTAATGAGGCAAATAAACTCCAATTTTCACCAAATTGGAAACAAAAGTTCACAATAACCTAACGAACAATATTTTGTATCAATCACACCAAAATATCAAATAAAAGAAAAATGAAATAAAATTAAGAAGAAACCTAATCATAAAGGGTTAACCCTCTTGTTACAATTTCAAATTAAGATACAAGCACACTCTACCATGGATCAAGGCCAAAAATCCCAAATTAAAGCACCATTCATGAAAAATAATTATAAAATAAAATATCGAATCTTATGTGCCACAAATCATGAAGCAAATAAAAATTACAAAAACAATTAGATTCATAACAAAACGAACATTTCCGCTCTAACACCAATTAAGGGGGCGTTTACTATCGAGATTCTTTTTGAGTTTCTTTGAAAGCTGAGTATGGAGAATTGGAAGTCTATGTTTGGTAGTAAAAATAGTACACTTTTCCGGGGAACAATGTTGGCCGTTTTTTGTAGTTCATGTGTAAAAAGTGGTATGGAGAAAATGTAAATATCTCCATCGATAAGTCGGTATTTTAGTTTGCCAGGAAGTAAAGAAAAGGACCAAAATATTGCGAACGATAATAACCTTGCTTTTTGGTGTGCCATCCGTAAGCAAATGGACTTTGTCAAATGAAATGCTCCGTCGGTTCTGCAAGGTCGAAGTTGTTGAGTATAATATAATATTAAAAAGTAAAGGTGGAGCTATTTTCATAAATAACCTCAGATTCCCACTAATATTTTACAATCAACTAAATACATACTCAGTAAAATAAACTACAAAATTTTGTTATAAAAAAAAAAAAAATAAACCACAAAATTTCGGAAAAATTTGGTCATACCAAATAACTTTTTAGTAACATTCGAGCAAAATATTTTTTTGATTATATTTCAATAATCTATTATTCTCAAATAAATAAATAAAATTCTTTTATCAAACGCTCCTTAAAGGAAGAATTTGATTCCCAAAAACATGTATGATCATTTTGGTTTGGAATGTTAATGAATCATCATAATTCATCAATATAAAGGGCGTACATCTTGAAGTGTAAACGCGTGAAATACCCTTATCTGACATTGAATCTCCTCGGTAACAACTTCGGATGAATTTTCTCATTGGTAGCAATATGACCAAGAGGGGAGAGAAATATGTGTCGGGCACTATTCCATATTTGAAAGAGTGTGACGACTCAAGTGACTAAAGTTGATACTGGTATATAATAGGGGAAAAACTAATATTATCAACATCAACATCAACAACAACACCTTTATACCAAATTAATTGGTGTCGGTGGTAGATGAACCCACATGAAAGATACAAAACGGTTGAAAAAAAATAAAAAAAATAAATAAATAAAAAAATAAATAAATAAATAAATTAATAAATAAATAAAAATACACAAATAAAATAATAAAATAAAATAAAAATATATGTATATATAAATAAATAAAAGTAAAAAAGAAAGGGACAAGAAGAAGTGGGGAAAATGAAGGGGAAAAGGACTAAAAAGGGACCATCTGGAACATAGGAATAACAGCGGGTCTAACCCTCCACCATACTTATAGCTTTTCTCCATTCCTTTCTAAGACATACTGTCCGCCAATCTATATCTCACTCCATTAAATCTTGTTTTACTACTTTCCCTCAAGTAAGCTTCGGCCTACCTCAAAAATTCTTAAGTCATATCATAGAGATAATCAATTGTGGGATCTATTATTTTTAAAATAAAATAAAAAGTAAAAGAATTGATGAGCCCACTTTTATGTTTATATAAAAAAATTGCTTATGTCATGTAAAAGGAGAAAAATATTACCAATATAATATATATGCTTTAATGTTTCTAAAGTGAATGTAGATAAGTTATCTATATTCGCTCCCAAAACGACGTCGTTTTGGGTTAAAAAATTAAAAAATTACAATAAAAAAGACTATTATAACTCTGAAATAAATTATAATTATAAAAATACCTTAATTTCTGACTTAAAACGACGTCGTTTTGAGTTCAATGTAAATAAGTTATCTAATTGACCGTATAAAACGAACCCTAATATATACGAACTCAAAAGGCTTATAAGTGACAATAACTGTGTCTGCAACATCACTGGCGGCGCTAGATGCTCAAGGAGGGAAATTTTTTTTTTTTTTTGAAAAGCAAACAGGAAACATAAAAACAAAAAAAGAAACTAGGAACACCTCCTAGACCAAACTACTCCTACATAGTCCCTTTCAAGTTTGTCACGACAACCAGAAGGAGGCGAGTCAAACTCTTGTAAAGACCAATCAAAGGAGTAGGCAAAAGAGGCCATCCAATCGGCAACCCCATTCCCTTCCCTATGAATATGGGAAATTCTAACCCTCCAATTCCAATCCAGCATATTCCTTATGCGCAAGACCAAGTTAGAGGCTGGATGATGAGAGCTGCACCCTTCTCTTATGAAAAACTGGGCTACTAAGGAATCACCTTCAAGCCAGACAAAACGGAAACCTTTCCTCCATGCAATCTCAAGCCCAAGGAGACAACCCCAAAGTTCTGCTAACAAAACATTACCACAGCCAAGATTTTTACAAAAGCCAACAAGCCACCTTCCACTAGCATTCCTAAATACACCCCCACAAGCAGAAGCTTCTCCATTATTCATACTTGACCCATCCACATTGAGCTTAACCCAAGGGTCCGAAGGAAAAACCCAAGAAACTAATTTCTCTTTATTCGAGTTAGTCTCAAGACCAGCAACCCGAAGCGTGTTTTCTGACCAAGAAAAATCTTCACCATAGACCATAGCAGCTCTAAAAGTGCCATAAGCAGGAACATAAGATCCCTGAAAATTTTTCTTATTCCTAGCTTGCCAAATGAAACAGGAAATGATACCAAACAGAAGAGGCCATGATGGCAAATTGGACCAATTACGATCCTCAGAGATATTGGACAACACCCATTGCTGAAGATTAAGAGAGAAAAAATCCTCCCAAGCCTCTCGCTTAACTGCAATCTCCCACACTTTTTTTTGCTGCAATACAATCTCTAACCGCATGTAAGGAGGGAAAATTTTATCACGCTCTACCCCACCTTTTTGATCATTGATCTTTTTTAATAAATAGAAATTTTTCTTCTATTTTTAACTCTTTTTTTTTTTATTTTTTTCACTCAATCTCTAATTTTTTTTATTTTGAGAAAATATCATATACTCTCGCCTCACCAAAAACTTTCCCAAGACGGTAGCCCCACAGAATGCGCAGTGTGCTTGAATGAGTTTGATAAGATCACAACGCTGATTTGATGCCAACATGTGACCACCACTAAAGCACGGACATAAAATTTTTAAAATTTTGCATGTCGGACACGCATTTGACACGCGGTCAACATTTAGGAACACGTGGTCAATTTTTCGACATGTTCTGACATATTTTTTCGACACGCAGTCAATTTTTTTGGACATGCGGTCAACACTCAGACACGCTGGGACATATTTTTTTTTTTAATCTTAATTTTATTTTATTAACTAAATATAAAAAAACAATTTATAAATTAATTTTTTTTCTATTATGAAATTTGACATGAAAAATTAACAAAGTACGAAAAATTATTTTTATTTATATTTATGTTATAAAATTTAAATATCTGATTGGTTATATGACTTATTATAGACTCTTATTATATGTATTAAATATAAATTATATTATATATATTAAATTTTTTATTTAATATCAAAACGTGTTCCAACGTGTCAAAATATGACATTTTTTAAAATTAACGTGTCAGCGTGTCGTGTCCCGTGTCAGTGTCCGTGCATCTTGGGTGACCACTTGTTCTACCTTAAGTGCATTGACCAGTGGCTGGCTTCCCACACTACCTGCAGCGTAGGCGAGCCAACCTCTTTTCCTAAGTCCCCAACTCCACCGATTATATAATAATACAATAATAGAAGTACCAAGGCGACCCTAATGACATTAACAACTGTAACTAAAGTAAGTTCACAAATAACATTTTTTTTCTTCAAAACATCAAAATTTTATAGTTATAAGAATATTATCCAAATCCAAAAATAATGATATTTGTAGAAATTTGTTGTGAGCCTAATCAAATTTTTAATGCAAACTTCAACCGCTTGAAGAACGGGGCAGGGTAATTGGGGTTTCCTTTGAACAAAGGATTAGCACATTATGGTGGGTGTTCAGAGTTGAACATTAACAATACTTTAAGTATTTTAGATAGGCTAATGATGGATATGATCTGATGAGATAAACCACAGCCAGTGTTTATGTTCTGTATAAATGGGTGAAAGTAATGATCTTCCTCTTCCTTTGGTACTATCAGTGTTATATATAGCAGTTCTCATGAGCGGTTAAGGAAGAGGATCATGGGTATGGAGCAATTCCTTTAGTGGTGATCATGACAATTATGGAGAAGAGTGAGATCATGGGATCAAACCCACAATCTGGACTAAAGGGCATGCCGAAGTCGAATACTGAATTAAACCCGGATAAGGTTAAACCCGGAACAGTGGGTATAGCTGATTAGCAAAATAAGTATGACCCAAAAATGAAGAGGTTATTTGAAGTGAACGGCAAAGAAGAGAACACTCTCTGGATCAAGAGAGGCCTCACCTAAATAGGAACAATGATAAATTTAAACAAAATTATGCACCAAGAGAAAAATACCACCAACCAAGCACCATTTCCGGGCACATATTCCTTAATAGTTTGTCGAATCCGAATGTGGTTAAACAGAGAAAGTTGAATAAGTTACATATGTGCAGAAAAAACAAATCAGCACTATAACTCTGTCATAACAAAAAATTTCACATTTTGTCGGGACAAAATTGATCCAAATTCAACTCAAAAGCGAATATCCAATTTCTTGAGGAGCAAGTTTACAAGTATTGATGACCTGTTATCCGCAAACTGCCATGGAACTTCAGGAAAGTATACAAAAAGAAGCCATTCCTGGCTGCAATGTTTTTTAGATATTCTTCTTGGAACCTGAACGTGACATTTTCCTGTCCAAGGATTGTAGTTGATTGCGGAAGTTCTGGTTTTCCTCAAGCAAGCGATCATACTCAAGAAGGAACCCCTCAGATTGCTTTCTCAGAGCAACTACATTGGCTTCTGCAATATCTACTTCTTTAGTTTTTGACTGTAGTTCAGATTCCAGGCGGTTCAGTTCTGCTCTCAATTTGACTGTTTCTTCCTCCATGGCTTTAATTTCCTCCGAATTTCCCACTTTCCCATCTTCAGACACTCGGGCTTGTTTCTTTACGGCTTCCATGGTCTTTCTTCGAACCCGGAGTTCTCTTATGTAATGATGTAGTCTGTCTATCATAAGTGCAAGAAAAAGGACAGCACCTGCAAATATTTGACCAAAGATGAATGATGTTCAATTGCCACAGCGGAGGTCTCTTAATAATTCAGAAACATTAAGGAAACAGTAGGTCCAGAAACTTAAAACAATATCATTTAGGTTAGATTGGAACTGCAATTTCACTCTTTGGTCATGTTTCAAGATATGACCAGTGTGTGATAAATCAATGCCAGAAAAACTTCTTGGGAAGACAATTAAGGAAATTTATGTTAAACATGAGCCCTGTTTGTTTGGGCTTCTAGAGAAAGTAATTTTTATTTCTTCCTTATTTTAGAAGTGTTTTTTACAAAAGTTAAAGTTATTTATATTTTTATAAAAATATTTAGATTTTGAAAAAAATATTTGACTTTTGACTTCTGTTTTTTGACTTTTTTTGTGACTTATGTTTTTTTTTAAAACATCCAAATGAACTTAAAGTGAGAACTGCTTTTTTTCTCTAACAGAAATGGGAATATCACTATAGAAGTAACCATTGAGAGGAGGTACCGTTTAACCCATAAAGATACCTGGGCTTCGCTTACATGCACGCCAACTCCTAACCCCCCCACCCCCCCTTTTCCCCCCTCTCCCGGGTTAATTTTTTTCTCTCTTTTTCTTTCCTTTCAGGGTCAAAATGCTTATCCTACTAAAAACCGGGGAAAGTGTTTTCACATGAGTCTTGTCAACAACAAAAACGAAGGAACTAAAAATAATGTCTTTATCTGAGTGACTCCAATGCCTCATGAAAGGAGTTAATATACAGTAGTTGATCAAAAACTAAGATGTCCATATAGTGTCAGCAGTCAGCAGAGGATCTGTGTCTTTTATTAACATGGTCTGGACAATATACAAGCTCACGTTTACTATTTATTACAATCCTGAGCTACAAAGTTTAACACACAAGGACACAACTAAATGCTTTCAAGTTGTGAGACAAAAAATCCGAAACATTGAAAAGCTTACACATTTGATTCTTATACCAAATATTTTCCTGCCAACAAAAACCAATACCCCAAGAAAAATAAAATAAAATAAAAATATCCTTTTCCAAGGCTCATATTTAGGGGAGTGGATCCTCCCATGTGTTATTTTACCTGACCATGTTATGTGAGAGGATCATAACTATTCATGGGCAAAATCAATGGTGATGATTTTGTCCCTCCCAACCCCAATATTTTTCCCCTCATTTACAAGCTCACATAGGTCAAGTTGACCCAACATTCATTCATTCCCCAGCTCTTAAACAATGGAAGAAACCAGTAACAAACAGCAACATAAACATTACTAAAAGGATCAAATCAAGAATCAGTAAAACCATTGAATTGGTGATAAAAAGCATAATGCAGTTTTAATCTCAGTTATATTACGAACCAAATACATGGAAAGAATCAAATATATAGGCAGGCAATTGAACAGACCTATCACATCTGAACCTTTGAAATAGACACTTGAATCAGACACAATCGTGAATTCACCAAGCCTCACTAAGCAAATCAATTCACATCAAACTAAAATTTCAACAAACCCATAAAAAAATTAAAAAAGAAATGGAATACCCATGAGTGTTGCTTCGAGGAGATGCTTGGCCATAAGAACCTGATCGGTGGGATTAGCAGCACCACCTTCCTCGATCCCGCGATTCTGAATCTTGAGCATGCTGTACACACTGGACAACAACACAACAAGAATGGTTCCTGCCACGCTCTTCACCATGAGGGGTCCACGCCCTCGCTTCAACCGATCCAAGGCCATAATCACCAGCTTCCTCAATGGGGTCTTGAATAGCAGCACCGCTATCATTGCCGCCTCCGAGAATATCACTGTGAACAGTAACTGAATCATCGTGCACACCACCAAATGCGAAAAGCCTTTCAGATCCTTGATGATAATGGGATCACAATTAACAATGGGACAGAGAAAGAGAGAGATTTATGGGTCCAGTAAGAGGTTGTGCATCACTATCACGAATCTTGAATCACAGGAGAATCATAGAAAACAATAGGGAGATTTAGTTTGGAAGGAGAAAAGGAAAAAAGAAAAGAAAGATAAAAGAGTGTGAAGAAGAAAAGAGAGGACAGACCCTTTCGAAATGTGAATAACAATTGAAGAAGGCACAGGGAATTTGGGTTTCCACTCTTCGTGGTGTGAACGCCTCTTGGCCTAACTTTCTTATTTTTGCTGCAAGGTTGTCAGTTTTATAAATGGGTCAAGCCCGACCAAGTCTATATTAAGTCAGATTTAACTTATTATAAAAAATAATAATAAAATAAAATAGGTCTATATTTTTTAAAAAACTTATTTAGAACACAGGTCATAGATTTTTATGTACATGTCGGGTTTATAGTTCGACCTATATCATATTATTTATTTTAAATAAAATTATTATTTTAATAATATTAAATAAAATAATATTATTTTAGTTTTCTTTTAATTGTTAAATGTTTAATAGGCTTAAACAGACTAACAGACCTAGGCCAAAGCTTTTATTTTTTAAATATAGGTCAGGTTAAACTTACAATTTGGGACTTACATAGGCTAACAGGTCAGGTCAGACTCAATGTTTTTTACACAGGTTTGGCCTATTTAAACCAAAGTCTAGCCTAGCCTAACTTATTTACACATCTACTCATAGTACACATTCGAAAATTAAATGGAAGAATTTATTGGAGCTGTCAAAATGGGTTAAAACCGGTATCCAATATGCAAAGCATTATATTTGGTCCTAACCTATTAAAATCTTTTATGATAGCCCTTTTTAGTCCTAGTCTTCAAAGTCTTATAATTTAACGAGTTGGATTAGGGTTGTCCCATGGGCCCAACTTTTTCTTTCTTCAAAATTTTTATTATTTAAAAAACTAAAAAATTATATAAATTTAGAGTTCCCCTTTTTTTTCGGTCAATGTAGATAACTTATCTACATTGAGGCCAAAGTGACGTTGTTTTGAGGCAGAAATCAAGGTATTTTTGTAATTATACTTTATTTCAGGGTTATAATAGTCTTTTTTATTATAATTTTTTAATTTTTTGACCTAAAATGACGTCGTTTTGGGAGCGAATGTAGATACTTTATCTACATTCACTATATAAACATTAAAGACATAAATTTAAACATTTATAAATATAGAGGAAGGTTATATAAATGATAACTGTTGATTGGCGAAAATCAACGGTGTTAAGATATGGTTGTAAGAGGTTGTAAAAAAAAAGTTGTAAGTATAACCTTCCTCATAAATATAAGTAAAAATTGTTGTAAATTTGATGAAGAATATAAGAGAAAGTGAAATATGAAAGGAAAATGAAGTGTAGAAAAAATATTAAAATAAGAATAAGTATGAGTAAAGAGTCCTATATAAGGACATATCTTAGATGCATTTTTAAACATGAAAATCATGAGAGAGAAAAGTCACATATTATGAATCATGTGAAATGTCATTCATAATCCATGTGAAAAACCATTCATAATCCATGTGAAATGTCATCCATAATATTTTATAACATCCCCTTGGATGTATTCTACAATTCAACACACCATTAGTGTGATGATTATATAATATATCAAAGGTCATGAAAAATAAATAGTCACGTGTTATGAACTATGTGAAAGTTCATCCATAATATTTTACAACAAAAATGAATTTTGCAGCAGTGATATGTTTTAACAGAGATTTTCATCTACGCATCAATAAAAATAAATTTTTTTGTTGATATCTAAGTATGTTATACATCCAAATTTGTATTGAAACATATTGTATGTAATGCACTTTAGTAATTTTGTGAATAATAATAATTAAAAAGTTTTTTGTAACTATAAAGGCTTTTCACCCTTTTGCCCCTCATTAATTAATTAATAACCATTTTGCCTCTGATTCAGAACTATCCACCAATCTGCCCCTCTTTAATCGATTAACTTGAATATTTAATCGATTAAATGGTCAAAACATGCAAAAATGGTTGTTGGGAGATTTAATCGATTAAATCTCCCTATTTAATCGATTAAATCTCCCAACAAGTAACAAAGGATTTCAAGTCAATATAATTTTTTAATCGATTAAATAGGGAGGTTTAATCGATTAAATCTCGAGTCAACCATTTAATCGATTAAATATTCAAGTTAATCGATTAAAGAGGGGCAGATTGGTGGATAGTTTTGAATCAGGGGCAAAATGATTAATAATTAATTAATAAGGGGCAAAAGGGTAAAAAAGTCAACTATAAAAGTTAAAGAAAATCAGTGATTTTACTATCAAATATATAGCATACTAAGAGCAGTTATTCAATACTGGTATTAAAATAATTTTTTCATCATTACTTTTAGTTTTCCACTATAGTTGTTGTATTCTATTATGACTTTCGGTGGGAAAATCTTTATTTGATGACATTATTTAATAATGAATTTATTAAAAGTAGTAACTAAATTTAAACTTTTATTAAAATTTTGTTTGCATTTTCACTTGTATATTTGCTACAAATATTATTTTATTAAAAAGATTAAATTATAAAAAATTTATAATTTGTATAAATATGTTAAGAAAATGTTAAAAATTTATTGTTAAAATATTTTTTAATGTATTGAATATGATAAAGAAAAAGGGAAAAGGGTGTGTCCTTTTAAAGGACACACACTTATATCTTTTTAAGAGAGATAAAGGAACAAACTATGGGGAAGAGAGAGTGGAGAGAAAAATTTATAATTTAAAATTTAAAAAAATACACTACATTCATCTAAAAGAACCATCCTTTTAAATGACAAACAATAAACCCTAAAAAAGATTATGAAATTATAATTTTGGATGGCCCGCGAGCTGGCCACAACCAATAGGGCTTTTGGCCCGTGTAAGCCTTCATTATTGAGTTTCATTTGGCCATATGCTCTTTTTAACCCTACTCCACACGAGCTAAGGCCAGACGGGACTAATTGGCCCATTTTGTCAACTCTAGAATTCATAGCTAGCATGAAAATATATTTTTTGTATTATATGAGATAATCTTATTTTATATACATATAAAAAGTGGATAAAGTTTATTTTCTCTCTTCTTTTTCTTAGTGAATCATTTATTTTTTAATGTATTGCATGAGATAATACTACATAAAAAACATATTTCCCCTTACACAACTGATCCACCATAAGCTGCTGTTTTTATAGGAGGCACTATTTTTGAAGAAATGTTTGTTAAATTTTTATTAATAATTATAAAAATATTACTTTGTTTTGTTTTATTTTTATTTTTAAATATTATAAAAAATTAAAATACTATTTTATAATGAATATAAATAAATAAAAACAAAAACAAAAAACATTTTCACAAATCAAATCTACAGTATTATTCTTGATTCCAACCTCACCCTCCATTTCAAGTTAGAAAAGTTAACTTCAAATAATTTATGCTAAAAGAGATAAAACACTTTTAATAAAGTATTAAAAAAACATTTTTACTAAATGAATTGTGCGTGTAAAGAGTACATTGAATTGAAATTTCCCAAGCTACTGATCACTTACATTATTTCCATAAAATTTTTCATTAATTTAAAATTAAATTATATATTTGGTTTCTGATCAGACCAAATACAATATGGGTTGGCCAATATGTATCGAGCCTAATCACACACGGTTGAGATGCGGGTTGTTGTTCTTGGTCTTGGGCCTGAAGTTGAAGTTGGATTGTCTCTGTCCTTTGTAGTAGCGCGTTGGATCCGAATGGGGGGGGTACCTGCGAAGACACTCTGATGCTTAAGTCAGTATCAGAGGCAGGAGTTTTTATGTTATTATTGTAAAGGATGATCGTACCTTGGTGTTGTACCATTTGTTTATATAGTGGTTATGATGCCGCCTTAGCAAGGCGGCTTGGCCTCTGAGTGGCTAGACTTGGGCTGCAGGTCAGTGCTAGGACTTGAGTAGCCTTATCTCCAGTCATAGAGTCGTAGCAAGCTGGAGTTGTCTATCTTTTATTGGAATAAAGGCGCGGTGGGATTGCCTTGGACCTTAAGTTAGCTTCCTTAAGGGGGTTTTATCCGCGATATGGGCATCACGTCTTGTCTAGCGCGATGAGTGCAACGCGTCTGATGCGCTATGTTTGTTCATCGCGCTTGCTCTGGATCCTTAATGGGTTTGGGCTTCTTCATTTGCCACTGGGCCTCTCATGGGCCTATATTTTATCCGGATCAGTTGCCCCCTAGCTTGCGGTTTTGTCATGCGGCAAAGCTGTGAGCTATATGTTGTTTAAGCGCGGTAGTTGCATCCCATATGTCCTTTCTGTTTGCCGCGGTAATCATGTTAAAGTGTCATCATGATTGTTAGCCGCTTAAGAACGGTGGATTAGACGTTTAACTGTCAGAAACATTAAATGTTGGGGTCGTTACGTGGGTGTTTAAGGGTAAGCGTGGATGGTTTTTGAAGTAAAAACGATTCCTTTTCTCGCCACGTGTCCCTGTAAAACCATTTTACTCAACACGTTTTTGGTGTCTTTCGGACTATCCGTTTGAGAAAACCTTTCGTATTTGTACTGAGCTTATTGGTTTGGAGAGAAAAGACTTCGTCAATATTGTGAGAGATTTTTTGCTCCTCAGAGCTTGTTTTCTGCATTTTCGGTGTTGACACGTCCTGTTCGTGGTTGCTTAATCCGAAGTATAAATTTCAAGTGTGTTCTTCTTCTTCCTTTATTTATCTTGTCTGTTTTAATCAGCTTTGTTTTTTCGTCTGCCTTCTTCGTGCTCTAGGCATGTCTGATAATCACAAATGTGCGGACTTTATCATATTTTTCGAACGGTCTGGCTCATCCAGTCCTCCTTCGAGATTGTTACCTAGGTCAAGGTCGTTGGGAACTAGGGAAGAACGACCTACTGAGGAGTGTGTTGCCCCATGTCCCAAAGTGTGTGTAAATGATAGCCGTGTCCCTGCTGTTCGCAAGTTTGAATTAGGATCATCTTTGCGACAACCAAGTCGCGGAAAGACATTTTTTCAACAAAGTTCCTCTTTGTTTCCCCAGGTTTCCTTTAGAATGTTTAGGCCTATTATAATTTCGAGTGATTCCTCCTAAATTTCTGAATGTAGTGGGAGTAGTAGTATGTCTGATAATACAGTGGACTCTAAACCATCTTCTCCAAATATTTTGCGCGATACTTCGCCTCCTATCGCGCAAGAGTATCGCGGTCGAAAAAGTCCAAGTCCCTTACCGTTGAATGTAATATATCCGGCAGAGTATCCTTTTAAGAAAATGAATTTTGATAATTATAAGTCTGCATTTGTTGTCTCTGCTTCCTCTGATTTGTCTTCATCTACTGATTCTTCCTCTTCTGAATCAGATTTCGTGTCTCCCCAGATCAAGGAAATAATGGCCTAGCGCGGTGCTAGCGAGAAGCGTGGCACTACTGAAAAGAAGAAACAAAAGCTGAATCTCGGGTCTAAGAAGAAAGTTATTCAATTTGATCCTGACGACGAATCTCCTGCCAAGCGGAACTTGCGGGATGAGGAATCCCTAGGTTGGGTAACAGATACGGTATTGGATACCAAGTCCGTGTTTTGTTCTCCAGGAGAGCTAGCGGAAGTATCAGCTGCTATCCACCTGACTCCCAATAAAGCTTTTGACGATCAATGGGTAGCTGATGTCGTCCCAAAGAATGAGCGTGTTGTTCTTCGCGGGCAGAGGGATCAACCAGACATTTTATGATGATGTATTCCTATTTCTTTTTGTCCATAAGAGTTCGTCTTCCTTTTTCTTCGTTTGTTTGTAAACTGCTAGCGCATCTGAATGCGGCACCTTCACATCTGACCCCTAATGCATGGGGTTTTATCGGAGTGTATGAGATGGTCTGCAAGGCCTATGGTCTTTTTCAATCAGTAGAGTCATTCTTGTACATGTTGAGTGTGATGAGACCGCGTTCTAGTTGGATATCCTTTAGAAGCAAGGTGAAGTTTTGTGAGTCGTACTGCAGGAAGATCAACAAGTGGACTACAGAATACTTTGAGATTTATCCCGCCAAGGATACCACCCCCTTTTTCTTAGGAGATTATGGAACTCCCATCTTTCCTTTATACTGGATCGAGCATTCTTTAGAAGGTGCCAATTTGAGTTATAATTTTGATGACTTAAGTGATTTGGAGCAGAAGACTGTGACCACTCTGAGTAATATTTCCCGTGAAGCTTCTGATTCGGACTCATTGAGCACATATACCATTTTAAATGAATATTCGGATGATGATATCCGAGCTTATTTGGGTAACTGAAATCTCTAATTTGTTGAGTTCCTGTATAAAGAACTTTGTATAGCGCTATGCATAAAGATGTTTGGATATGTCTAACGTGCATGCCGTTTTCTTATTTTCTTGCAGATAGTTCAATGGCGGATTCTTTGAGCAGATACGAAAAGATAGCGGGGTCGAGGGCTAGTCCCTCTATGCCTGTCAGGCCTTCTATGTCTGAAACTGCCATGATTGCGAAATCGAGCGAGAATGCAACCGCGCGGTTAAAATCTCCGATGAAACCATTAAGTCCTCCTGCTGGCCCTGTGGATGTCATCCCTCTTGAAAAGGTGACGGAAGATACCGCGAGGGGGAAGAAAAGAAGTTTTGAAGAGATAGCCGGGAAGTCCAATGTCGGCTGGCCATACTTTGTTTATTTTGGTGAAGGCTGGGAGTTTGATAAGGACATGTATGCCAAAGGTAGAGAAGTCGGTCTGCGCATTGAAGCACTGCCGCGAGAAAAATGGCTATCCACTTCTGTCAATCTGAGCATAGCGAACCAGTTCATCATGTCCGTGCCTTGTAAGTGACTTGCTTCGCTGCTATGTGGCTTAAAATATGATATCGTGTTTTAATTATAACCCTTTTTTCCATGTAGCAGGTTTTGTGGACTTCTTGAAAGAACGCATTGATAAACTGAAGGGTGACATCGCTCAACAATGCACTGATTTTGAAGAGAAACTGAAGAGAGCAGAGGAAGAGATGGCCAAGTTGAAGGCGGATGCGGAGAAGAAGGACAATGCTTTGAAAGAGATGACAACCTCCAACAAGGGAATGGAAGCGGAGAAGATTGAACTGAATAAGCGTGTCATGGAGCTGGACGAAAATACGGATACATGGGCAGAGGAGAAAGCATTCTTAACTAGCAAAGTGAAGAGGTATCAAGGTTTATTTGAAAAGGAGGTTGAGGGAACCTATTCCAATATCATAGAGCAAGTGCGCTTCTTCAACCCTTCGGTGAGGTTGGAGAACGTCCATTATTATTACTATTTCAAGGATGGCCAGCTAGTGACGTTGAATGGCCAAGATCAAGAGGTTCCAGTGGAGCTAATTAGCGCGATGGATATTGAAACTATCCCGCTGTCCATACAAGAGCCAACCCCTCAAGGACCACCTACCGCGGGTAAGGATCGCGTTGAAGATAATGATGGTCCGCAGGACATTTCTATTCAAACAGTGTGACGTTGTTTAAAACTTTTCTGAAATTTTGGTCTGTAAGGGGAGTATCCCCAATTTTTTTTCGAGAAAATGCTTACTCTTCCAATTTGTTTTGAAATACTACTATGTTGTTGACAAAATAGATGCCATATAGGCCGTGATGGCTACTTTGTTATTTGTTTCTCCTTCTCTTGGATGTGTGACGACTGTATACCATGCATGTGGTTTGTCGAAGGATAGATATGATAATATCCTTGTTAGCTGCTGAACTATAGTATAACATAGATGTTTCCGTCGTACCTTACTGTTCAGATGACGCGATGGTGTACTCATATGTGTTTATTCAAAAGTTGATAACCTTCAAAGAATATTACCCTCCTAATCTTTCTTCTCTTCCTGGAGGTCTTTCCTAAAGATATTGGGGTACCTCCCGAGATAATGCCACGGGAGTTGATGTAAATTTGGAAAGCATGGTGTTCCTTAGTTGGTTGCGCAACAGATCAACGCGTTAGTTCCTATAGCTGGAACTATGGTTCGTGCTTGATGTGGTACTTGAGAACCACAACGAATATCTGTAATAATTCATCAGATGATAATGCATATCATTTGCTTATCGTTGTTGTTGGCATGTTTTTGAGATATAATGTCACTGTAGTTTGGACATGACGTATGCCTGATGTATCGCACTTAGGAAGGAGTTTGACAAAGGTAAGGTTTATCCTGCCTAATATCGTGCTAGAAGTTGGACAATCGCGATGGAACGTTGTAAGATCGCGCTGTAAATATGGAGGATCTGTTTAGAGGATCCTTTTGAGGGATCCTTGAGATTGGAGGATCCTTATGAGGGATCCTGTTGATTGGAGGATCCTTATGAGGGATCCTATTAGTTGGAGGATTCTTATGAAGGACCCTGTTAATTGGAGGATCCTTATGAGGGATCCTTGAGATTGAAGGATCCTTATGAGGGATCCTTGAGATTGGAGGATCCTTATGAGGGATCCTGTTAGTTGGAGGATCCTTATAAGGGACCCTATTGGTTGGAGGATCCATAAGAGGATCCTGTTGGTTGGAGGATCCGTATAAGGGACCCTGGTAATTGGAGGATCCTTATGAGGGATCATGTTAATTGGAGGATCCTTATGAGGGATCCTTGAGATTAGAGGATCCTTATGAGGGATCCTGTTGATTGGAGGATCCTTATGAGGGATCCTTGAGATTGGAGGATCCTTATGAGGGATCCTATTAGTTGGAGAATTCTTATGAAGGACCCTGTTAATTGGAGGATCCTTATGAGGGATCCTTGAGATTGGAGGATCCTTATGAGGGATCCTGTTAGTTGGAGGATCCTTATAAGGGACCCTATTGGTTGGAGGATCCATAAGAGGGATCCTATTGGTTGGAGGATCCGTATGAGGGACCCTGGTAATTGGAGGATCCTTATGAGGGATCATGTTAATTGGAGGATCCTTATGAGGGATCCTTGAGATTAGAGGATCCTTATGAGGGATCCTGTTGATTGGAGGATCCTTATGAGGGATCCTTGAGATTAGAGGATCCTTATGAGGGATCCTGTTGATTGGAGGATCCTTATGAGGGATCCTATTAGTTGGAGGATCCTTATGAGGGACCCTGTTAATTGGAGGATCCTTATGCGGGATCCTTGAGATAGGAGGATCCTTATGAGGGATCCTGTTAATGTAACGACCCCAGCTTTTAATGCTTCTGACAGTTAAACGTCTAATCCACCATTTTTAAGCGGCTAACAATCATGATGACACTTTAACATGATTACCGCAACAAACAGAAAGGACATATGGGATGCAACTATCGCGCTTAAACAACATATAGCTCACAGCTTTGCCGCATGGAAAAACCGCAAGCTAGGGGCAACTGATCCGGATAAAATATAGGCCCAGTGACATACGGAGAAGCCCAAACCCATTAAGGATCCAGAGCAAGCGCGATGAACAAACATAGAGCATAAGACGCGTTGCACTCATCGCGGTGGACAAGACGTGATGCCCATATCGTGGATAAAACCCCCTTAAGGAAGCTAACTTAAGGCCCAAGGCAATCCCACCGCGCCTTTATTCCAATAAAAGATAGACAGCTCCAGCTTGCCGCGACTCTACGACTAGAGATAAGGCTACTCAAGTCCTAGCACTGACCTGTAGCCCAAGCATAGCCACTCAAAGGCCAAGCCGCCTTGCTAAGGCAGCATCATAATCACTATATAAACAAATGGTACGACACCAAGGTATAATCATCCTTTAGAATAATAACATAAAAAATCCTGCCTCTGATATTGACTTAAGCATCGGAGTGTCGCCGCAGGTACCCCCTCATTCGAATCCAACGCGCTACTACAAAGGACAGAGACAATCCAACTTCAACTTCAGTCCCAAGACCAAGAACAATGGTACCTACGAAGACACTCCGATGAGGGGGACAACGGGAGGAGGCACGACTAAATCTCAACGTAAAAAACATCTAAAATCAGTAATGACAGTACGCGATCATGCTCGCCCTTCTATTTCTCGCGATCAGAAGCAGGCCATGATGATTATGGTGACATCATTCCAGACCATGATGACCCACTGGTAATCTCAGCCTGCATGGCTAATCTCCAGGTAAAACATATTATGATTGAAAATGGTAGTTCTGTTTATATTATTTTCTGGGATGCTTTTCGATACATATTGGCCAGCCCATATTGTATTTCCCACAGACGGCGCCAATGATCAGACCAAATACAATATGGGTTGGCCAATATGTATCGAGCCTAATCACACACGGTTGAGATGCGGGTTGTTGTTCTTGGTCTTGGGCCTGAAGTTGAAGTTGGATTGTCTCTGTCCTTTGTAGTAGCGCGTTGGATCCGAATGGGGGGGTACCTGCGAAGACACTCTGATGCTTAAGTCAGTATCAGAGGCAGGAGTTTTTATGTTATTATTGTAAAGGATGATCGTACCTTGGTGTTGTACCATTTGTTTATATAGTGGTTATGATGCCGCCTTAGCAAGGCGGCTTGGCCTCTGAGTGGCTAGACTTGGGCTGCAGGTCAGTGCTAGGACTTGAGTAGCCTTATCTCCAGTCGTAGAGTTGCGGCAAGCTGGAGCTGTCTATCTTTTATTGGAATAAAGGCGCGGTGGGATTGCCTTGGGCCTTAAGTTAGCTTCCTTAAGGGGGTTTTATCCGCGATATGGGCATCGCGTCTTGTCCAGTGCGATGAGTGCAACGCGTCTTATGCGGTATGTTTGTTCGTCGCGCTTGCTCTGGATCCTTAATGGGTTTAGGCTTCCCCGTATGTCACTGGACCTCTTATGGGCCTATATTTTATCCGGATCAGTTTCTAATTTAAATTGTATGTATTGTTCACCAAAAAAAAAAAATTGTATGTACTTTGTTTATCAAAAAAAATAATTGTATATACTTAATTCAATCTCCAAATTTATTATTTAAACTTGTTAACATTAATTATTATGTGTGTTAAGTTTGATCAAAAGTAACGTAAACACAAATTGAATTAACAAATAATTAATTGCAAGCACATAATTTTTTAAGAATTAAAATTTCATTTTACTGTTCAAATTTGGAACTTAGATGTTGGTATACTGCTCGCTGGAAAGCATCGACATGCACTTTTTTAAAATATTTGTGTGTTGGACACCTGTCGGACACTGACACGTTTTGACACACGTTCAACAGTGGTCAACGCTTCGACACGTTCCGACATGTACTTTTTACATGCTGTTAACTTTTTTCGACACACATCCGACACTTCTTTTTTAGGTCTAAATTTTATTTTATTAACTAAACATGAAAAAATAATTTATAAATCAATTTTTTTTTTTATGGAATTTGACATGAAAAATTATTTTTACTTTATATTTATGTTATGAAATTCAAACATTTGATTGATTATATAACTTATTATGGGCTGTTATATAAATTATATATAAATTATATTATATATATTAAAAATAGGGTAAAGGATTTCTCTAGTCAATGGAGATAAGTTATCTCCAGTGAGCTGAAAACGACGTCATTTTGAAGCAAAAATCAAAGTATTTTTGTAAGTTAAATATATTGCAGGATTATATTAGTCTATATCACTATAATTTTTTAATCTTATAATCTCAAAACGACGTCGTTTTGAGTCACCGTAGATAATTTTATCTCCAGTCACTGGAGAAATACTTTTCCCTTAAAAATATTATTTAATATCAAAACGTTTTCTAACGTATCGAAATATGATATCTTTTAGAATTAACGTGTCGACATATCATGTCATATCTTATATCATGTGTCGATATCAGTGCAATATATGCTGCTAGTTGTTAAATGGAATGAATAACCACATAGCTAACAACACTTGAAAGTAGGAGTGTTCATCAACCATTCTAAAACGATTTAAACCGCGGTGACCGAACTGAAAAACCGAAAGCTGAATTAACCGAAAATCAAAAAATCAAAAATAAAATAAAAAACCGCAAAATTTAATTGGATTGGATCGATTTTTGGATGGGTTGATGAAAACCGATCCAATCCAAATCGATCCAATTATTCTCCAACCTTACCATCTACCTACTTGGGCCTTTCCCCAATCATAGCCCAAAAACCATATAGGAAAATTCTAAATCCAAGATCCATTAACCCATCATGTTGGAGAAAGTAGGTTGTGCTTGATCTATGTTATGCTTTTTTTTGTAAGATACATAATATATTTTTATTACATAGGTTATTGTTGTATAGCAGCTTCTTTACTTTGTATCTCAAGCAACCATATTATAAATTTTTTTGTTGAAAGTAAAAGATGATAATTTAAATTTTTGTTGTACAATTCTTCTAGATTGCACAATAATCTTCATACAAACTTTACAAAGTCAATACATATAAAAGATATATTATTTGCCAAATAATCATCATACAAATCTTATTCTTTTCAAAAAATCGAAAACTGATCCAATCCAAACCGAATAAATTGAACTGGATCGGATCGGATTTGAAAAAATATTCAAACCGAATGGATAATTACATGATTAAACCGAAGGGATTGGATCAGATGACTTTTACTTTTAAAACCGATCCAATCCAGACCACAAACACCCCTACTTTAAAGTGATCGCTAATAAATAACATCTATCAGAAATGAAAAAATAGAAAATCAAGGAGGTAGGCCAAAACCAAAAGCATATGTGCAATACTACAAAGTTGGTGATTTATGGCAATAGAGGAAAAGTATTAACTTCTAAATGATTGTTTAGAAGTTGAAGTTAATTTGATCTACATTTTTTCATTCATCTAGTTTTTAAAAGGGGTAGATGTTAAAAGGAATCATCATTAATGGAGGCCTTTTGAGCCACACAATTGAATGAGCCTATTTGTAAAATGTATATAGTTTAGGGGTGATGCTATACAATTTGTTTCTTATGTCAAATTATAAATTAATATACAAATAAAGCATTATTATATATAATAAAATATTATCGTAACATATTCAGATTAATAATATACATAGTATTTATAAGTTCATGACATTAGAATTGCACTTAATTTTTTTTTAAAACTTGACATGATTTTAATATGACGTCATCTAACCCTTTAAAATTACATTGTAAGAGCCATTTTTTTTTTTTAAAAAAAAAATTGTACCAAACTGATTCTGCCGATTGTTTGCTAATTTGATTTTATGGGTTAAATGAATTAGACATCTAACTAGTTGGTTTAATTAATTTTTTATTAATAAATTATGATATTAACGTTTCTCCTCCACAGAAAATAAAATTATCAACCCAAAATGATGTCGTTTTGAAATTAAAGATTAAAAATAAAAGGGAGAAAACTTTATTTGGAGAAATACTTTTTCCATAAATTGTATATGTAAATTTTTCGTTAATATCTTATAATCCCAAATACACACAAGTAAAATACAATTTTTTAAACAAGCAATACGCATTAAAGAACACAAACGCAAACACAAACCGTCGAGGAGACGTATCGAAAGATTTTGGAATTTAACAAATAAAAATAATATCAATTCAACCAAGGAACATCAACAAAAACCAGAGTGTTGAGAAAGGCCTTTTGACCTTAGTAGTTCAATTTTAATAACCTTTCATCGGAATAATTTCTTGGTGAAAGGAATTACCTATGTAATGCATAACGGCGCGGCATGTAGGGTATTGCGTTGAGAAATGACAGCATACAAGCCGCGTCCTTTACAAGTTTTCTGGCCAATCACACTGATTGATGGACTGGAACGTGGCATATAGGGAATCATGTTTCTTGTCCTTAACATTTTATTTGAAAATTAAAGAAAATACAACAGTTACGATGTATAATTATATTATAAAATGGTTTATTTTCATAAATTCAATTTGGGAAGCAAAAATATTAAATGGTATAGAATGAATAAGAATACAGTTAATTCATTATTATTTTAAACAACTTTACTAATTTATATAAGGGTGGGAACTCAGACATACTAAAACTTAACAAGAATAAAATGAAAATTTATATATGATTTTAATGGGATAATGATATATGGTTTTAATATGGAGTATGAACATAAGAATATATGTTTTTTTCGTAAAGGTACATAAAAAATAAATTTTATCTACTTAAATATAAAACAATAATAAAGATTAATAATATTAATATAGCATCTTTAACAATTTTAATAGATTAATTAATACAAATATAATAAGCTGTTTCTCATACTAAATAAAAAATTGCAATAATATAAAAATATTATTTTAACAATTTTTTATTTTTACAGGTTCTGTTTTTGTATAAAAATATTAGGTTAGTGGAATCCTAAATTTGATAATTTGTTTTTGTTTATATTATTATGATTGTATTTAATTGCATAAGATGTTATTATTATTGTATTAGGTAGTTTATAAAAATTGTTAAAAATGCTATATTTACATTATTAAATATCTTAGGTTAGTGGTTTAGTATTTTATGCATAATTGTATTTTTACGTTGTTTAAAAGTCTCATATGTTTTGGCTAAAAATCTTAGATATTATTTACTGCAAGACCCGGACACGCGATTTTTCAAAAAAAATGTGTGTCGGACACGTTCCGACACGCGATCAATATTTTAGGACACATGGTCAACTCTCCGACATGCTCCGACATGTTTTTCCGACACACAGTCAACTTTTTCCGACATGTGAAATTTGAATATTTGATTGGTTATATGACTTATTATGAACTGTTATATGTATTAAATATAAATTATAATATATATTAAAAATATTATTTAATATCAAAACATGTCCCAACGTGTCAAAATATGCCATTTTTTAGAATTAACGTGTCGGCGTGTCGTGTCGTGTCTCGTGTCAGTGTCCGTGCATCATAGATTATTTATATTATTACAATTTTTTATTTAGTATCAGAAACAACTTATTATATTTGTATTAATTAATCTATTAAAATTGTTAAAGATGCTATATTAATATTATTAAACTTTATTACTGTTTTATATTTAAGTAGATAAAATTTATTTTTTATGTACCTTTACGAAAAAAAAACATATATTCTTATGTCCATACTCCATATTAAAACCATATATCATTGTCCCATTAAAATCGTATATAAACTTTCATTTTATTCTTGTTAAGTTTTAGTATGTCTGAGTTCCCACCCTTATATAAATTAGTAAAGTTGTTTAAAATAATAATGAATTAACTGTATTCTTATTCATTCTATACCATTTAATATTTTTGCTTCCCAAATTGAGTTTATGAAAAGAAACCATTATATGATATAATTATAAATCGTAACTGTTGTATTCTCTTTAATTTTCAAATAAAATGTTAAGGACGCGGTTGGTGTACTATCACCAAGAAACATGATTCCCTATATGCCACGTTCCAGTCCATCAATCAGCGTGATTGGCCAGAAAACTTGTAAAGGATGCGGCTTGTATGCTATCATTTCTCAACGTGATACCCTACATGTCGCGTCGTTATGCATTAAATAAGTAATTCCTTTCACCAAAAAATTATTCCAGTGAAAGGTTATTAAAATTGAACTACTAAGGTCAAAAGGCCGTTTAGAAACTAGAATGAAGCATAATAAGATTCGAAAGAATTAAGTGTAGCATCCATGGAAATTTTACATTTGATGGCTTGGTGAAACATCTAGTGACTAGTGGTAATAGGATAGCAACATGGGACAATGGTGTTGGGCCGGTAAGAATGTGTCGGAGAGGATATCGCATTCGTTGTTATCCCATAATTGTATCTGGTGTAATTGCTGATAGTTTGTTATTTGTTTTGTTTGTTAGGATAGTACTTATTATCTTATGAGTTCAGATCTTTAACATGCAAGATCAAAAAAGACGAAATCTCAACATGCAAGATGAGAGAAAGAGAGGAAGCCAACTCAAAATTAAATGTGTTTCTGTATATTTTATTGAATCAGTTAACGAAGGAGTATCTATATACAACCAGTCTTGAAGAAGAATTAAAGAACGAAAGAATGGTTCTAACTACTGTAACTAACCTCTAACTAAATTAACAAAAGAAACTAACTTAATTAAGTCACATTGGGCTGGGCTCTTTTATTTCTTGAGCCCAAGTGAGTTGAAACCGGCAACACCCCCTCACAAGCTTGGGCTGGGTTGTGGATGTCAAGAAGTCCAAGCTTGCCAATCAGAGTATTGAACGGTGATGGCAATAACGGTTTGGTGAAGACGTCAGCAATCTGGGTAGTGGTTGAAACCGGCAAGAGATGGATTAAACCGAAATTGAATCTTCTCTCGAACGATATGACAATCACGTTCGATATGCTTGGATCGTTCATGGAAGACTGGATTGTGAGATAGGTGAATGGCAGAAAGATTATCACAGAAAATCGTAAATGGTTTCTTTCGTTGAATAGCTAAGTCGTGCAAGAGAAACGACAACCATTGAAGTTCACAGGTAATGGAGGCTAAGGCACGATACTCTGCTTCGGTAGATGAGCGAGAAACAGTTGTATGCTTCTTTGATCTCCAAGATATGAGTGAGGTACCAAGAAAAATGCAGAAACTTGTAACCGATCTATGGGTATCTGGACAGCATGCCCAAT
Source organism: Gastrolobium bilobum (assembly GCF_033153095.1). Taxonomy (NCBI): domain Eukaryota; kingdom Viridiplantae; phylum Streptophyta; class Magnoliopsida; order Fabales; family Fabaceae; genus Gastrolobium; species Gastrolobium bilobum. The sequence goes on along the minus strand of NW_026898776.1, from coordinate 553,732 downwards.
CTGCATCTGCATAACCTCTCAGTTGCAGAGAAGAAGTGGTAGGAAAGAACAATCCTTGGGAAGGAGAATTCTTCAAGTATCTGAGAACTCGATAAGCAGCTTCAAGATGGGCATCAGTAGGAGCAGCCAAATATTGGCTGAGTTGATGAACACTTAAGCTGATATCTGAGCGAGTGGTTGTCAGATATAATAGTCTTCCAATAAGTCTACGGTACACGGAAGCATCTGGAAGTAATGTTCCCATATCATGACATAATTTTACGGAAGAATCCATGGGAGTATGAGCTGGTTTACATGCCAATAAACCAGTATCAAAGAGAAGTTCTAAAGTATACTTTCGCTGAATGAGTAGGATGCCAGAAGAAGAGTGTGAAACCTCAAGTCCTAAGAAAAATCTGAGTTTCCCCAAGTCTTTTATCTTGAACTGATTATCCAGAAAGGATTTGACCTGCTGTATTTCCTCCATGCTATCACCAGCAAGGACAATATCATCCACGTAAACTAACAAAGCTGTAAAATGATTATCCTGCTGTTTTGTAAACAAAGAAAAATCAGCATGAGATTGAGAGTATCCAAGAGATGAGAGAGCAGCAGAAAGCTTGGAGTACCACTGTCTACTGGCTTGTTTAAGCCCATAAATTGAATTGTTTAATTTGCAAACTAGAGAAGGATCAGAACAGGAAACCCCAGGTGGCAAGGTCATGTAGACTTCCTCATGTAAGTCACCATGGAGGAAAGCATTGTTCACATCAAGTTGCTCCAAGAACCAATGCTTAGAAGAAGCAAGAGACAGTAACAAATGTACTGTGGTTAACTTTGCCACTGGACTAAAGGTTTCAAAATAGTCCAAGCCTTCAGTTTGTGTATAGCCTTTAGCTACAAGGCGAGCCTTGTACCTCTCAATAGATCCATCAGCTTTGTGTTTGATTTTATAAACTTATTTGCATCCTATGGTGTTTTTACCATGGGGAAGTGGAACAAGACTCCATGTATTGTTATGATCAAGGGCTGCAATTTCTGTTCTCATAGCTTGCTGCCAGCATTCATGTTTCGAGGCTTGTGTGTAGGTGTGTGGTTCTGTGTGTGTTGTGATGTTGAGACAGAAAGATTTATAAAAGGGAGAGCATTTATCATAGGATAATACATTGGATAAAGGATATATAGTACTTGAGGATGAAGGAATACCTGAGATGGGTTGAGGAGCTGATGTGATTGAGAGATTGCAGTGATAGTCTTGCAAGTAGTTTGGTTGTCTTCTGTTTCTGGAAGATCTTCTTATGGGATCAGGTGAAGGTTGAGGAGGTTGTATTGGAGATTGGGGTATAAGGTCAGGTATGTCATTGATGAATAAATGGAAGGAGGTTGCTATGGTAATATGTCAGTATTAGGAAAGAGAGTGAGGGCATTGAAATTATGGAAATCAAAATTAATTGGAGAGGCATCAAAATGACTAGAGGGTTTTTCTGTTTTGGTTTTTATATCAGTAAAAAGAAAAACATGCTAAAAAAAATAACATTTCGAGAAAGAAAGATTTTTCTGGTTTTGAGATTAAGAAGAATGTAACCTTTAACACCTTCTTGGTAGCCTAGAAAAATAGTTTTATAGGCTCTGGAAGCAAATTTGGTCCTATAGGAAAGAAGTGTAGAGGCATAGGAGAGACAGCCAAAAACTTTGAGATGCACCAGTGTGGGTGATTGCTGATAAAGAATGTCATAAGGAGTGGAATGATTCAGCAAAGGGGTGGACAATCGATTTATGAGATGAATGGCATGACAAATGGCATATGACCAGTATTGAAGAGGAAGACTAGACTGAAAAATGAGAGCTCTAGCCACATTTAGGATGTGTTGATGTTTTCCTTCAACAACACCATTTGGTTGGGGATTTTCAACACAAGTCTTTTGGTGAAAGATACCTTTTTCTTGATAAAAAGATGTCATAGAAAATTCTGCTCCATTGTCAGATCTGACACATTTGACAGTTTTGTGAAATTGATTTTCAATCATGATTATGAAATTTTGTAAAGTTTTTCTAGCTTCACTCTTGGATTTTAGCAGCAAAGCCCAAATAAAACGGGAAAAATCCTCAACATTAGTCAAAAATTATCTATGACCATGGATGGAAGGAATGGAGTATGGACCTCAAATGTCTACATGGATCAATTGAAAAATACAAGTTGTTTTGGTATTACTTTGTGAATAAGGTAACTTGTGTTGTTTAGCAAAATGACAAGTATCACAAGGATCAATGTCCTTAGCAAGAATGAAAGGAAATTTTATTGCCATATGTTTCAATATAGAGTAAGGTACATGACCTAATCTATGATGCCATAGGATAGAAGCATCAGTATTATTGACAGTATGGTAAAAGGCAGAAGAAAAAGGACTCATCAAGAGGTTGGAGTCATTGTTTCCCTTTTCTCTACTTGAGGACTTCATTACATACAATCCTTCAATTTGATCAGCTGAACCAATCATCACATTGGTATTGATCTGTTTAATGAGACAATATGAATTACGAAATATTAGGTAGCAGGATATGCTGTTGACTAATTTTGTGACAGATATCAAGTTAACATGAAAGGAAGGAACAAACAATACATCGGTTAAGGTCAAAGTTGTAGAAAACAGAACAGTTCCAGAAAAAATGGGCTGTTGTGTGTGAACCATCAGGTAAAGTGATAGAAATGGGATTAATTTTGGTCATTGTGGTAAAATTGGAGGGAACATAACTGATGTGATCAGTAGCTCCACTGTCAAGTAGCCATGTGGAAAGAAATTTACCTGTAGGACTGACTGTGCTAGTGTTCAAAACAGCTGTGCGAACTATATTGGTAGAACTGATTGGATTTTCTTCAACAAAAGAACCCAATTGTAAGCCTTTGATCAAATTTTGATATTCATCTTGAGGAATAGTAACCATTGCATCTGAAATGTCACCACTGTTAGTGATAACAACATCAGTCTGAGACACAAAATTTGCATTTGATGATCCTCTTGGTTTGAAACCTTGAGGATATCCATGTTTTTGGTAACATGTATCTATAGTGTGGTTAGGCTTTCCACAATAAGTACAAATTTTATTTGGACCACGTCCCTTATTAAAGAAAAAAGGAGATCCACGGCCCCTGCCTCTTCCAAAATTTTGTCTCTGATGATTATCAGAAAAGCTATTGAAAGCTCTAGACTCTGATGTGGGATCAACCAAAACTTCACATTGCATTTGTCTCTCTTGTTGTACAATCAGAAAGAAAACTCTTATTAAACTTGGAAAGGGATCCATTAACATCACTTGAGATCTTACAGGAGCATATTGCTCATTGAGACCTTTAAGAAAACGAACCACTTGATCACGGTCCCTGTATGTTCTCATCAAAGTGTAACCTCCACATGTGCACTGATTAGCACATCTACAAGCAGGTAATGGTTTTAAATTGTAGAGTTCATCCCACATGATCTTCATCTGAGTATAGAACTCAGTGACAGAACGATCACCTTGTTGCATTTTATATATTTCTTCTTGTAAGTCAGAGATACGAAATATATCAGAATGAGAAAATCTTCCTCGAAGATCAGACCAAGCATCACTAGCTCAATCTATCCATAATATGGATTGAGCAATGGAACTACTGATTGATCGATGGATCCAAGATAAAACTATCATATTGCAACGTTGCCAAATCGGAAATGCATGATCATTTTCCAGTGGTCGTGCAATAGAACCATTTACAAAACCTAATTTGTTTTTGGTTAAGAGAGCCATGGTCATGGATCTGGCCCAAGAATGATAGTTCCTCTCATCAAGAGCAGGAGAAAGCAACACCAAGCCTGGACTTTCACTTGGATGCAGAAAGAAATGATTACTTGGATTTGTGTAAAAATCCGGAAGAATGTTGTTCAGATTTGCCATGGGAGAACTGAACTACCAGAGGAAAAATTTGCAAGAAAATAACACTTAGCGGAAGGAGAAGAAATCTGATACCATTTTATGAGTTCAGATCTTTAACATGCAAGATCAAAAGAGACGAAATCTCAACATGCAAGATGAGAGAAAGAGAGGAAGCCAACTCGAAATTAAATGTGTTTTTGTATATCTTATTGAATCAGTTAACGAAGGAGTATTTATATACAACCAGTCTTGAAGAAGAATTAAAGAACGAAAGAATGGTTCTAACTACTGAAACTAACCTCTAACTGAATTAACAAAAGAAACTAACTCAATTAAGTTACATTGGGCTGGGCCCTTTTATTTGTTGAGCCCAAGTGAGTTGAAACCGGCAACAACATGGGACAACGATGTTGGGCCGGTAAGAATGTGTCGGAGAGGATATCACATTCGTTGTTATCCCATAGCTGTATCTGGTGTAATTGCTGATAGTTTGTTAGGATAGTACTTATTATCTTGTGAGTAAACACCATTTTTGGTCCCTGGCAATATCTACGAAATCCTTTTTAGTCCCTGACAATAAAAAAGGACCAAATTGATCCTTAACAGTATGTAAAAAGGGCTACGTTACTGATGGAGGAGTTGACATAAGCATTAATGTGGCCCTTTTTTCATAATTTTAGGGATTAATTTGGTCCTTTTTTATTGCCAGGGACTAAAAAGAATTTCGTAGATATTGTCAGGGACCAAAAATGGTGTTTACTCTTATCTTGTAATTCGAATTACCTTAGATTAGATATTTCTTATTAGTTCAGTTTATGTAGCTTCTATCTTAAATATTCTGCGTCTGTAAAGATAATGCATGTATAACAAAATGATAGTTGTGTCTTGCAGGACCGCATGCTGAAGATGCTGATTCGGTTTGGTGATCTCCAGGAAGGTGTCTGTGTGTTTCTGCCAACTTATATGCAGCAGTGTTGGTAACCAGAACCTGCGACCATTTGGAACTGTGGCACAAAAGGATGGGTCATATATCTCATGAAGCTAATTTTATGATTCCTATAACTGTTAAAATTTGTATCTAAAACTCATTTATAAAGATCCACCTCACATCTCTAGTATGCGCCTTGGGACACAACATTTACTGTCAACAAAGGGTGGAAGGTTTATATGATTGGAGACACACGAATACTTTGTGTCCAGGGATGCATGTTTGCTTTCATGAAACGGAATTTCCCGAATTTCCCTTTATGGAGAAGCTGCAAAGTTTTGTTTTCTCAACTGCCTATGAGTATCAAAGTTCCTTATGAACCTGGCCTTGCAAATGATCTTTTTCCCAATGAAGACATTGACACTACTCCTTAGAATATACCAGCGGCAAATGGAGGAAGCGTACACCTGAATACCTTGGTGGACAGGGGAGCACTCACGAGGAATACCTTGATGTGTCTATTGTCACTATTATTCCAAGTGAGGAAGCTGTCGAGCATATCCCACAAATATTGTCACGCCCATCACGAAACTGCAAACCTTCATAATACATGAGTGATTATAAGTGCAACTTAGCTGAAACGCATATTTTACCATTTGAGGACACCTCTCCCCATTCCAACTTAGGTGTGCGTTAACCGTTAACAGATATATGACTCTATCTATATTTTCTAAACAACATCAAACTTTTATTGTAGAGCCAAATTTGTTTAGAGGTCATGCACAACAAGGAATGGAGAGAGGCTATGCAATAGGAGATTCAAGCCCTTGAGGATAACCGCACCTGCGCATAATCGGTTTGCCAGCGGGAAAGCATGCCTTCTTATATGCAAATTGATATATGGCTAAATACCACTCTTATGGCAATGTTGAGAGGTATAAGGCGTGGTTTGTCATTCTGGAAACCATCAAATTCCCAGTGAAGACTTCAAGTAATTAAACATTCGCTCTAGTGGAAAAAATGGTAAATGTAAGAGCCTTGCTAGTCGTGGCTGCTGCCAAAGGTCAGGAACATCATCAAATAGAAGTGCAATTTGTTGGCGTCCTTGATGATACTGGGTTTCATTTTCGGACGTGTGCATCAACACAAAATTGTTGTGTGTGGGTTGAGACAATCACCAAGAGATTGGTTCTCAAAATTGAGCTCCTCACTTCAATTGGGTACAATCACCAAAAATTGCAAAATTGTTTTTTTTTTTTTTTTTGAGTTAACCCAACCTTAATTATCTCTTTGAGTTGAGTTGGCTCCCTTGGTATACCCACAAGTTTTGACTTTTTGAGCCGGCAATAAGACTAATATGGAGTGCGGAACGAATTAGAGATGGAGATATTTAAACACCTTTTAAAATAACAAGTAGGGATTGAATCAAGACTATTTCCTTTTCACTTACTCAATAATTTTATGTTGTTTGATCCTTTCATCAAAGACAAGGTTGGGCACATTGTGCATAACTAAATAGCTCCATGAGTTCAGAGTGTTATTGTTGCGACTTTGACAAGTGCAACAGTTGGTAAAAGTAAGGTTGTTGATCCCACAAAGATTGATTTATCAAGCAATAATTTATTTATATAATTAAAGTTGGATCGATCTTCGAAGTCCTTGAGAATATAATTTGAATTAATAAAACAGAATTTAAAAACAATATTTTTGATTTTCAAGATTAAAAACCAAGAACGATAAAAAAAATGCAAGAACACAAACAAGAACGGTTTAAACTTAATTAAAGACAAGCGTAGCTAGTGATTTGATTTTCTCAATGTTTTCCTAACAAGTCTACCATTTCTTGCAATCAACATTCAAGATTAAGTTATTAACAATTCTTTCTAAAATTGATTAAATCTCAATCCCTTGATAGTTTAATCATTTACTTTATTCAAAAGCATAGTCCATTAATGTCTTTTTCCTAGAGTAAGCATTAATGCAAAAACCATAAAGTTATAGAATTTGTAAGCCTATGTCTAGATTATACAAACTCTAGCAATTAATCAATCTGAATCAAAACACCAACATCCATATTGTTATGCAAGATTCACGTGTTTATCTATGAGTGATCAGTTCATAAACAAAGCTAGTCATGAAGAAACAGATTAATTGCATAACTCAAATCGTAATATAAATTACTAGAAAGATTAAACAGCATTCAAGAACCTATTAGTTCCTTCTCGCCCTGACTACATAAAAAGAACTAGCCTAACATATTCAAGAAAACTAAAGATAGAGATGAAAAGAAACTAAAATTCATAAAAGAAACATAAAATCCGGTCTCCATGGTGAAACATTGACCGTTTCTCTACTTCTTAGGTCTGGAATAGAGCTTATCTGCCTCCTAAGTTATATCTGGCGGCCTCCTAGCCTTTCTCTATCACGTCTCAGAATTCATAGAAAACTCTAAAGTGTGTCTTTTATAAGTGGAGGTCTATGGGCTTTTAATTTGGACAAGGCTTGAAACTTCTCTTCTTCCTAGTCTTTATTCTTTGCAACTGCATTTATCTCTTAGTATCTATAATTATTATTTTATACTTGAAACAATATAAAAAGAGATAAGAATTATATCCAATTGTTGAAATTTTAATATCTTTTGTATTTATTAATTTATACTATCTTTTTTTATCATATTTATTTTTATTTAATATAATTTTGATCTTAAAAAATATAGTGTCTATGACACTCTTCATCAGTTAGTACATCAAGCGTGGCAAGAAATCGCGGCCAACCCTTTAATGAAAGGACAAAACAACATAGAATTGAATTGGCATTTCGTACGCCAATACTATTCACACTATTTTTTTTTTCTTTCACTTTAAAATGAGATAAAAATTTAAAATTTCTTATTAATTTATAATATGTTTAGTAAAAAACCAATAATGATAAAATTGTTACAAAAATATATATCATTCATATAATCACTATTTATATAGATTGGCTATTACAATTGAATTTGGTATTTTTTTTGAGATATTCTTTTAATTTTATAAAAAAAAAAATCAATTATTAAAAAAGTGGTGGTATGTGAAGTCAATGTTTATTTTATTTTATTGTAAATTTTAAAATTTTATTTGAATTTACGAATACCTGTGACACATATGTATACATATGTATACAAGTCTACCCCTGAATATTATAATTTATAAATGAGTACCAACTACCAACAAATAAAATGGGAGGCGAGGGCAAGGGAAACATTACCTTATTGCTATTTCTAGTTTTGGGTTCTTGGCAGCTCTGACGAATGGATTACGGCGGTGATGCAAGCAGTGATTAAAAAATGGCGCAAGCAACTATGAATGGGCGGCGAGTAGCTACGGGAGCATGACGAATAAATAGCAACAAGAAGAAGAACATAAAGTGACAAATAATAATAAGAAAAAAAAAAAAAAGCAATCAAGATAAGAACGAGTTGCGACATATGAAAATAACAAAGTAGGGATAAGGATTTTTTTTATATTATATATATATACATATATACATATATATATATATATATGTATATATATACATATATATATTGTTTTTTTTTTTCAAACCAGTATATACACTTTTTGTGATAAGATATTATACATATTTTTTTCATCTCTACTTTATCTATTTATCTTTAATATTCTTGGATCAAAATCTATTTATCTTTAATATTCTTGAATCAAAATCTCAAAATAATAATAATAAAAATTAATTAATACTCTAATCTAACGATGTTAAAGATAATTAAGCATAAAAAACATATTTTTTACCAAACTTTTCTAATTTTTTTTTTTGGTAAATAACTTTTCTAAAATTTATTCAAACTACTATTAGACAAATAAAATAATAAACATTCAAGTTTAAAAAACTGAGCAGCAATAATATAATAAATATAAATAACGGGTAAAATGAATAAAAAGGACAAAGGTTAATACATATATCATTAAGGATATTTATTTAATTTGATAAAGGGAGTTTCACCCTCATTATCAACCCTGGGAGAAAAAAAAAAACCCAAATTTGTGGTCTTAAATGAGGCAGTTCCCATAAGGATCCTTAAATGTGAGATTTTTGTAATTCCCAAATTGGGTTTAAAGAGTTCAAATTCTATTTTATTTTAGTAAGCCACATAAGGTTAAGGGCCAACCACAAGGTAAACACTGACTTTGTAGAGCCCGAATTTAAATAGATCTACAACCTAGATGGCCGAACTTACACGCATGGATGGATAAACATGCCAGCTAATATGCTTACCTTATTATTTATATGTTATGATATAGTAAAATTGCCTTGAAAAGTAACTAAGGATATTATTAGATATCAAATGTAATATTACTTTGAAAAGCAATTAATTACAATATTAAGTATTAACTCAATTTTTATGAATCAATATATTTTTAATGCAAACATTTTAATTCATTATCATAAAAAATTTCGTATTTATAAAATGTAAAAATTATATAATTTTTACGTTATAAAAAAGTCACTTAGCATATTAAAATAAATTAAAACAATTTTTCTATTTTGCTTACATAGTTAAATATTGTTATAAATAAAAAAATTAAGTTATATACTTAATAAAACTGAATATGACAAGTTCCTTTTATTTTAGATTAAAAAATTAAAAAAATTATTTTATTTTACTTAAAAAAACTTTTCGGTCAAAAGTTTTATATAAAATATTTTGGTATTAAGTTATGCTATGTTGCACCGAAACTGACACGGAACACGTGACATGACACGACACGACACGCCGATACGTTAATTTTAAAAATGTCATATTTTTGACATGTTGAGAAACATTTTGGTATTAAATAATATTTTTATCGATATAATATAATTTATATTTAATACATATAACAGCCCATAATAAATCATACAACCAATCAAATATTCAAATTTTATAACATAAATATAAACAAAAATAATTTTTCGTACCTCGTTAATTCTTCATGTCAAATTTCATAACAGAACAAAATTTATGTTTAGTTAATAAAATAAAATTTAGTTCTAAAAAAAAAACGTGTTGTAGCGTTGACCACGTGTTGGAAAAAGTTGATTGCATGTCGAAAAAGCGTGTCGAAACGTGTCGAAGGATTGATGATGTATCCTAAAATATTAACTGCATGTCGAAACATATCAGTGTCTGACACGCATTTTTTTAAAATAATCATGTGTCCGTACATAGCAGAAGCTATGTTCCTAGAAAAATAATAAGTTAATTTAAATGCTAACAAATATTTATAAATATAATAAATTAAAATATATATATATATATATATATATATATATATATATATATATTTAAGGGAAAACATTTTCTCCTTTTAAAGGTGAAAATTTTTCTTCTACTAAAGACTCATAATATAAGTGGGACATACAAAATAGTAGAATGAGAAAAAAATTCAAGGTGAGACCCACTTATGCTATAAGCCTATGAGTCACTAGTAGAAGAAAAATTTTCTCTTTAAAAGGAGAAAATATTTTTCCATAATTTAAACTTATAAGAAGTAAATGTAATAATAAGTGAGTGCATTCTTAAAAAGAATTCACAATTCAAATAACGAAAAGACAATTTTTAAGATTGCTGTTCTTTGACGAATCTTTTGGAGTTGCAAAAATAGCTGTAAATGCAATTCTAAAATTAAGTAATTTTTTTGTTACTTGATCATTAAAAAATAAAATAAAAAATTATTAAGGTTGAGATCCGATCAACAGGTTATCTTTGATTTTTCTTAGAATCATCAAAACAGCAATAAAGACCTGTACTAGCTCCAACCTCCTTCTACCTATAGGCGTGGTTAACATATTTCCACATATTGATTGACTTAAATTCTTAAATTGTGATGAAGTATCAAAGGATATATATATATATATATATATATATATATATATATATGGGGATAAGATTCTTTGAATCAGTGTCAAATTTAAAGTTTGATACCTCATCTGAGAGTCCTTAGATCAAAAAAAATTAACGACTCTGAATTGTAAGTATGTGATACCATTGATCTTTTTTAATCTAACGGCTTTCAAATGAGGTGTCAAACTTTAAATTTGACATCGGTATCAAAGAATCCTACCCCATATATATATATATATATATATATATATATATATATATATATATATATATATAGGTAAAATAATTTCTGCAGCCACTTTATGTACAGCAACGACAAGTGTATGGTTATGATTTCTCACATTTAATGCTTTCATCCTTTGTATGGTTATGATTCCCCATATTTAATGTTTTCAAGTATATATATGACAAGTATTTGATTGCTGTACGTACAGCAGCTGCAGAATTGTAAACCCCCATATCAAGGAAGCACAGACACTTGTAAAAACAGGGAGAGTCATATCCGACACGGCGACACGCTCCGACACGGTGTCGGACACGCGGTCAACTTTTTCCGACACGTTGACCATTCCGACAGGCAAATTTGACCGTGTCGGACACGGTCAAATGACATTTTCGTAATTTTTTTTTAAATTTTTTTAAAAAAAATTATTTAAAAAAAAATTAAAATATATTAATAAAGTTTCCACCTGATCATATCAATTTTATTTTTTTATCTTTAAGTAGATAAGAGATCATCTCAGCATCATTGTTGTCAATTCCTATGATGCTCTTGTTGTATCTTCTTGTATCTGATCTCTCTCTCTAATATGATTTGATCTCTCTATCTGATATTATATCTCTCTCTCATCCCAGTTCTTATTTTTTTTATTAAAGCTTCCATCTTTATAACGTGTTGATGGGTATTATTAATTTAGTTTCATTTTTTTTGTTAAATTATTAAATATTAAATGAAATATACACTATATAAATTAAAAATATTATTTAATATTAAAACGTGTCCCAACGTGTCGAAATCCATAATTTTTTAGGATTGACGTGTCGGAGTGTCGTGTCGTGTCACATGTCGCGTGTCGTATCGGTGTTAAATTTGACGTTGATTCCCCCCCCCCCCCCCACACACACACACACATATATATATATATGAGATATGATCATTTGACATCAGTGTTAAATTTCAAATGACTCTGATTTGTAAGCATGTGACACTATTGATCTTTTTTTATCTAACAGCTATCAGATAAGGTGTCAAATTTGAAATCTAACACTGTATCAAAGGATCCTACCTAAATATATATATATATATATATATATATATCAGAGTAGGTATTCTAAACGTGGGAATTTCTGCGTTGTCCAAATGTAAGTATAACGTTAATGTAAATTATTCTTTGTTGTCGTGATGTTTATTGGATAGAGTTGCAAAGAGATACCAAATAAAAAAAATGGATAGAAAAGAATGAGAAATGCAAACTGTACTCAATCACGTCGGTTTTGTTAGTTTAATAAATTTTAAATTTTGCACTCGATCGTTTCCAATACTCTGGAACCGCAATGCAAAAAGACAATGCAAGATGGCCTAACCAAAAACTGATTAGCCGTGGATCAAAGTTAACAACTGGTAGAACCAGTTTGATGAATAATATGAACAAAGTTAAAACTCTAGAAACTTTATTTACGAAAAAATGCTTAGTAGTTAGTACACATGGTGTAATAATACTAGAAAAGCTTGCTAGCAAACTCTTCACAACCATTCTCTTCATCTAATGCAGCAGCAAATTCCCTGAGTTCTGAGATACTCCTACCTAGCTGTAGTGCGACTTTGATTTCAAACAATTCCCCATTTTCTCTTTTATTAGGATCTTGTTCGTTTATATTTAGCTCTATACTCTCTTCCATGAGCTTAAAGAAGCCAGTGGTTGCTCTATACAACTCAAACACCATCCCTACTTGCCCACCATGCTCTAATGTGTTAACAACACCTGCCAAAGCTCCTCCAATAACCCCAAGCATCACAGGCCAAGATGCATTCACAGAACCCAAAGCTGCAAGGCCAGTGAGTAATGGACCAGAAACTGCCAATATCTTATTCAAGTTTAAAACTTTTTTACTCAACCTCAAGTATTCTGCTATGTCCTTCTTCTTCAAAACCATCACAATCTCTTTCATTTCCTCTTCCAACTTTGCATCCCATCCATTATTCCCTTCCAATTTCCCACCAAACCTTTCTTGTTTTTGATATCTTTGCTTCTGTGGAGGCCACCACACTGCTGGTTCCACAGTTTGAGGGAACTTTTCTAGCATTGAGCCCAATAAAGGAAGTGGGTAAGCCCTGTCCAATGCCAAAAGTTTCTCCATTGCTTCAGTAACATCACTTTCAGTAGGATCCCCAAAAGAAAGCCTTGTTCTGAGTTCTCCATGAAGCTGCTTGAATAATCTAGCTGCATTTCTTTGTTCCTCTGCAAGCTGGGATGGCTGAATTTTGTTCATGATCATAAGAAAACCAGTGGCAGCGATGTAAAGAATTGTAGAGGACACCTTCAGTGCCAGAAGAGGTGCTCCACTCGAACTAACAGCCGCAAGGCCAGCCATGGTTGCAGCAGAGAAAGTGATCATATTAACAGATGTCAGTAGAAGGTGGTTCCAATCGTCACGCTGTACTCCAATATTCTTGTGCATCTCCACTCTATCTGCTACAATCTCCATAATCAAATGGAGCTTAACAACCATCATGGAATTTGGTGTACTTCTGCTAGGTGCTGTGGAATTGTTAGTGTTGACACCAGAGTAGTAAGGATCTTCTTTTACATGAGCTGTGTTGGTAACTGAAGAATAATTATTTAGATAATCCAATTTTGCCACCAAACTTCTCCTGGGAAGCCTTGGAGTGGAGATTTTGATCACCTGGATCTTCGATACATTGTTTGTGGCAGGAATTCTTCTTGTACTGCTGCGTGAAAAAGAAGAAACTCTGCTTGAAACGAGAAAGGTTCCCATGTGCAAGCAATATTACCACTGGTGTTTCGATATTCAGTTCTCTTGCTGTCGTTATATGTAGGCCTTAAATAATGGCAAGGGTGTATGGGATTGAAGACTAGTTTGGGATTGAATTGCCACTTTCTCTTATAGCAAATGCACACACACACATATATATATATATATATATATAAAAGCAGATGAATGAGATTGAATATGTTCCGGGCTTTGAAATCTATGTCTGTCTTTCTCTCTGTCTACTTCTACTCCGAGTTTTCCCTCCTTTGCTGACTTTCAACAGAACTAACGAGTAAACCTGTATACCAACTAAAAAACTTATTAAATAAAATAAAGGGAGGAGTTTGTATCATTTTAAAGAATGTAAAGTTGTGTCATTTTAAGTGAGAGAAAGAGATAGATAAAGAAGAAGAGAGAGTGGAAAAAAAAAAATATAAAAATGTGGATCCCACCTCCTTGTGAGAGTGAAATGATATAAGTTGTGCCATTTAGAAGAACAAACATTTTTTCCTAAAATAAATCACTCTCAGAAAAGAAAGAGTATAATGACCTTGCAAAAAAATAAAAAAAATAAAAACTCTACTTGAATACTTTAACTAGCTTTTTTGACAACCAACAACCATAATACTATAATAATATCTGCAATAATAAAACGTACATATATGTCCACAATAAACCATGTCACATGGCTATGTTTAATATTTTAGGGCATGGCCATGCATTTAATTAATTAAAATATTTTGACAGAGTTTACTAACATATAATTCAAAGTTCTTTTTTTTTTCACAATTTATTGTGTTCATTCACGTGCGTTGAGTAAAATGTTTTCCACGGTTCATGTCTAGGGGGCCGCGGTTGTCCACGGTATACGATATCTTTGAAATTGATGGATATATATCTTAAAATGGTCAGAGGTTTCTATTTCTGACTAGTTCCCTCTTATAATCCTTCGCATTATCATTTTCGAAAACTCTGTAAATAGAGCCAAAGACTCATCTCATGTTCACACATCCATCACTTTTTCCCAAGTTGAATATTAGGCTTCATTTTTCTTATTAAGTGTTTGATTATTTATAATTGTCATAATTCAATATATTTCCAATATAAAAATATATATTTACACTAGTAATATGAAAAAAATATTTTAGGAATAAAATCATCGAAAAAATTGTATAGTATGACTTACAATAAAATTTTGGTTGTTATAATGAAATTCATATATCTAAATAAATTGAATTGGAATTCGTAACAACTAAATTTCGATGATGATGAAAGCAAAAGCATGACTCTTGTGCGAATGCTGAAATCAGAAACCTAACCCGAAGAGTTGTTTCACATGACTTCAAACAGAGCACGTTCCACGTATTCCTCTTATGTCTCAACAACACAAGTTTTGTGTCGTTGAGACTTTCGTGCGATGCTGCACTCCCTTCGTAACCTATTTCATTTAAAAGTATTAAGTGTTCTTAGGTTCACTCGTAAAGTCTGAGCTTGAGTGTGCAACCAATGATAAGGTTGTATATTAGTTTAATGATTCTGATATAAAGTATCAGTGTCTTTGTAAGAGATAAGTTTCAGTGTTTAAGGAGGTGAGTTTCGTAAAAATAAAAGGTGAGGAAAAAGGCCGAGAAGCGAGTGTTTTGAATATCAAATGTTCAACCTTTTACATAATGAGTGGTGAGTCCGGATAATGAGACATATCAAGATTGGAAGTGTCGTTTTTAGTACTCTGGGATCTTCAGTTTAGGTGATGAAAGTTGGAGTTACTATTTTATTTTCTATTAATATATATTTACAAACTTTTTTTGTTTATAAACTCTTGCAAACTATATTAAATATGACCGGTCATACTTTAATAGAAAGTGTATACTTAATGTAATATGTAAAAAAAAAAAAATTATAAACAAATCTTTCTCCGTTCGTGAAATATAGAGTTACGTGAGACCTCGGGCCAGTCTTTAATAATACAATATTCTCTTTTAATTTGCATATTTTCCTAACTTTGTTGTTTTGTTTATGAAACCCACATATTATAAATTGCAAAATGTAGAGAAATTATAACCTTCAGAATTTTTATCATAGCGCATCAATTATAACCATTGTTTTTGTGGATCGATGTTTATAGTAGTAATTGCATGAGATGGTGGAGGAAGAAAAAGCACTTCCTCTAGGATGATGCAATAATTCTCCAAAAATGTATTCACCCAATGGCAAAGTTGTCATGAACAACGAACCGTGTGCTCCTAAATTACTGTCTTGTTTCCAATATCCATTGACGTTTGCATACGAGGATAAAGTTAACGAACTTCCAAATTCCCAGCACCACCATTTAATCATGCCTACATAAAACAGAAAAGAGCCTGCCACAATATTCCCATTCCTTTAAACTGATGCATACTACCCTGGGAGGAGTAATAGACTCATAGCAAGCAGGAGCATCTACTTGGAAGACTGTAAACTTAAATCTTATTTAGTCAATGCCATAGATCGTGCTCGAAGGTTCAAAAATATTCCCCTGAAATAAAATATACATGCTGAATTATCTCAATTTTGTTTCTGTTCACCAAAAAGAATGATGATTAAGAAGTAAAGGAAAGTAGAGAAAAAAAGGAAAACAACAAAATAAGTACCAGCAAAATGCTACTAAGCTGTGGAAAACAACACGGAAATGAAGAGGCATGAATTTGTGATTTATCCACCCCACAACAGGCCAAAACTGCAGTTCAATTCATTGGGGGTTCAAAAGTTTTGAAACAAACAGTAAATTTTGTTATTCTCTACAATTGTAATAGAAGATTACCGTCCATGCTGTGTACTGTATTGATGGGTAATCCTTCTTAACTTTAGCTTTCACATGCACCCAAGGTCGACCTGCAGTCCACTTTTTTATCATAAACATGACTACCAGCCAGGCATGCCATTTTACACGTTACTTTTAGGATAATAATAATTTCAGATTTTTTTTATATAAATAAATAGTTGACCCGGAATGTCATTGGTGTTTGGTAATCTATTTTTGACACTGAAGAATTATTTTATTTGTCCACTCTTTCCACCTATATCTGACTACATCTCTATCCATGTTCCTTCAATGTAAATAAAGAAGTTAGATGTTGAAAACATGACTAACCTTCAACAACTAATCCGTAGTAAATCATGAAAAGCAAATTGTTCCAAGGAGAAGATGTCAACTGTTCAATCAGAACCTGAAATTAAAAAAAATTAAAAAAAGCAAAGAAAGAAGAAATATCAAAAATAAAAAGACTTCATTTAATTATAAATAAATTCTTGTTTGAAATATGTTGGGGATGATATTAGTTTAGGAATTCAATTCATTTAGATAGTATTTGAGTGTAATATTACATGATTTGTAAATCCTGCCACTTTTGATAGGATAAGTAAATCATTTCGTTTGCAAATTCTGGAGTCAAAGGGTTCGAAACACTGCATAAGTTAACTGATTGTTCATGCTGTAATTACTGTTAAGAAAAGAAGAATGATGACATAAGTGCTAGCCATAATGCCTGAATTCAGGTTTTGCAGTTTCACCTTCTTGGCCACAGTTTTTGAATCTTTCTTTCCTTTGAAAATTTTATCCAGTATAATATGAAAGAAGTGTCCAAAGGGTCCAAGATAAGCCGCTCCAAAAATCTGCACACAATAAACGATTTATATGATTCCTGATGCACACATATAACAACCAAAAGCACAAGCCATTCAAACGATGGTAGTTAAAATATGAAGGTTTAAGCATTTCTATC
Organism: Gastrolobium bilobum; assembly: GCF_033153095.1. Classification (NCBI taxonomy): domain Eukaryota; kingdom Viridiplantae; phylum Streptophyta; class Magnoliopsida; order Fabales; family Fabaceae; genus Gastrolobium; species Gastrolobium bilobum. Next base: position 536,280 of record NW_026898776.1, on the reverse strand, counting down.
TATTTATGCATGGCATAGCTCATCAAAACAATGAATTAATGAGCAGCAACATGGTATTTTTTTATTTTTGGGGTGAAAAAAAAAAAATCATTTCAGCAATTTTACCAACAGCTTTTAATCACATAGGACCAATTTTCTATCACACCCAAGTCCATCATCCTCAATAGTCAAAAGGTTACTATACTACTTAGCACTTGGGTAGGACAAGAGTAAAACTAGAAAAAGAAAAGAAGCTCACCACTTTGAGAAGAAGTCGTTTGAATTGAATTTTCTGTATCCCAGTAAGCTTCTGAGACACAGTGTCACTGATCCCCGACAACACCCCTGCAGTGATTATCTGGTTTAACAGTGAAGCAAAAGAAGGGGTGAAAAAAAAAAAAATACACTAGATTAGCCACAATGAATGGGGAAAAGTTGATGAAATGAATCAATCCAGATAAACCCACAACCAATCTATTACCACCATTAAAGTAGCTATTTTAGGACTAACAAAAACAAAGGGTCAAAGAAAATGGATGCAAAAAAAGCAGCAAGGAAAAGCAAGTCATGTAAAGGGAAATAAAAGAAGAAGAGAGACCTTGGTTCTCAAAGGATGTTGCTGGAGCTGTTTCAAGTAATTGTTCAGTCCCTTCTTAACTAAAGATCCCATCTTGCTTCCTCTGACTGGAAACGGGTAACTGGGTCTGTGACTAATGTTTAAGAAAATGATTGTTTATTATCGTTGCGGTTTCAAAATATCTTCCCAAAATGGAAGGACAGGACATTATCCGCTATTGGATTTTGCTTTCATTTTCTCTCTCTTTTCTTTATTTTGCTTTGGCCATATTTCTCTGTTTTTGTTCGTTTTGGGTTGTTTACAAGGAGAATAATGGAGCTCTCTGTTAAAAAATTTCTCTTTATAAATATTCATGTACTTTACTTAATTAAAATCTTATAAAGAGAGTTAGAAACAAAATTTCATATCACAAACATGAAATTTTAATTACTGGCTTATAATTGTTGGAATTTTGTTGTGTTAGAAATTGAAACTGAAATTGCAGCTCAAACTCAAATGGACCACATTCACTTGTGTGGTAGAAACTTGCGTTTGGATTTGGTAAATATAGAGATTGACAATTCATCCCTGATCCATTTAAAAAGGGTGAGCCCAAGCCCAAAGAACGCAAGACATGTAACTTCAGATACCCTTAGCATGCTAACCCAAAAAAACAAAAAACAAAATACCTTGAGCATGTTGACCTAAATAAATAAATATCATTATTAATCCTTAGCATCCTCACATTTAATTTGGCTGAGATTCTCGCATAATCTAGAGAGTTGTTTGGTGCGATGCATTTGCCTCCTGAAATTCCGGATGGTCCATGTTTGACTTGTGAGTATGAGATACAAAGAGATTCTTGTGCAATTATTTGAGTACTAAATCAATTTTAATTGATATATTATTATTTTTTAGAGGATCCTGCATGTGTCATTTAATATGATTCGGTAATATAAAATGGTCTCTGATTCTCTGTTGTTTACTTAAAAATAAATAGTAATGAGAGATGAGACAAAATAAATGTTAGAAAAGAAAATGAGTAAAATTGCTTCAAATGATTTGGTCATTTTAAATAATACATGAAATGATTTATTCTGTAATTTTTTAGAGTTTAATTAATATATAATATTAGTGTACGTAAAAGAGTGTTACACTAACATTTATTAATATTTTGACTCATTATTATTTACTATCACATTATTATCTATTTAAATAAAATAAATATTAATTATTAATATGTTAATATTAGTGGGTGTTAGTACATAACTTCATTTCACTTACAAGTTACAAATAATTTATTAAGCAAATGCTATGATTAATATTTTATTAATAATATATCAGTATTTAAAATATATATATCCTTAGCATCTTCACATTTAATTTTGCCGAGATTCTTGCATATTCTTAGGAGGTATTTGGTGTAATGCATTTGGCTCTTAAAATTCCAGATGGTCGATGTTTGAAGATTCTTATCTATATTTAGTTTAGTTAACTTAGTTGCACTTAATCAATAAAGTATTAAGGTATCATTGACTTTTATCAAACAAAAATGTAATGTTTACTAGTACATTAGTGTTTCTTTCGTCCTAAAATAAAATACCAAACTCTACCTATACAGTGTGACAGGAGGGAATATAATACAAGCAATAAAACTAAATTACAAACCCAAGAGTAATTGGTTTGGCAACGTCTGAGCTAGATTTTAAAATTTGACCTGTTCAAAAAGGGGTAATAGATTTGATTTGTGAGAGTCACAATTTCTAGTGGAACCTATTAGAACTTTGGACAAAAGTTGATATTAAAAAAAAAAATTACAAATAAAAGGATTGAAAAAACAATGACGGAAAAAACACAAAATGATCCATATGATATGGGTTATATACTTGTATCTATAGCTCATTCCATTCTTGAATAAATACCCCAACTAGGAATAGTTGGTAGCTTTACTACGTCCGTGGCCTGTTGAACGTTGAAAAGGGCCAAGGCAAGGGTATGAAATTTATTTATGTCAATATGGAGAGTCAAGTCTTCTCTTACGGTTACGGTTCGGTTTCCTCTTTAATACTAAGCTCAAAGTTCTGAAGGTCTAAAAAATCCTAAAATCGTAATTTTTTTCCTTCCCTTATAAATACATTAGTTGTGGAATGAAGATAGGTTAGAAAAAGAGAGAAAAAGGTTGGCTTGTGAGAATTTTGAAGGTTTTGAGTGAAAAGTTCAATGTTTTAATTTTGAGAGCACCTCTAGGGAAAATCTTGAATGTTAGACCTCCTTAGAAAAGTTTGAGAGAAAACCACTATTTTAGGTGAGGTTTGAGTGTACTACCATTGTTGGTGAAGTTTGATCTTTTGTAACCCATTATTTCATAGTAGAAGTTGATTTTGGACTAGTGTTCCATGAGTTTTTACTTCTTCATATTGGAGAAGATTTTGTCATGTTAAAATATGCCTGTGTGCTTCTTTGTCTCTCTCTCCTCTGTGTTTTTCGTTTTACGCTGCGTTGGTCGACCTGAAAATACAGATCAACCTTTGATTGAAGAGTTGAGCTCCTAACTTGACATTTGACTTCCGTAAAGGCTTCTAAGCCGAGTTGAGGGAACCGAGTTCCCAACACTTTATATATCATAATTCTCATCTGCAATTCAAACAGCTTCAGTTGTCATAAACACAGTAACATTCACAGCTAAGAGAACTTGCCTCAAAACCTGCTTCCTATCGTATGGACGAAAATGCAATATAGATGAATTCGCCTAGACCTGTCAAAATAGGCCAGAGCCATCAGAGCAGCCCTTCAACCCCAATTTTCAGCCTCATTTTTTTTCAACCCACATTTGGTAGGGTTATTTTTGACTATAGCCCTAACAACCCTCATCTCTTTTGTGCTACTAATGAAGTATTGATGAACTTGGTAGGTAATCACAAAGGTGGACTCTCATTTGGCAAAGCGCTTGCCTCGGGTTGTTGTTTAGTGAACAATTCAAAGGTGGATACCAGACACTTATCTACTACCGGAGCTTCTTGAAGAATATAAATATAAGTTATTATGTTATTGCTACTTGTTTATCTTGTTTGTAAGATTAAAGTGATGGTCTATTTTGATTTTACCCCGTACTGCGGCACATAGTTCCTACTTTTAGGGTTTATTATTGTCATATAAATTTCGATTTGTCTCTTAGCAATTTAATGGTATTTTCTGCATCTATAAAATGTTTGTGGCGTGCATACCATTTGAGCAAAGTAGATAGTTTATATTACCTATTAAGCAATTCTGGAAATAATCAGAGTGGAATATATAAATTACATTATGTTATAGAGTATATATTAGATGCACCACACACAGTGATGTTAATTTACAGTAGCTATAATCTGAAAAAAAAAATAAAAAAAATTGGCCTGCAGGCTTACCCTAACTCGTGAGATTATATAACTTTTTAGCTCGTGCAGACTATTTAATATACAGGTTTTTTTGGCTCTAGCCTGCGCGGGCTAGGGCCTAACGAGCTAGCACCTGTAGTAGTTCACTTTTCGTTTTATGATAATGCTTATATGTCAGCTTTATTCTTCAAGGTAGAAAAAAATGTTCCTTTTGGATAATTTTCTTCTTCTTCAAAAGATACTTTTTTTTCAAAAAAAAAAGTAATGATCAGAAAAAGTTTATTTAGATGCCTGCTTTTAAAAAAAACAGAAATCATAAAAAATTCAAAAATCTATTTTTTTTAAGTTAAAATTTTTTTCTTCTAAAAAAACCAGAAGTCAAAAGCTAAATATTTTTTAAAAAATCTAAATAGTTTTAGCTTTTGTAAACAAAAAACTTCTAAAATAAGCAAGGCATAAAAATCACCTTTGGAAGCTCATCTGTTATATCCTGAAGACAGAGATGTTTAACCTAATAGGCTAGTAAGTTTCTTTTGAATCTATATGCTCTCTAAGGTACCTATGAGTTAGATACCTTTAAGTTCAGCATATCATTGTGCACAAAGGAATAAAAGGCAGCTTTCGCCAATTAGGCGATGTGTGTGCACAGTGACAACATAACGGTAATAGAGAGAATAGCCATACATATAGGTTTTATTTCTTATTTATAGATTTATCTATAGATATTAGGATTCTAGACTTTCTGTGTCTTTTCTAGCAACTCAAACCTATGTTTAACACTGTCATATTAAGATTAATATCTTTCATAGATATCCTCCTTTGATTATATCATATTTGTAATTTTGGATGACCCTTATTGTGCCTTATATTAAATGGGCCTCACATATAACTTCATAACACTATCCAAACGAGCTTCTGTCTCCCTCTTCCTGTGGGTACTTCAAGCTTTCATCCTAAAACAGCTTAAGCTATGCTCACAGAAATCAGAAGGAAGAAAAAGATAAAAAAAAAAAAAGGTGGCTGCCATATTTACAAAAAGTTACGGCCTGTCATCTAAAGTAAATAAAAAACAAATTGTGGAAAACATCTTCAAGTTTTGTTCTTGATTTTTCGTTTTTAATTTGCATTATTCTGTCTTTCTTAAAAAACGATCCATGAAAACAATTATGGATTTATTCTTTTATTTTTATAAATAAAAAATTGTTTTCAAAAATCGTTATCAAACATGGGCACATGCCTATAGAAAGATAAAAAATATGAATTTTTATGAATGTTAATGTGAATATAATCCTTCCTTTGAAAATACACAAAATTACTGAAAGCAAAATCCATAAATTGTACTATTTCAACCCAAAATTTTAAGGTGTTGGGTAAGAGTCTTTTTAATAGTTTATATTGTTCTCTAACATGTCCCCTCATGTAATAGTCTTTTGGGCTTGAAGCGTAGATATTGCATAGCACAATTTTTTTTTTTAGTTTACTTTATGCTTATTTAATTTCACTGAAGCTGATACCATATAAAGAATCATTTCAACTCAAAATCTTAAGATGTTAGATGAAGGTCTTTCTAATGATTTATAATATTCTCTAACACAAAAAATAAGTCATAAAGTATATCTATTTGAATTTCTATCAATTCATTTTTCCACTTTAAACACTGCGTACCCTAAAAATGAAAGGAGAAAGATCCATTTATAAATTTTTTTTTACAAACTTACTAAGTGCATGTTTGGGTCTTCTTATTTTTAAGCTAGAAGCTACTTATAAGCTAAAGCTAAAAATAAGAGCTTAAAAAAAGAAGCTAAAAGCTGTTTGAAAATTACATAAAAAGTTTAGCTTAAAAATTACTTAAAAGCACATATTCCAAAAAAATTATCTCTCTCTATCTTTATCACTCTTCATTTAAAAAAAAAGCACACAATTCAAGAAAAACAGATAAGAGCTTAAAAAAAAGCTCCTCATAGGAGCTTTTAGAGCCTGTTTGGATCCTCTTATTTTTAAGCTAGAAGCTACTTATAAGCTAAAGCTAAAAAAAAGAGCTTAAAAAAAAGAAGCTAAAAGCTGTTTGGAAATTACATAAAAGTTTTAGCTTAAAAATTACTTAAAAGCACATATTTCAAGAAAATTATCTCTCTTTATCTTTATCACTCTTCATTTAAAAAAAAAACACATAATTCAAGAAAAACAGATAAGAGCTTAAAAAAAAGCTCCTTCTAGGAGCTTTTAGCTAGCTTCTTTATTCATTATAAAAAAAAAAGAGCTTTTCATTATAAGAGTTTTTTCCAAAACCTGTTTGGCCTAACTTATACTTATAAGTAGCTTCTAGCTTAAAAAAGAGAGGATCCAAACAGGCACTTAGTTTTTAGTTTTTTTCTTCATTATAAAAAAAGGGCTTTTCCCAAAACCTGTTTGGCATAGCTTATGCTTATAAGTAGCTTCTAGCTTAAAAAAGAGAGGATCCAAATAGGCACTAACTATACTATGTCTGACCGGTAATACTCTACTCAATAGTATATTAGAGGTCAAACATAATATGCATTAAGGGTTTGTAAACAAAAAATTTATAAATATGAGATTCTCTAAAAAGAAATATGCATTGCGCTACACAAGCAAATAAATATAAATTAAAATGTTTAAAAAAAAAGTCAAAACTAATTAAATCTAGCCTTGAGTGAATTTATTTTTCAAGCAATAAATAAATATTTTACAAGTATGCATACATGAAATGTAAAAATGATTTTTGCGAAACATCATCGTCTTCATTAGTACTTATAGTCATTTTTCAATTCGATTTTGCTACAAATTTTTGATACAGCAACGTCAGAGTTGTCGACTTGGCTTCTTTTTTTTTTTTACCCGGCACATTACTCTTGACTTTTATTATTCATCAATCCCCGAAGCACACAATTACGGGATAGTGCCTAGAAAAATTCTTACACGTACATAATTTAATTGGGTCTATCATAAATAAAAAATATTACACACAAAATGATGACTTACTAACATGAAAAAATAAGGAAAAAGTTCACCAATGCTCATGTGATTTGCTTCAAAATCATCTATGTTCCTGTGATTTTTTATTTTTTACAAAGCACAGAAATATATGTGATAAAAAAATCACAGAGACGTAAGTGATTCTAAAGCAAACGTGACAAATAGTTTTCCGTCGTTGAAATTGAATTTGAAATTAAACTTTATCGGAATAAGTGCTCGATTTTATTATTAGTAAATAATCGATTCAATTAAGTAAAAAAAAAAATTGATAAGTCGATAACTTAAAATATTAAGCCAGTAGAGATAGCTAGTGGTAAGATAGGGTGGATAGTAGGTAGTAGATAATATGTTCGATTCTGAATATATTAAAAAATATTAAATTAAAGTTTTTTTTAATAATTTTATATTTTTTTAACATATTTCTTCGTATAAGTACCCAATTTGAAAAATAAATAATGTATAAACTCATATACCTATATTACGAAATTCTATAATATTTAACTATTTATTAAACGAAAACTTTTTTTATGATTTTATATTTTTGTAACACCAAGCAAATCAACTCTTAACAACAGCATAAATATTGACTTAAAAACATTAATTTTTTAATTCAGTGCCTCTAAATTCAAAACTAGCCCTTAAATTAATTTTTGCTGATAAAGTCCACACAAGAACTATTTTCTAACGAAAGTTCAATTTTCAAAATTAAATGCGTAATTCGTATGTCCAATGACACTTTCAAATTAAAGACATTATCTAACAGTGCGATATAGTCATAGCCAATGTATTGAAGAAGTAAAAATTGCTAACTGAAACAAAAAGCGCTAGTAGAGGAGTTGCATGCAAATACGCTGACAGAATGGAATTGATGGTTTCATTATTATTTTTTATTGGTTCTATCTCTTTTAATGAAATTAAAATATATTATTTTGTAATTTCATGATCCTGTTTTATCATATTTTTAAAATATAACAAGCATAAAATAGAACTATATATTATATTTTGTCCAGTGCTGCTTATTTACCGAAAAAAAAAAAAAAAAAACATTGCTGCCTTGTGGTTTTACTAGTCGCATGTTGAGACTTGAGACCCAAACCAAGCCACAAGGCTGGGAATTTTGAACAGAGACCATGTCAATGAAACTGGTCAATCATGGATTTTTATTTGGTTCTGACTCCTTCCTCTTCCTTTTGGTTCGTTAGTATAAAAACTAACCCTCACCTTATACTCATCAAAACATTCAAAAACTTTACCCAACGCCACTGTCCCAAACACAAAGCAAATTAACCCCATATACAGAAAAAGCTTCAATTAACCCACATCATGATTTCTATACAAACCTCATCAGCACTACTTTCTTGTTCTTCCTCGTATTCAAAGAGAGTAAATGCCGCAATCCATGTCCCAAAACTCCCAAGATTCGATTTTTCAGCGCCAAAGATACGTACAAGAAAGCTTGTTGAGGAAGTAAAACTCAAAGACACAACCCCATTATTAAACGATGATGTACAGCATTCTACTATTTCTAATGCCGCTGTTCAACTCTATGCAATCTTGGAGGCTGTAGGTGACAGGGTTGAAATGCACAACAACATGGGAGAGCAACGTGACAACTGGAACACCCTTCTTTTGAACTCCATCAACATGATTACTCTCACTGCTACAACCATGGTTGGTGTTGCAGCCGCAAGTGGTGTTGGTGCAGCACCACTTTTGGCTCTGAAACTATCCTCTGCGCTGTTGTTTTCATCTGCCACTGGGATGTTACTTGCCATGAACAAAATCCAACCCTCACAACTCACAGAGGAACAACGCAACGCTACTAGATTGTTCAGGAAACTTCAGAACCAAATCCAAACCACAATTGCTCTTGGAAATCCTACAGAGGAAGATGTCAAGGGTACAATGGAGAAGGTTTTGGCACTTGACAAAGCTTACCCACTTCCTTTGTTGGGAGCTATGCTTGAAAAATTCCCTGCAAAATTTGAGCCTGCTGTTTGGTGGCCTTCCACTCAATTCCAAAGGAAAAACAAACCACAAGAAGGAAAAGCACATAACAAGAGAATGGAAAAAATGAATGGATGGAATGAAGAACTAGAAATGGAACTGAGGGAGGTTATTAAGGTAATAAAGAGAAAAGACATTGAGGACTATGACAGGCTTGGAAACATGGCTTTGAAGATCAACAAGACTTTGGCTATTGCTGGCCCTTTACTCACTGGCATTGCAGCAGCAGGATCTGCATTTGTTGGCAATGGTTCTTGGGTATCATTTGTGCCCCTAATGGCTGGGTCAATGGCTGCAGCAATCAATACTTTTGAGCATGCAGGGCAAGTAGGCATGATATTTGAAATGTACAGAAACTCTGCTGGGTTCTTCCACATGTTAGAGACTTCAATCGAATCAACATTAGAAGATGAAGATTTGGAGAGAAGAGAAAATGGAGAGTTGTTCGAAATGAAGACGGCTTTGCAATTGGGAAGAAGTGTATCTGAGCTGAGAAAACTTGCTTCGAAGTCATCTTCTTATCGTATGGAAGGAGTTGACATAGACGAATTTGCAAGCAAGCTATTCTAATCAAAGAAACATTTTTTTTATTTTTTAATACGTGTTCTTTCATTCTTTGTGTGCAGTTACCTTACCTGATATAGAAACGGAACTTAGTTTTAGACAGACTTCTTTATGAGAACCTGCAGGATCCGCAGTCTTTGGTCTTCTACGATATTTGTTTTGAGAATTTGTAAATGTAAAATTTCTATTTTAAATGTAAACCTTTGACTTTTAATTTTTTTTTTATTTGGAACCCATATCTATATAATAAAATAAAACATTTACTTATGATGATTGAATAATCTCTAGTTAAAAAGCACCTCTCATTTCTTTTTCTTTTAACATTTTCTAATACTCTTAATAACTTCCAAAAATATATTATTATTCACACTTCGTTGAATATATATAGGGGCAGGTTATTCTTATATCAGTATAAGAATAATAAATCTTATATTAAATCTTGATAGTTGATTTTTGTACATCTAACTAATAAGATTTATTACGTCTCTCTCGTTAATTAATTATTTACTCTCAATAAATCTCAATCATTAGATGCACGGAAATCAACGGTTAAGATTTGAAGTAAGACTTATTATTCTTACACCGGTGTAAGTTGATCATATCCCATATATATATATATATATAGGCAAAAGTATTTCTACAGCAACTTTAGATTATATTCTCCTGAGAGAATATAGTTATAACGTTAAAGTTGCTCTCTTTTCTCTCTCCTCATTTACTTTTCAGAACTTTTTTGCTGACGTGGAGAGAGAGAAAAGAGCAACTTTAACGTTATAACTATATTCTCCTGGGAGAATATAGTTAAAAATGGCAGCTGTAGATAAGCTTATATAAAGTTGTTGTAGAAATATTTATCCCATATATATATATATATATATATATGGGTCAGGATCATTTTACACCAGTGTAAGTTACACTTTTAATCTTGTCCGTTGATCACACTTATATATAAAGGCTCTAATTTTTCAGTAATGTGAGCCATTGGATACAAGTGGATCAATGGTCAAGATTGAGTGTAAGACTTCTAACTCTTACACTGGTGTAAGAATATCCCACCCCTATATATATATATATATATGGGCTTAACGTTTCTCAAGCTGCTTGAGATAACGTTATCTCCGGCCACTAAATCATAACTGTACAAAGATGGATTAATGATGGTACAAGAAGAGAGAGAAAAAGGGAATCATAACCATTCAAAGGTGAATCAATTAATATAAGAAAATAAATAAACAAAACGACGTAGTTTTGGAATTGTCGGAGATAAACGTGTCTCATGCTGCCGGAGAAATATTTTTCCCTATATCTATATATATATATATATATATAGGGTCAGGATCCACTACTAGAAATGTATTTATTATCGACGAAATTTTTTGACGAAAAAAATCCGTTGAAATTATTGACGAAATATTCCACGGAATTTGTTTTTCGTCAAAAATTTCGACGGAAAATAGATTCCGTCAAAATCCTAACCATTGATTTTCAGCAATCAAAGGTTATCATTTATTGGAAATTAAACTTATTAATTAATTATTAATTCATAATAAATGATAACCGTTGATTGAGAGAAATCAACACTTGAGATTTAATTTGATGTCAAATTTTAAAGTTTGACAATGGTGTCAAAACATAAATTTCATATATTTATCTGTTATTTTCTATTTCTTATTTTTTTAGTGTTTTCAAAATCCTAATATTTATTTCTTATTTTCTATTAATTTCATGTTTTTATCTGTTTTCAATTTCTTATTTTTTTAGTGGAAGTATTTTTAAATTTTAAACCAGATTAGATATCAGGCCTAAACTAATTAATCAGCAATAAATTTTCATCTATTAAATTAGGGTATACTCTTAGAGAGACATTTAATCTCTCAACTTTTTTTTAAATGACACGTGTAATTCTTAATTTTTCCTTCTTTAAATTATATATTCTTATGATTGAATTTTATCAGCTCGATCTTTGACTCAATCTATATAAATAGAACAAACAGATTAATTAAATTTTCAATGTCAAATTATATTCTTATGATCGATTGAATTTCATCTGATCAACTTTTCACTAAAATGAAAGACATATTGAATATAGAAGTCGTCTTCAAGCATGTATTCTTGATGAAGGTTTTTTTTTTTTTAAATTGTTAATAATGTTTTCAAATGTGTTTTTTTTTTTTGGAGTAAAGATAGCTTATACTATTTAATCAATTTGATTAAAGCCAAGAAGAGTAAGCAACCCTATTCCACCGGTCAATAGCTTTTAAAATGTATGTAACTAAAGTTTATTGAGTTTACATATACATTTTCCAATCAATAAGTCGCTTTGTCAATTACTGAACAAACAAGTTGATATGTCTTCGTTTTACAAATCGGTACAATTTTGCTTTATCAGAATCAGATCGAAAATTAGGAAGATTGAAGATTGAACAAATCAAAGTGGTATGTTTTTTCAAAAAATATTAAAATAATATAATTTGAAATTATTTATCAAAGTAATACTATTTAATTATTCTTATTATTTTTATATATATGACACGTGTCATCATCGTATGACTGACACAAGTTATGTTTTTGGTGTCCACTTAATATATCACTTCGTTCAGTCAACCCCGAAAATTAAGCATGTATATATGCCGTGATTTTATTTTATTTTTTTAAAATATCTATTTAGCTAGAGGTGTTCATTAACCGATTCAAACCGCAGTAACTGAAAAACAAAAACCGAAAAAGAGCCCACAATTTAATTGGTTTGGATCGAATTTCGGTTTGGTTGGTAAAAATCAATTCAACGTATTATGTATTTATTATTTTCGAAAGACGATGACTTGGAATCTTGGATGTTTTTTTTTTTTTTTTTTGATAGAACGAAATCTTGGATGTTATTAATAGCAAACTATCTTATTTTTGTTTTTTTATTGTCTATTAATCTATTTTAACTCTTCATGAGTTTTAAAAACTTATTTTAGTTTGAAGACTTGAATTTTTAAGTGGTTTGTAATTTTGAATGACTTTATTTTTATTTTTTTTATACACATAAATGACTTTATTTTGATATAACTAGCGATTTATATTAATGAAATTTTAAGCATTTCAAAATATCGAAAAAGATTCAATTCAAACCGAATAAAATTATATTAAATTGGATAGGATTTTAAAAGAAATCCAAACCGGATGAATGATTAAATGATCAAACGAAAGAATTGAAGAAGATAATTTTTGTTTCAAAACAGAACCAATCACCACTATGTTTAGCTTAAGCACACCCATGAAGAATATGTCCAATTTTCTTTGTACGTAGAAATTCATAATGAACTGGCAGCGCTTACGTACTCCATATTCTTTTTTTTTTGGTCAACCATGTATTATTCTATATTCAAACTCGACAATATTTACAAGCGATTTAATAGACTAAGTAAAAACCTTTGCGTTAAAGAATGGACATTGTTAAAATTCCTCGAAAGGCATATTGCATCGATGTATGGATATATACAATAATAAGATATACAGATCGTATTTAAAAATTAATGTTACACAATTTAGTGTTTTCTATGTAATTGAAGGGAAAATAAAGAAGGCCTTTTAGAATGTTTAACTTCACATGACTACTACACGTTAGCATGGTAGTGAGACCAAGCCATGTCTATAATATAATGAACAGGAACCGGTCAAGAACACAAGATGACGCAAGTGATGAACATGCAAGGCTAAGTGGACCCATTCAACTGGTTAATTTATTTCTGTATCTAGCACCTTCTGTTCATGTTCTTTATTATAAATACGCGCACACAAGGTACCCAACCTTACATATCTGCCTTCAACAACTGTTCGAAACAAAATCCAAAATCTCGCCTATAATGGCTTCCTTAGCCTCAGCGTTACTTAACCCTTTATCTTCTTCTCCTTCTTCTTCTTTTTATTTAAAGAGAATCAATTGCTCTATGATCAATTGCTCTTTCTCTGTTCCAAAAGCATCTACGAGAAATCTGGTTGAGGAATTGGACAGGTCCAAAGTTAAAGCCAAAGCTCCATTGGAAAAGAATGACAACATCAAAATACTACATGATCATGATGATGATGATCTATTTAATTCTACAGATTCTAAGGCCAATATGCAACTCTATGCAGTCTTAGAGGCTGTAGCTGACAGAATAGAAATGCATAACAACGTTGCAGAGCAACGTGACAATTGGAACACCCTCCTTTTAAACTCCATCAATATGATAACACTCACGGCTTCAACTATGGCTGGTGTTGCAAGCACGGGTAGTTGTGTTGGTGCATCACTTTTGGCTATGAAGTTATCTTCTGCTCTTTTATTTTCTTCTGCCACTGGGATGTTGCTTGTGATGAACAAAATCCAACCATCACAACTTGCTGAGGAACAAAGGAACGCTACAAGACTGTTTAAGCAGATTCAGACCCAAATCAAAAGGACAATCGCCATTGGAGATCCCAGTGAAGGTGATGTGAGGGATGCAATGGAGAGGGTTTTGGCGCTTGACAAAGCTTACCCACTTCCCTTGTTGGGAGCAATGCTTGAAAAGTTCCCAGCTAAGTTTGAAGGAGCTAGTTGGTGGCCTAAAAGTAGATTGAACAATGATAAACTGCACGCAAATAAGATGGAGATTAAGAACAATAATGGATGGAATGAGGAGTTGGAAACGGAAATGAGGGAGGTTATTAAAGTGGTAAAGAGAAAAGACATGGAGGATTATGAGAGGTTAGGCAACTTGGTACTGAAGATCAACAAGACTTTAGCTATTTCAGGACCTTTGCTCACTGGAATTGCAGCTGTAGGATCTGTCTTTGCAGGTGATGATCAATCATGTGTAGCTCTTGTTCCTGTCCTTGCTGGGGCATTGGCTACTGTTGTTAATGCCTTTGAGCATGGAGGCCAACTTGGCATGGTGTTTGAAATGTACAGAAACTGTGGTGGATTTTTCAAGATGTTTGAAGAGACAATTGAATCCACAATTGAAGAGAAAGACTTGGAGAAAAGAGAAAATGGGGAGCTCTTTGAAATGAAGATGGCTTTGCAATTGGGAAGAAGCGTGTCGCAGCTAAGAGAACTTGCCTCTAAATCTGCTTCATATCGTATAGAAGGATCACGTGATATAGATGAGTTCGCCAGCAAACTCTTCTAAGATATCGACATTTTTTTATTAATTTCTTGTTTAAACTCTTTAGATACCATTCTTTCATTTTTTTTGTTTAAATGTATATATAGACTAATTAGATGAAGATGTAATTTAATGGTGTAGATATATATGAGATATGGGTACATTATTCACAATTTCGTGCTATAATAACGATGACCATCGGATATTATATAATTGCTTCCACAAAGACCCTATTAAGTATTAAGAAAAAAGTTATAATTGCTGCATTTCCCAAGTTGGTTAAGTTCAGGTTGTGCTTGACATCTCTAATTATGTAAAAATAAAACTGATAAGAAAAAAAAAGGGATTATCCCCCTTAAGCCTTATTGTCTCAAAGTTCGAGTTAAATATCACAAGTATATTTTACCATATATAAAATGAAAAAACACAAGTATATATATTGAGAATGTATTCATATTAGTTTGTTTTGAATTTAAATAATTTAACATTAAAATTTTATTGAAAGAATTAAAAAGAAATTCTCTCAGAATTAGTCAAAACCAAACACATGCTAAGTAATAATGATAAGAGTACCCTATATAATCTGAATAGGAGATAATTTTAGCTATTATAATATAAGAAACATTAAACTAATTTTTTTTTTTTTTTTTGGATTACATAAACTAATCTTTTATACCAGGATATTATATCAACCTTTTGGAAACAAATATAGTCATCAGATTCATAGATATTAAATACGTACCATCGTCATTGACGACGATGTCTATCTACACTAACGTTTAGTAAACATGTATGACTAGCGGTGAAAGTGGGCTGGGTTGGGCCAAGCTCTGCTTTGAAAAGTCTAAACTTATGTAAAAAAAATTCAATTTGGCCTGTTCCAAGCCTAGTACAAGTCTAATTGTAAGCCTAGTTTGGCCCGTTTATAAAAAAACAAATGACCCGACCTAGCCCGTTAGCCTGTTAATTTTTAACTTCCAAGCAGAACCAGGAATCAACTTTACAAAATACTCAAATTCTGTTGCTAAACCAAAAATCATAATTTCAACGTCCAAACAGAATCATGAATCACAACAAAACTCATACAATCTGCATTTAAGTCGCTTTCAAAAGCAAAATGTTCAAACAAAATAACATATATTTCATCAGATCCAACAAACAAATCCATACTATGTAAATTGAAATAACTATATGAATCCAACAAACACATCATGATGCTTATAGTAAGTATATCCTCTCGCAAAAATCTTTTAATATATTCATATACACAATCTAACATGCTGAGATGTTGGTTTCTCCTATGTAAGAAATAAAGTCAGATTCTATTAAAATATAATCGAATATAATTAAGATATAAATAATTGCAATTGATTAAATTTATATATTATGTTCTTTCTTCGAGGCATACTTATTCTATTCTATTTTATTTAAAATAACTAGTACAATATAGGCCGGCCTGTAGCTTGTAGGCTTATAGGCCAGGCCTTGTGAAAGTGGGCCTACGGCCTTTTTATTAAACAAGGTTTTTCAAGGCCTAAGTCCGACCTATTTTACGAAATATATTAGGTCAGATCTGACCTAACGTAGGCCGAGCTGTAGACTCCTGTAAGCCGGTCCGGCCCATTTTCAGTCGTATGGATGAGTTAGCTAATGTTTTGTGGTATATATTCAAGCAAGTGATTTTATAATACAAATTAAAAGGCCTTCATTGCAGGCCACAAAAAAACAAAAAAAGGGGCCTTCATTGCAAGAAATTTGAATAAGCGTTGAACATTGTTTTCCTCTCAACTTGTGAACACGGTCTCCCGTTTTACATTTTTTAGATATGTTTATTTTTGGTGGGTATACCAACGCCTAGCTAACACACCTGGATTTTATATTAATTTTTTAATCAAATATTTATCTTATTCATTTTTTTATAACAGTTAGATATATAATATAAAATCATTAAATGGTCATCACTTAAAAACTTAAATCTTTAAGTGAGACGATTATTTATCAATAACTAGAGCAAATAATGTTTTATTTTTTTCACGTATATTAATAAATTTTATATGTAGCTGTCAAACTGAACCCTACCTTATATTTGACATTTTTTTGTTGTCTATGACATAAAATAAACCTTGGAAAACAAGCAAAGTGGGTTTTATAATACCAACTTACGAACTCCGAAGTAAAAAGTCTTTGATTGCAATGCAAAATCACCACATGGTAATGGAGACTCAGCCCAAGAGAGTATACGAGTATGAGACGACATTGTTTGAACAAATTAAAGAGTGGAACGAAAAATCAAAGTCAACACTCAACAGCCGGTCAACATTTTCCTTATGACCCCTTCTCTTCTTGTTCACACATTAGCTGCTATATATTACAAACCACAGATATAGCTTCCTCCAACAAATCCACAAGTACGAAACCAGTTACAAGCACACACAACTACAACAGAAATCTAAGACTCTTATGGCTTCCTTAAAAGTTACATCTTTGCTTTCTTCTATTTGTTCATCATCATCATCTTCTTCTTCTTCAGAAAGAATAAAATCCTCTATCCATGTCCCAAAACTCCCAAGAGCTATTTTCGTAGCTCCAAAAACAAAACCAAGCAGAAAGCTGTTTGAGGAATTGAATGGCTTCACACACACAACCCCAATATTCCAAGATGATTCATACAATTCCACCAATACGTCAAAAGCTACCACTCAACTATATGCAATTCTAGAAGCCGTAGCTGACAGAGTGGAGATGCATCACAACATCGGCGAGCAACGTGACAATTGGAACACTCTTCTCTTAAACTCCATCAACATGATTACTCTAACTGCAGCCTCCATGGTTGGTATTGCAGCCACAAGTGGCGTTGGCGCGCCACTTTTGGCTCTCAAGTTATCATCCACACTTTTGTTCTCTGCCTCCACAGGAATGTTGATTGTGATGAACAAACTCCAACCCTCACAACTCGCTGAGGAACAACGAAATGCTACGAGATTGTTTAAACAACTACAGTCCCACATCGAAACCACGATAGCCCTTGGGAATCCTACTATAGAAGATGTGAAGGATGCAATGGAGAAGGTTTTGGCAATTGACAAAGCTTATCCACTTCCCTTATTAGGAGCTATGCTTGATAAATTCCCTACAAAATTTGAGCCAGCTGTTTGGTGGCCTTCAAAACCATCTTCAAAGAGAAGAAACAAAAACCAATTAGAAAAGAATGGATGGAATGAAGGACTAGAAACTGAACTAAGGGATGTGATGGAAGTGGTGAAGAGAAAAGACATGGAGGATTATGAGAGATTAGGGAACTTAATGTTGAAGATTAATAAGACTCTGGCTATTGCAGGGCCTTTACTAAGTGGCATTGCAGCAGTGGGATCAGCATTTGTGAGCCAGGGTTCATGGACAGCAATAGTTCCGGTTATGGCTGGTGCATTAGCCACAGCTGTTAATGCCTTTGAACATGGTGGGCAGATAGGGATGGTGTCTGAAATGTACAGAAACTGTGGTGGCTTCTTTCAAATGCTAGATAATTCTGTGCAAGAGACAATGGAGGAAGACGCAGACCAAAGGGAAAATGGGGAGTTGTTTGAAATGAAGTTGGCTTTGAAATTGGGAAGAAGCTTGTCTCAACTGAGAGATCTTGCAAGAAAATCAGCTTATTCTCGTGTAGAGGGAACTGCCACTGATGAATTTGCTAGCAAGCTTTTCTAAGTTTTAATGTAACAATATTCTTTGATTTTGTATTAATTATTATCTAACAATTCTTTGATTTCGTATTAATTATTCTATTTAACATATTAATCTTCTTCTTTTTTTATGTATATGTGTAAATAAATTACTTTTTTTTACTTCAAAAAAAAAAAAATGTGCGTTGACAATATCTTGTCAAATTATTACAGCCTCGTTTGTCATTATCTTTTTTTTTTTTGATAACATGTCATTATCTTTTAACATATCGATAACCGTGTAGACTTTTCAAGTTCCAACTTCCAAATAGAAAATTGCTAATAGTTTGTAGAACTTTGTTGGTAAATCTTACAATTATATTTTAATAATGTTGATTTTTGTCAATCAACGGTTATTTTTTTAAAATTAAATTAATTAATTAATTATTAATTCACAATAAATGATAATCATTGATTGACGAAAATCAACGTTTAAAATATGATTATAAGAGGTTGTAAATAAAAATATGTTGTAAGTATAACCTTCATCAATTAGGGTATATAAAAGAAAATGGTTATATTTACAAATTTTTTATTTGAAAATTCATATAAATTATACTATGTATTTTCGAAAGTACACTAGATTACATTATATATCATATACTTTCAGAAGTACATAGTATAATTTGTAAAAATTTGTAAAAACAGTTTATAAACACATCCTTGCACATATAAAAGATCAAAAACTACTGAATTGAAATATGAACTCAACTAAATCGCATTTCAAAATGATTTAAGAATTTTATGTAAAATCAATTCAAGAATGTTATAAAAAAAAATCAATTCAAGAATTGAATCAATTTATATTAACTAAAATTATTTTATTCAAATTGATTTAAAAATTAAATTAAATTAAACTTTTTTAAACTTCTATCATTTTTTTATTTATCTTAAAATAGTTCAAAATAATTTCAGAACCAAATTTAACTATCGGGCCTAGCCGCGTAAGAGTTTTCATGTGCATTGGTTCATTCTGAGGGTGCAACTTGTTCCACACTTCCGGATCATTGTCCTTCTGAGTAGCCTGTAACCAATATTAAGTTTATATAATCATATAATTAACATATTTCAAACTCTAAAAAATAAAGATATACATGCAGCCATTCTTGTTAATTAGACTAAATGCAAATTCGAATATTTTTCGGAAGATACTGAACAGGGGGACATTTGATATAATATTCACAAATAGAGTGGTTTGGGAAAGCCTTATTGGACACAGATCTTAGCTTTCTGTTTAAGGTACTTTTTGATATTTTATATAAGGATTAATGTTTCTCATGTTATACGAGATAAAAATTATTTCATACACACACATAAAAATATTTTCGTCTCATATAGGGCCATATAAAGAAAAGAGAGAAAAAAAAATAAACCCCACACACTTTTGTATGTGTATAAAAAATAAATTTATCTCCTACGATAACACGAGAAACATTAAACCCTTCACATAATACAGCATTTTGGGCATTTATTGTTAAGTGATACACATTATAATCATAGTGACTTTAAATGATAGGTCTGAAACCATGTAGAATCAAGTGATACAAATTGTAACAGCGAGAGTTCATATATCTCAAAGTCATGCAGTGAATACATGTCTACTTTGAATTTCATAGATGTCATCTTGACTTCGGAGCAGAAGTTGGTGAGAACAGCGTCAGAAAATATCAAGATAACACAGGTTGAACTCAACTATCATACATGTTTGAAACGAAATTGAGTTATTAATGAAAGCCATTCTACTTGTACTTGATGCGAGTAGACAATAGCATTAAAATCCACTACAACGTCCAGATTATGAGAAAACTGGTCGAGGGAGTGTATTGAGAAACGTTCAAGGTGAAACCTCAAAAGTAAATCAGGACGGCTTGTAGTATTTTGTTGGTACAAATGGCATTTTTGTTACAACTCCCTCATTGGCTTTTCCTCGAACAATAATCTTTACCTTGGTTCCTGCCTTGTGCAATCCTGATTTCACATATCCCATGGCTATGTTCTTCTTAAGGCAAGGGCTGAATCCACCACTGGTGACTTCCCCAATGTTGTTACCTCCTTCATCTTGAATCTCACTGTGGCTTCTAGCAGGTGGACCAGAAGAAAAGAAACCAACACGCCTGATCTTAGGACCTTCTTCAAGCTGTTTCAGTATAACCTCAGCTCCTAGAAAACCCCCTTCTGCTCTCCTTCTCTTCCCTATGGCCCATGTCAGTCCTGCCTCAATAGGTGTTATATGTTGTTCCATGTCATTGCCATATAAACACAATCCAGCTTCTAGTCTTAGACTATCTCGAGCACCCAATCCGGTCAATCTTATCTTCCCTTCAGATTTTTCCAGAATTGCCTTGGCAAGATCCACTGCATTCTCTGAAGGAACTGATATCTCAAATCCATCTTCCCCAGTATACCTGAAAGTCTTAGTGAAGAGTGCATTATTATGCATAGTACTATCATTGAGATTAAACATTGTGTCCCTGGGAAACTTGGAATTGGCCAACAACACAAAAAGACAAACTGAAATCATCACATTGCACTCATTTCATCAGTCAGGAAATAACTGTATTTTAGAAGGAAAGGGAAGATTTTTAACATTGATATAGCTAAAGACACCAGATGAAATCTCAAGTTAGCATTACTACAACTCAGACAAACTTTACAGGGTAAATTGCTAAGGTTGAGAAAGAAAACCACAAGAAAACATACCCTGTCCGGGTGAGAAAGCACTGTGCACCATTTATGTCCAACACACGGAACTCCCCAAAGTACAGTTTGCTCAAATCCTCTTTTGTCAGGTGTTGAAGAACCGGAGCAGCAAGAGGACCCTGCTACAGAGAAAATAAGAGTCCTTTATTAATGTTACTGTGAAGAACAGTTGATTAATTTAAAAGCTTTTCAATTTAGCAATCAGTTTTAACTAGCTTGAATCAACTTAACAAGTTAATAGGAGCTAGTTCAAAGTGTGTCATGATGCAAATGCACAAGAGAGTGATAAATGACCTGCAGAGCAAGAAGAGATCTCTCATCATGGATATGCCACGACACATCACCACCTTTGGCCTTGAATGCCTTCATATGCTCCTCAATATGAGCCAGATCTTTATCCCTACACCCAGCATTCACAACCAAGTATATGTGATCATCCTTCACCTTGGTAATTACTGAATCATCAATAGCCCCTCCCTTTTCATTTGTGAAGACAGTCAATGATCCAGTTCCAGGGGAAAGCCCAGCAACATCAGCAATGACTAGCTTTTCAAGGAATGGGACTGAATCCTTCCCCTTGAGGCTTAGCCCGCACATATGAGAAACATCAAAAAGGGAACCATTCTGCCTACAATTCAGAGTTGAGTCCATGATTGAGTCCTTGTATTGGATTGGCATGCTCCATCCAGCAAATGGCACCATCTTCCCTCCATTGGCTACATGGAAGTCATAAAGAACTGTCTTTTTCAGCTCAGCTTCTGTGGCAAAATATCGACGAGCAACAGCCTTCTTATCACCATGGGCAAGACGCCGGGTGATTGATTGCCCAAGTTGCCACAAGTTCCCCCTCATTTCCTCTTATCTGAGGAATAAAAGAAGTTTACATGTTAAGTTATTGCTTAATCTATAGACAGCATAACTTCGAGTTAATTAATACTAGATTATTTCGGGGGACAAAGAAATTCATGTCATTTTTAAAGAATCATGCCATCTCTAGTAGAGTATATATAGTACTCATTTATGTTACTTTCCCTACCCAAAATGAGCCAAATTTCCAGGTCAAAACCGAAACAAAACAAGCTGTTTGATGCCATTTCATTGAGATATTGTCACAGTTCATCGAAACATTGTAGGCGGAAACAAAAAGCAAGGCTAATTGTCACTGGCCAGATTCCTTGAAGGTGACACTAGTGAGAACAATAATTTCAGTTCTTTTCTTAAACCAGAAGTGAGTGCGATACGTGCACTCAAACGATGAAATAAATCCCATGAGAAAACGTACGTCAAATTCCAAACAAAAAAATATCGTTGAAAACCTCTAGCCAACGCATTGCTGAACTCAGAACTTAAATCAAGATACCAATGTAACATGTCAAGTGACATAAGGCATGGAGAATATCACCAACAAAAGTACACAACACCCCACACACCCAGAAACTCCAAAAAAAAAAAAAAAACCGAATCTTTATCAATTGCCCAGATCCAAGTTTCAATTCACAGATTCGCCAGAATCATCACAAACTTAGGCAATCAATAAAAAAGAAGAAGAAAATACAGATCATTATATGTTAAGTGAGAGCAAAAGACGACCCCACATGGGAAAATGCAAATAAGGAAAAGATAAAAGAAGGGTAGAGCAAGAGCACTTACATAGTACTGGGTTTGTTCTTGTGTCTGGAGTTCTTCAGAATGAAGCATCAGCAGATAACACTGCACGGTAGAAGGGTCTGACAGATAACCTTTCTATATATATGTGTATGACATTAAAGGTTTGCTTATCTGTTGAATTTGGACATATTTGAATAAAATAAAATAAAATGAGAAACAAAAATAATAATATGAAAAGAATGGGGGGTTGGTGGCTGTGAGTGTAAGGATGTTGAGAATTGAGATAACCAATCGTTAGTGAGTGGTAGGAACGCTACCCGACGAGTTTACCTTGTCTTGGTCTTCTTTCCCCATCTCTACCTTCTTTTGAAGTTCAAGTGTTTGCTCAATCATGCTATGCTTTCTGTGTACCCCAAGAATCCAATGGCTGATGCAATGGGAACACCACATCACATTGTGATTTTGTCCGAGGTTTCAGTACTATTGAATCCACTTAATCTGGGAGATCACTTATGACTAGGAGAGCTATAAACTTGGATCAAAAGTTAATTTTTTTTTTTTTACTCTCTATTCAAAATACTTATTTTTAATTTGATTTTTATATAAAAAAATTAACTTAATTTCTATATATATAATTAATTTTAACATTATTCAATGTCGCTTTAATATTATAAGGAGAGAAAGAAAATTATTTATTTAGTGTTTCTCTTGTTGCACTAACACAAAACAACGTTCTTTTAGGATTTGAAAAAAATATAAGTACAGAATGTTTTGGGAAAATTTATATCATAAGAGAAAAATAAAATTATCAAACCCAAAAATAATATAATCTTATAAATAAAAGTTAGTCCAAATAATTTTTTACAAAAAAAAAAAAAAAAAAATTATATGGGAGGAATAAGTCAAAAGCCAAAAGTGAGGAGCATTTTTTAATTTGTATCAACTTTTTCTTGAAATATGTGTGTTTTTTTTAAATGAATAATTTTTAAGTTAAAATTTTTATATAATCATCAAATAATTTGTAGTTTTATTTTTAAATTTATTTTTTTTAGTTTTATCTTAAAAAGTAACTTTTAGCTTAAAAAAAGATGACAAAAGGCTCTAAAACAAATTCCCAAAAATTATATATTAAAAAAAGGAGAGAGAGATTTGGTATTCTTTATCAAGATTAATGTTTCTTATATTATAAAAGATAATTTTATCTTTTACATACATATAAAAATATTTGAGACTTATATATTTTTTTTCTCTCTTCCCTTCATATATCCCCATATAAAATTCACATACTTTTATGTATACGTGAAAAATAATTTTATTTACAAGAAAAATTAATCTCTTCTTTAATTGTTGGAATCGGGAGGTGACTTACAAAGAGAATTCTAGCCATCACAAATTTTGGGGTTGGTGGCTCTGAACGAAGTCAAAATTGAAAAATTATAAAAATATTTACAAGCACTAAAACAATCTGGTGCATATTTTCTTACGTTGTAAGATAGTAGGAGAGAAAAAAATAGAGATAAGTTAAATGTGGGTCCCATATTTTAAATTAAAAAAAAAAGAAAAATTAATTGGCACAGAAAACGAATTTGTGTAGGAAAAAATTCTTATCTCATGTAGATGGAGATAATGATTTCCCAACAATCTAATTAAGAAACATTCTTGGTAATATTAAGATTTTATTTTTTTATTTAAAAGGAATGTCTACGAACATTGGGAGGGGGGAACAGTCTGATTGGCGCAAATTTGCCATTTTACGATGTAAAGATAGGTTATGTTACATGGGAGTCGTACGATGAGAGAAAAAAAAATAAAAAAAATTATTAAAAATTTATCATTATTTATGTATAATTTATTAAATAATTATTTTGAAACCTTCTCTCTGTCTACCCACCTCCCAAGTGATAATTTTGGGGTTTAATGCTGTTTGCTTGCTGAATGATGTAAGCATATTCAACAGGTATGAATCTCCAACCCCACTTGATTTTCTTTCTCGTAGTTGCATTCTAATTTTTCCATCATCCATATTTGTTAGAAAATTGATGCAACCATAGGTCCCGTATTTGGATTCGACCAAAACTTGGCCAGTCACATAGATGTAGAAACAGGCCACTGAATATCAAGATTAAAATGGTTGGTTGTTGAATTTTAGAATTATGAAAATAAATTTTATTAATCTCAATTCTTTAGTTTAGTCAATTTTTCTATGTCCTCCTGCATCAATTTTCTTTCCTGCTAATTTTCTGAGCCAAATCATGTATGATGTTTCTGTCTGTCTTTTATTGTTTGATATTTTGAAGGAAATAATTCATGGTTCAACCATGCCAACGGTGTATGCTTCCACAGCTATTGTAAAGTTTCATTTGTATCAAGATTCTGTCTGCTTCTGTGCAACAAGCACATCCATACAAGATCAATAAAACATGTTAATTTCTTGGATTGTAATTTTATCTTTCCTAAACCTTCTGGCAGTCCTTGTAGTAATATTTTCTAAGTTCCTCTGGAAATCCTGTTAAGCAACAAAAGAGCCTTTCATTTATTCCATCCTGTAGCTACACATAAATGGCGGGTAAGCTTGCTATACTTTGAAGGTCCATTACTTGTCTAGATTATTGTACTTTGGTGATTGATATGTTTTGGCATCAGTGTTAATGTATTTGGTCATTACTTTGGGGTTCCAATTATGTGGTCATACCCCACATTAATTTTTCTCTTTATCACTTGTTACTTTTACAAGTTTATTCGTATCCAATATCCATTTATGCAGTATTGGCAAAAACCATTTGACATGTCACTATTCACTGATTGGTCACAAAATCCACCAATCCACATAACCCACCCCACATAAAATCTGGGTTTTAACCGGCTGTGATGGAGCAGAGCATATTGAAATGGTATGTTTGAGTGTACAACAATTACTCGAGTGCCTTATGGTGACAATCCTAGACATATTGTTCTGAAGGTGATGAAGTGTCTATGGTTTCTCGGAGTGAGTGTTGCGCTATTGATAAACCTGTAAGATACTACTTGGTCTCTTCAAGGATGTTAAAGAAAGTTGTATCTAGATATTTGTGAAGTGAATCTATATACAGGGATTTTGATTTTGATGAGACTGTTAAATCAGATGCATATTGTGTGATTAATTTTGGAATTAAGAGGGAATAATTGTCTTCTGTTATTGCTCAATATCTGCAGATTTTTGGGCTCACTCTGAAAACTAAATTGGCATTTCATTCACAAAAGTACTTACGTAATTATTTTTCGAGATTGGACCCCAAGGATATGTACAAATTCAGGAGACAATGCCCCAAACAGTTAGCCTTAACAGCAGGTGACAATGAAAACTGTTGAGTTTGCTTTGGAGAATTCAAGTGTCTTGGGTTAGTAGTTGCAATGTAAGCATGATCAGAAGAATGTTCTTACTTAAGAGTTTGAGTGAGACCTATAAATGAGCTTGGGGGAGTTTCTCTTGATTCTTTATTTGTAGCTTGGACTACAGGATTCTGATGCCAGAGGTTATGAACATAGCTGATTAAATGCTCATTAAATAATTTGCTAAATTGTATTGTGTGTAGGAGGTTGCAGCTGGGCGATAGTATTGAAACTGAAAGTATGTGTCCCTCATTCTGTACGGGTATTGGGTAGAAATTTGGACCTTCTTCCTCCAAAAAAATGTTAAATCATTGAATGCCACCATGTTATGAGTGTGACTGACACATTTTTATAAATCTAGCATTCCAGAAGAAGTACTCGGTTTCATGTGATACATGCTGAAACATTGTGCTGCACCTAGCTTGGAGTTTGGACGACCCAGGAATCATATCTTTGTTCTTCTGCCAAATAGGTTGGTGTATATTTTGAATGAGTTTATTCTATTGGAATTAAGGTCAGTCACCACGGAGGTACGTACATAACTATCGCATTTGCATGGCATAAACAGCAAATTACAATTTACAGAAGC
This sequence comes from Gastrolobium bilobum, assembly GCF_033153095.1. Lineage (NCBI taxonomy): Eukaryota > Viridiplantae > Streptophyta > Magnoliopsida > Fabales > Fabaceae > Gastrolobium > Gastrolobium bilobum. The sequence continues at coordinate 509,701 of NW_026898776.1, read as the reverse complement.
AGTAGAAAGAACAAACCCCAGAAAAGCAAGAAATGACCACAGATCATTTAGAACATATATAAAATGCATTTTACGGTAGAGAAAAACATTATTGAAAATTTTGGGATAATCATTAGCCTTCTATTTTGCATTATAGAATGTCATTCACTTGTTTAAGAGATGAGTTTTATAATTCTCGTTCAACATCAGAATTGAAATCTTCCTACACACTTTTAGATTTTCGTGCTGACGTGGGTCTTACACGTAATTTTTTCTAATATATGAGTCTCACATATTTTTTATTTCTACAACATAAGATTTCAATTCTTGTAAGCTGAGAATTATAAAACCCTTAAAATACAAGGAGTGATAAGTGAGAATATAAACATTAAGTCATCAACAGTTTCATGAATTCCACCACTAACAAGTACAAACAATAGACCATCTTCAATATGTTCTAGTTCAAACATCAAAGTAGGAACTCCCCAAGTTGCCCGAAAATTTTGGCCTGTCTAAGGATCATTGGCATCCCCATGATTGGTGGCATCTCCTCCATTGCTTCCTATACCAAAACCAAAACCAATGCCCATGCCGAATCCAATTCCGATGCCATTATTCCCACCACGATCACCTCCCACACCTTTGCTTCTACCACCACCACCTGTTCCCCCACCTACTCCAAAACCACCACCTTCACCATTGTCTCCTCCTCCTCCTCCACCCCCACCCCCGCCTCCTCCTCCCATTCCACCCATGCCCATGCCAGCACCGAAGCCACTACCGTGACCATACCCTCCACTGCCACCACCTCCTCCTCCTCCTCCACCACCACCACCACCTCCTCCTCCCATGCCACCTATACCTGCTCCTGCACCAAAACCACTGCCATGACCTTGCCCTCCATTGCCATCTCCTCCACCCTCGCCTCCTCCTCCACCACCACCTCCCCCCATGCCACCGATTCCTCCACCTGCACCATAACCGCTACCATGACCTTGCCCTCCTCTGGAACCACCTCCACTCCCTCCTCCTCCTCCTCCCCCCCCGCCACCATGTCCTCCACTGCCTCCACCTGCACCAAAACCACTGCCTTGACCTATCCCTCCATTACCTATACCACCACCGGAACCACCACCTCCTCCACCACCTCCAATGCCTACCCCAGCACCAAAACCACTACCATGACCAGATCCTGCACTACTTTCATCAATGCCTCCACCCTCTCCTCCTCCTCCTCCTCCTCCACCACCACCACCACCAACACCACCTGGCCCCTCTCCTCCAGCGGCACCGATTGTTTTACTAGGACTAGGATTAACTGCTCCATTCCCTTCTTCACTCTTAGAACCACTACCACCTTTTCCGTAGTAACTACCACATCCCCTCCAACTTGTATACGAACAATAATCATCATCATTATTATCATCACCAAACCTCCACCGACTAGGATCAACAAAACTGCTACCATCTACATAACTCCCATGACCAATACCACTCATCAAAGCACAAATAGTGCTCCACAGAAGTAGAGCCAAGTACATAAACTTAGCACTGGTACCACCCATCGCTTCTATATTTCTTGGTTGTAATGTTCTCTTTATATAGTAAGTCACGTCCACTAAAATAACCCCATTGTCATCCCTGAATTGTCACGGGCATAAGAATTGAACATCCAAATGAAGAAAGGTCCAATCAATTTCTTGCCTGGTCAACCATGGCCGACAGAAAATATTAAACAACACTATAGCCCAATCATAAACTAATTTCTCACTCTAATACTAATCCAAGACCATATGTCCATATGATTGTTGTGATGTTGCGTTTTAATAAAATTAATCTTCCCTTAGACAGCATTATAAGTGTAGTTAATAATAATTATATGTAGTGGAGTAGGTGGCAAAGTATCATCTCCTAATATCAAAATGGAAGAAAGATATTTTTGTTTATAAATTGATACACATGTCCTCACATATTCTTTCGATTCAAGAACTGCTTCTAAATCCAATCACCACTCACTTATCTCTAATTAATTGACAATTTTATGGATGTACATTGATTAGCTGCGTGCACACATAAGCAAAATGAATGCAAAAGCAGCATTATGTGGGTGCCATGTGACCAATTAAAAGTATTGAGTTTTGGTTACTGAGATTTGTTCCTTCTGCTACGAGTTTGTGTGGTTTTGGTAGTGGCTTATTTAGACACTTGAAGTGTACGCCTTACAAAGTACAAGCATATCTCCCACTTGCAGCCCTCCTAAAATTAATTTCATCATTGAACATATATAAAAGTTAAAGACAGCTTGGCTTGTTGGTTTAATATATTACGTACATCAAAAGCACTGAATTTTTTTAGCTTTTGAATCACATCGATTATACCAAATCATCATGCAATCCTCAATAAATGAACAATATAATTGAAATCATTTTAATAATTTCCTCGCTTTGATATGTCTATGTTCTTAACTTATGGTGGGTTCAATTTACCTGTCCAATAGTTTTCGTGGTTGACTGCTTGAAATACAACAATATATGGAGTATGGACGTAAAAAGTTAAATTGTTCTTTCTAATAAAAAGAAAGTGAATCAGTTTAGAGTAAAAGAACTGAAAGAGTAATTAAGACTTTTAAGAGGCCTTAATTGAGTGCTTCCTTTTGGACAGAAAAATTAAAATCCTTGGATATGGAGTTCAGTTCTTGTGTGTCTTAGGATAATTTCTTGTTTGAGCACAATCTTATTTTTTAAGGTCAGTGGCCAGCGGGTGCTTCTTATATTTGCCCCGTTATAACTTATAATTAACTGAGAAAGATGAAAAAGTACTTTATACAATGAAGGGCACGTTTATTCTCTGAGGAGATTAATCAAATTAATTAAGAACACAGGATGCCACTTCTTATGTTACTGATTTTTAAAAACTATGGGAGGTCCAAAATCTTCAAAAGATCTTATTATGTTAAGTGATCATTATTCTTTGAAATTCTTGCCATTTTCTGAAGATAAATAAATTTTAATTGAATTTATAATTAACAGGTTCAGTATTTGGTAAAGCACAACTACTCCCACTTCCGCTCCCGATCATAAATTATATAAAATTTTATTTCAAATTAAAAGCATATATACATGGGGGATAAGATCATGTAAATTTTTCACAGTTGATATCATTTAGCACTAATTTTTCATTACAGCTTTCCGTTGTTTTCTCCCATATTTTCTCCGTTATTTATGGCTCAACTATTTTTTTTTGAATTCTGTATTGACCGTAATTTGTTTTGTGTAAAGAGTACTTTTCAGTTTAGACGGATTTTCCATTGACCTTGGCTACAAAACAACATGAGAGAGATTATGTCTAACGTGTCTCATAAATCTATTGTAACCCAATTAATCCTCAACCGTTTATAGATATGCTTGGAAAGTGTTATTTTATTTAATATCTCTAAAAAATACATCATCCAGCTACATAATTTTGAATATTTGGTCTTTTAAACAAATGCTTTTAATATTCTAACTTGATAAATGTTTATGCATATGTGCAATTTGTTTCACTATGTATATATTGGCACAATGTACACAGATAAACACTTGTCGTTCGTTGATACCTAAGTCCATTAATCTCTTATTCATGGTAAGTCCATTCATCTCTTATTCATGGTACGGCTGCTCTTTAGCTCTTTCAAGTTTCAACTACCTCTACGGGAACGAACAGGTTGTGCATGAAATTTGTATGTGACTACAGAGAGAAAGATATTTAATACAATCAGTTGGTATGTACATTTCGTACAACAAAATAACACTTATTTACTAGTCATTAGGGATAGTAAACGAACCAGGGGCGTTTAACTCGAAGGCCTGAGTTTATATGTTTAGAATTGGTTGTTGGAATCAAGCTTGGACTTGTATAAAAACTCGTTTAATAAAAAGATCTCATGCTCCAATTTAAAAGCTCAGTCTTAGAGCCTTCTAGGCTGGTCTAGTATATTAATTTTTATTTTTATTTTTTATACTACTTGTAATATAGTCCTCTCTATCTCCTCAATCCATTTCATCCCATTTTATTGGTTAAACAGACTTTTTGAATGATTTTGTTCTATAGTATGTTGTTTGGGTATACATTGAATTTATGAATATTTATAGAATTACTAGTGTTGTTGATTGTATATTTTGTTTGGATAATTTTTTGTTGTCTTATTTTTTCTTAACAGGCTAAACCAGACTTTTATTTTTTGTAAATAAGTTACGCCACACGCCGATAATTATATTCATAACAAGTAACAAGCTTGGTCAGGCTGACACATTTAAACACAGACTTGGCCTTTTAAGATCAAAACTCGGCTCGGCTCGACCCGTTAACACCCCTACTAGTCATAAATATAAGAGTACATATATATAATTAAGTTAATTTATTTTGCATTTTAAAATGTTTTTGGTTAAAATTTTAATATTAAATATTTTAATTTTAAAAGCATTATAGGTTGGTTTTCAAAGTTAAGAAATGAATTAACTCTTCTAAATGTATTTGACCAATATGATAATGTATACTTAAGATTGCTTAGTCTTAATTAACAAAGAAGTTTTAACTCAAAGAAAAGCAAATTAAGTTAATTTAAATACATATTATATATTTATAAATTAAATTAAAATTAAAATTATAAATATAAAATTAAAATAACCAGTATAACATTCAATAGGATTGTCACCATTAAATTCTGTTTCAATTTAGAATGTTCCTAGTTGTAATTAACAACCATAGTTCATATAATCCACATAGCCATGGAAATGAGGAACGCCATGATATATCTCTAAATGGCAATGAAAATTTGAGTCATTTATCTTTTATGGAACTAAATTGTGGATTATATATTAATTATTATGGTTATATATGATATGACAACGGAATGTAGTTTTCATGTGTATATTTGATTAAACTCGAATCACGGGAGGAAATTAAATACCTCTTTATTAAGTGGCTAACGTTTACGATCAAGCCAAAGACTAGATACATCTTAAGAAAATTGGAAATTAAGATACTTAGCCCATGGTTGGGATTAGTAAAAAAAAAACACAATACTCGTGGTATAATTAATATGCAAGCATTGTACCCAAAAAAAATAATATGCAAGCCCAACAACAATTAAAATAGTTCAAACCTAAAATCATTCGTTTCTATTAATTATTCATTCAATATGCTCTAATAACAAAGCAGGCTAGCTTATTTCTCAATTACTACTAATAACAGCCCTACATATATAATTAAGGTGGATTTGAAATCATCACTTCAAAGCAGCGAGCATCTTGAACACAAGAAGGTGTACTCGTTAATGTTGAAGTCAGGGTCGTAGCTGATTGATAATTTCACCACCAATGCCCCCACCATAACCATCACCAATCCCACCACCTCCACCAAATCCTCCATTTCCACCACCATAACCACCGCCTATCACGCCACCACCTCCTCCTCCGCCACCAATTCCTCCACTTCCACCGCCAACGCCGCCACCATACCCACCGCCTATCCCACCACCTATCCCACCACCAAATCCTCCATGGCCATTTCCAGGACCATATCCACCTCCAACTCCACCCCCAAAAGCAGGTCCGCCACCATACCCTCCGCCGCCAGCCATGCCACCAGCGGCACCACTTCCATACCCACCGGCAGCAGCACCTTGATAGGCATGTAAATGGTGAAGAACTGTATTCTCTTCACCAAATCCGCGAAGCTTTCTGGCACCAGTAGTAGTCATGCAGGTGGTAATTGCAGCAAGCAAAAGCAACTTGGAAAACATGATTACAAAGGACAATACTATGTATGTGATATAAAAGAAGGTGCTTAGAGACATAGAATATATATAGATAATGTTCCAGTGCTCATATTACATGAAAAGTGAGGAGTTGGGGATTTAAATGGCGTCGTTGTCCCACGTAATCCGTGCTCGAACAGCTAGTACTGGCGCCAATGCTTGGTGCCCCTAATTACTAGTTTTATGACTCTAGTAGGGGTGTGCTCGCAACAAGATCCACCTGATATATGCTAGCTAGGTAGATGAATCACTTGTCGTTTTCATAAGAATAAATTGTTGGAAGAGTACTAGATTCAATAATATCTCTGTATGACCCTACTTAAATTTTTTAATAATGAACATTGGTTTTTTTTTTTTTCATTCGGCTTAATAGTTATTTGACCAAACTTTTAGATTTTTATGTGTTGTTTAACTTAATTTTTAGAATATTTCATTATAGACTCTTCAATAGAAATATGTTATGGCTATCATTATTATTGCTTAAATTAGAAGATTGTAAAAAATATCTAGAAAATCAATATTTGTAATCTTTAAATGAAAAATGTATTGATATAATTCAAACCATGGGTTAAGGAGTGTCACTAGTTAGTGTAAATAAGTGTGTTCTCCATCATAATATATCTAGTTAAAAAAAATTTAGAAAATAAAAGTAATCTCTTTAACCAAAAAATTTTAAATTTTTTTGTTTTTTCAAATATCTCCCTCCCAACATAAATTTACTTTACTTTCTATGTTTATCAAATACGATATGTTATAAGATAGTGAATGCCTAAATAATTAATGCAAAGGGAGTGAATGCCTCCTAAACCAGTACAAATTGTATAAAATAGACAGTCATGCTCATCAACTAAAATTATAAATAAAACAGAACGACTACAATCATGTCATTAATTAGCTGGATCAACTCAAGTTGAAAACACAAATAGATTAAATAATAAAAGACTGAACTTAACTAGCATCTGGGTTACAATTTCTTCAAAGGTCATGCCCCTTTTGTATTAAAGTTGTAGGATTGAGATATACATGTCAAAGAAAGGCTTGTTTTAATTATGCGCATGATTTTAAGCGAGCTTGAGTTCAAGAGAGACATCATTTGCATATAGACTAGGGTCGCTCCGGTTCAAGAATGGATGTAAACCTCTTGAGCTCAGTGACAGGGACAGTATGTCTTCATTCGCTCTCTCTCCTATGGCAGTTATATCTTCGAATCTTTTATGGTCGCTTTTGTAATCAGCAGGCCCTAGTGAAATCTTTTTAGGAGGACTTTTGTTCTCCTGATAAAACAAAATGGAATGAACTGTTTTCAACTATGCATAATTACCTGATAAGTTGTACTTTGATTATGTGCCACTATATATAAGTGCATTTAGAGGAAGGGATTACTTGGGTGCTCTGGTTTCTTAGAAGATCCTCGAAGATTATGTAGTTGTGCATCTTCTTCTGTTCATCTCCGTTACACACCATAATCGATTCACCTCCGTTGTTATTATTGTAAGACTCCTCCTGCTCATGATGATTCCTAGCATACGAGAACAAAACTGAGTTGCTTGTATCGAATATCTATGGACATGGAAATTCTATGATGCTTTAGCAAGAAAATGTTTTTACTTCGAATTACTTAATATGTATCATCTCAAGTATAACATTAGTTTGAGATTTCCTCAATGCATATGGTGTGGTCTCCTATTCGGAGTTTTGGTTCTATACATTTGGGTAGGGAAAGATATTTTATGTTCACTAATTTTTTTTAACTCTATTAATAAAATTGAGAAAATACAGTTTTCTTCATGTTAATTAAACAAATGTATAATTTGAAGTATTTATATGTTTTGGCAGGAAGAGTTTAAATTTGAGCATCACGAATAAAAAAATGATATTAGATCATTGTAGTAATTAAAATTTTATTTATGATAAATTTTTAAATAGATGTCCTAGTGTAGTTCACTTTTTCTTTCAGCGTTGTATATACTCGAATGATAGAATAATTTTTTACATCGCTGGCGAATATCAAAATTAAAAATTTAACAGAAAAATGTCACTAAATGAAATACACTTTTTAAGCCATTTCAAACATCTTTTTTTTTTTTTTTTTGCAAGGTATGTTAGTGTCGTAATCTAAAAATTCCACACACACATACATATATATATATATATATAATATATGATTTAAGAATTAAATTCATGATTCATTATTTTATCTATATGTTGTAAAATAATCCTTACTACAAAAACACATATATATAATAACATGTTACATCACAAAATAAAATAAGATGCTGATTTTCACTTAATTATGATTTTTTTTTACTAACAAGTATATAAGTATGCGTAGGAGCAAGCTGTGAAATGAGAAACGTCCTACATTTTACAATTTAAAAAACAATATTAAAATTATAACTCAAAATATACAGTTCAAAAAATTATATGTGCCATCATCAAAAAGAGAGGAACAAGAAAAAAAAAATTAGAAATACCATTGAGCTTGGGTGCGAGCAAGCTCTTCTGTATAATGAGTTGCGCAGCTCACTTGCTGAGGATTCTGTTGGCCGTAGCTTGAGTCAAAAGTTGAGGAGAATGTGGAAGCTACAACTGGTGCCTTATCATTCTTCTTTGCTGCCGATAAATATAAATTTATATATATCTTGAAATTCAATGAGATAAAGCCTCATATTAAGGTCATTAAAAAGCTTAGTGAAACGTTCTACCATATTTATTAGAGAAAAGTGTGTATTATTTTAAAAGATGTAAAGTTGTGTTATTTTAAGTGAGAGAAAGAGATAGATTATGAGAGAAAGAGAGTGGACAAAAAAAAATATAAGTCTCACTTTTTGTGAGAGTGAAATAACACAAGTTGTATCATTTAAAAGGACAAATATATTTTCCAATTTATTAAGATATAATAATTTCTTTTGGAAATCTTCTACTTCACTGAGGGAACTGATGATGAAACTTGAGTAGCCGTCCAACACTAAATGTTACTTGTCTAGGAACAAAATCTCGGAAAAATATGACGTTAGTTTCATTTTCTTGGTCACGGAAAAGGGAATCAACCAGTTATGCTGACGTGCACTATCTTTTATTTTCTTCATATATATATATATATATATATATATATATATATATATGGGAAAAAGAAATATTATTTAAAAAGATACAAGTTGTGTTCTTTTAGTGACTTGCACAAAGTATGACCGGTCATACTTTGTGTGAATCTGAAAAGTTTTTTTTTTTTTTCATTTTACACGTCAGCTATATCATAAAATATCATCTGTCATACTTTATATAAATCCCATAAAACGACACAAGGTATATCTTTTTAAATTACACACGCTAAACCCATATCATATATGTCCCTGTTTATGGATATCTACTTTTCAGTGTTTTAAAAATCTAATTTCCTCTATTGTACCAAACAAAATGTCTAATCTCCTCTATAGCTAGCTATTTCCTCCATATAGAATATGCAGACAAGTGTTTTCCGTGGCATGAGAACAAGCAAGCAAGAAACTAGTGTACTGTACAATTATACCTTGACTCTCCCGCTCTTGCTTCATGCTTCTGTACATCTGTCAATAAAGAATTTAAAACTTTAAATTGGCTATGAATTATGAAACATTTTTATTTTTTATTCTTTTGAAGAAAAAAGTTGTTTTCATTGATCTTCAAAAAATGAAAGAAGGAAGGAAAAAGGAAGAGGTGAATGATAACCTTTTTTTTTTTTTTGCTATCAATTTATTCATGGGTATGGAGAAAAGAGTACCTGAAGGTGGCTTTTAACATGAAGTATAGTAAGCCCCTTCACATTCATTAGTTGTAAAATCATTTTTGGCGTTGCCCCTGTAAATCCAAATCGATATATCAACATCATTAAAAATGTTCACGAATATATTGAAAATTGAGATTTTCATTAAGACATGATGACTGATCCAAAATTAGAGAAGAAATTATAAGGGAGAAGTTAATATATATAGAGGAACATAATCAACTTAAATCCATATAGTAATAATATATAATAAGTCTTACACCAATGTATATATATATATATAAAAAAGAGCTTACTTTCTTCTCCTCCTAGCCTTTGAACTGCATGCACGAAGCAACGATGGAGATCTGGTGTCCAACGAAGCCGAGGCCTTTTTGATCGAACGTAAGACCTAACCATTGGCGTTTTCAGGCTTTTCTCTGGAAGCTGATGAGAACCGAAACAACGAAGGTGAACAGCTCTTGATTGAGATGGGTGTGAAGGGTTATTATTAATAACACTGCTAATGGGAGAAGAAGAAGAAGAAGACATAGTTGGAGTTAAAGACCATTTAAGAATGCTCTCAGCTTCAGCCTTCATTGAATTCTATATATTTTATTTGTTATTAATTAAGGTGCAGGAAGGGGAGAGACAGAGGGAGAAGTTGGTCCATGAAGAAACAAAAGAGAATAAATACTAAGCAATAGTTGTGTGTCAGAAAGGCTTGTCCTTTAGTGCAGCTTTTGTTACACCTTTTCGAAGGGTCAGTTTAGTCCTAGAGAGTTTCGATGGATAAAAGGGAAAAACTTAAGACACGGAAACTCAGAAACCAAAAAATTTGTTCAAAAATGCCTTCATGATTGGGTGAAAATGAAAGGTTAAGAAGTGAAAGGGCCGGGCCGTTCCATCACTGTGGTCTTTGTGATATCATTTTCTTTAGACATTCCCTTGGGTCTTTTCCTGACATTCTTTGTCTCTTAAGGAAAGGAATCAGCTATAATATACTTATTCATTATTACATTTACAATTCAAGAATAACTTACCCTTATAAATACTATTTATTAGTAGAGGTAAAGTCAAACCATAGCCAGATACTAACTACCCTGATTGCACATGCTTCTCCTTATAAATTTACTCTCTCTTTTTCAATTACTTCTTTTCTTCTTAAATTCATTCACTTATTAATTATTCATCTAGATGTTTCTTAAGAGAGGGTAATAAATACCCATAAGAATAATTTATGTAAGCTGGGATAAAAAAAATTCTCAAGTCAAATTAACTGCAACATGAATGCGGTAACAGTCATCATCTAAGACTATGTTATAAAAAAAAAAAAAAAAAAATGTAACACCTTGGAAACAAAAATATAATAGGAAAGTTGCAGGCTTAGAGGGAGGAAATATTGAACTTTAGACACTGTCAAATACTGTAGAAAGATGGATGACAGAAGCAATATTGAATGTCCCAAAGAAACCAATGCATAGCTTCCGATTATCCCTCCTTTATTATAAAGTGAAGCCAATGCATTACAAACAAAGACAAATAAAGTCTCTTCATTCGGGACAGAACCGAAAGCTCCCTATATTAAGGCCAGATAATTTGGCCACGCACATTCACACCAACACCATGCTCCTTCGAGAACCAATCATGTGTTGCCACGTAGACATGGTTCGCATGTCCGGGTTTCCTCTCATGTTTACACCTAGTTAAGGATAGGGAATTAGCATTGGTGAGCATGTAAATAAGAATGGAGATTGGTGGCATGCGTGGAAGGTTCTGAAGATAATGCCAAAATGGTTGAACTGAATCCAAGTGCATGTGATGACATTTCTCCACACACACGGCCGGGGGCGCGTGAGCGGGGTTGTGTAAACGCAAACGCAAAGGCATGCAGCTGACATGATGCGGTTTCAAAGTGGAGGAATATTCCCTTGGAAGGATTGGCAGAAGCAAGGGCAGCGTGGCTTCGTAACCACAACGACATTCGGAATGAATGGCAATGTAGATAAGCTTCAAATATTGTCTCCACTTGGGAGCTCTCATCTAACCATTCATATTAAATTATGGAGATTGTTTTTCTCATCTAACATAAGAGAAAAAATCTCCTACACACGTACGAAAGAGAGAGAAGAGAGAATAAAGGAGAGAGATAAAATTTAAAGTAAGTCCCATATTCAATTTGTATCTAGTGTATGAGATAATTATCTCATGTAAAATGAGATAATTATTTCCCTTAAATTATATATATATATATATGAAAAAAGTATTTCTACAGCCACTTTAGATAAGGTTATCTACAGCTATCTTTTTTAACTAAGTATGAGGTCATATTTAGTTATAACAATAAAGCTATTCTTTTTTTTCTCTTTCCTCAGACACTGTCGACTGACGTGGCGGAGAGAGATAATGCAATTTTAATGTATGACCGGTCATACTTAGTTAAAATAGGGTAGATGTAAACAACATTATCTAAAGTGGCTGCAGAAATATTTTCCCCTATATATATATGAAGTAGGATCCTTTGACATCAGTGTCAAATTTAAAGTTTCACACCTCATCTGAGAGCCATTAGATTAAAAAATTCAACCTGATTTGTAAGCATACGACACCATTGATCTTTTTTGATCTAACGGCTCTCAAATGAGGTGTCAAATTTTAAATTTGACATATATATATATAGAGGTAAGATCCTTTGACACTAGTGTCAAATTTGAAATTTGACACATCATCTATCGTCATTGATTTTTTTTATCTAACGGCTCTCAGATGAGGAGTCAAAAACTTCAAATTTGAGAGTGGTGTCAAAGAATCCTACCTCATATATATATATATATATATATATATATATATATATATATATATATATAGGGTGAGGATCATTTTACACCAGTGTAAGTTACACTCTCAATCTTGTCCGATGATCCCACTTATATCTAAGGGCTCAAATTTTTTAGTAATGTGAGCCATTAGATACAAGTGGATCAATGGTCAAGATTGAGTGTAAGACTTGTAACTCTTACACCGGTGTAAGAATATCCTGCCCCATATATATATATATATATATTTGTTAAGAATGGTACGGGGGAGCCCAAAATCCATTGTAAGGGATACATCCATGGGCCAAGCGATAAACCATTCTTAACAGTGGTATCAGAGTCAAAGGTTTGGTTGGGCTGGGTATTTAGAGATGGTGATGTTTCAAGGCTTCCGCAGAAGGCTAATGTGACTCCAATAGTAAAGAGAAAAAAGACTTCCGCAGAAGTTGCCCTTGGGGAGCATGATGTTGGGTCTCACACTTGAGGGGAAGATGTTGAAAGTATTCAAGTATGATTTATAAAGAAGTACCACATCGGCTAGACATAGACCAAGTGATGACCATATAAAGTGTAAAAGACCCATAAACCTACAGCCTTAAGGTTTTGGGTTGAGATGAGGTGTCAGCCCGCTTATTGTGGTTTCTCATTTGCCCCATTGGTGAATAAATCCTTTGCAAAGATTTTGGGCTCCCTCGTACCATTCCCAACAATTTTATACTAGTGTATCAGTATAAGTGTTATTGTCGGTCAGCCATACGGCGGTGAATTCGTTCCCGGGCCTTGCACACACCGCCCGTCACACTATAAGAGCTGGCAATGCCCGAAGTCGTTACCTTAACCGCAAGGAGGGGGATGCCGATACTTTTGCGAATATTTTTTATCATCCATTTTGTTATTGCTTTTGAGACATTTAGAAACAATTTAGTGTATATATATATATATATATATATATATATATATATATACATATATATATATATGAGGTAGGATCCTTTGACACCAGTGTCAAATTTGAAATTTGACACCTCATCTTATAGCCATTAGATAAAAAAAATCAATGGTGTCACATGCTTACAAATCAGAGCCATTGATCTTTTTTTATCTAAAGGCTCTCAGATAAGGTGTCAAATTTCAAATTTAACACCGGTGTCAAAGGATCATATCTATATAATATATATATATATATATATATATATATATATATATATATATATATATATATATATACGGGTCAGGAATAGTTTCTGGGATTAAGACTTTAAACCTCTTTCAAAAATGATATTAGAAACAATCGAACATATGCTTTCACTGCACATTTTCTTCTTCAACATGAAAGTACCTAATTCATACAAAGCAAAGCTAAATCATCAAATAAAAAAAGAATTGAGGGGGAAATTGAGACCAACACATTAATAATAACTCAAAGCTGAATGTGAGCTATTGACAGTAAATCATATATAGTATATTGAAATTATAGAAATTTAAATATACTCTGCATTATTCTAAGATAGAAATAAGATATTGTGAGATAATTTTTGTAGTAATATTGACAACAATATATGCCAACTCTCTAAGTATGTAATGCTTCTACGGATTTACTTAAATTAGAAAAGCCTAGCGTGACGACCTCTAGCCCTGCCACAAAGAAGAGCATTCTTTGGTATTGGATATTCATCTCTCCATGACTTTGAAGGTGTATATACCCTGAGATAGAATTGCTGCCCCAAGTATTGCCTTGCCCAATTCTCAGACCTTATGTTCCACATTCCTACATTGTCTAGCGCCATGTAGACTGCAGTCCATGACCTTGGGTACACCTGAGTTCAGTTGGAACAAAAACAAAGCTTTACAATAAGTTGTTTGAAACTACAGCTTTTCTATTCCTCAAAATTCACAAGTAGTTTAACTAACAATTCCATACACTCGTGTGTTTTTTTACCTGAGTGGTGCATCTAGAAACAGTGTCTCTCAGATTGTAGTATCCTCTACTTGCAGGTGTCCACTGCCCTGTACCGAACCTAATAATCTCACAAGATGAAACGTAAGATATTTAAGTGCATGCAAATAAATATGGAAACATGTGGTTAATAAGTTTCATTGGTATAATTAAGTTTACCCTACAACAAAGAAAGAATAGCCATCAACATGCCATGATTGTACAGAGTTCTCCCAATTTTGGAACACAATCTCCACATATTCATGGAAATTAGCCCCCATGACAGAAGTTTGGAGGTAGGCTTTGCTCCTGGTGGGCTTGGTAGGAATGCTTCCAACAGAGAAAACTCCAGGGATGTTGTAGTAGTCAGCTAGCTTCAATGGGGTATCTGGTGCAACATATGAGACACTGTTGACCGCATACCTTTGCTTGCCATTGATAAAAGGGGCAGAGTTTGCCAGCATGATGGTTCGAGTGGGTTTTATGAATCCGTAGTGGTAAGATCCTTGAGGGTTTGGTCTAGGTCCACTTGCTGTCAGGTTCCACCTGATTTAAGGAGCATTGAAACAAAAAACATGAGAATTACATATTAGTTACCTAAGAAGTACAAACTATACTCAAGTTTCTTCAAGATTTTTCTTCAAAACCTATGTCTTAGTGACTTATTAACATCTTGCATACCAAATTAAAATCTTAATTTTAAATGGATTTTTTTTTTTTGGTTGTGACATTGAACTTAAAAGATGACGAGCCCGGAGCAGAGGTACAATTGCTCCTTTGTGATTGAAAGATTATGGATTCGAATTCGAGAAAACTGCCTCATTGCAGATATGTAAGAATAAGGCTGTGTATCCCCACCCTTACATTAGCTAGTCGATGTTTAAGGGAAAGTATTTTTCTTACGTGACACTGAACTTCCAATAATGAAGCTTCATGTATATGAAAATTTCAATAGTTATAGGCTTCAAATGGAGAAAAAGTTAACAAGGAGTACCGGATAGTTCTGGCCTGATATAGAGACGAAGCAATATCAAGGGTAGGTCCTGGGGGAACGGGACCAGATACACTATTGCATGAATTGCTGTAGTGAAGAATGGAAGTTGTTGTTAGCATTCGTCTGGTAAATCTTGTAGACACAGCTATGTAGTAATCCTTGGCAGGCTGATTAGTTGTGACAAGCACAGAATAGGACTGCCCAAGATGGATGTCAAGGGAAGAAAATGTGTTCTGGAGGGTATGAGATCCTTCTACCTCCACAAGTTTCATCTTGTGACCCTGGATTCTGAAGTTGATGGATGTTTTGAGCCCCACATTTGATATCCTGAATCTGTAAGTCTTACCTGCAGATGGCATATTGAAAAAATAATGATGCAATAAAAGGCACGAGTCTTAAAATTTAGGGACGTCAATGTTAAAGGCTGTGGCAGAGTATGAGGAAGTTCCTCAATAGTTAAGAAACAAAAGTGACTAGATTTTAACCAACCTTGGTCAACGGTGAATGTGACTGCGTTCCAACCACGTCCATTGATAAGAAGTCCATGAGGAAAGGGAAGATCATGACCATTATCTAGGATTCGTTTCAGTTCCTATAACAACAGATAAAAAACAATGCGCAAGTATTATGGAGAACATGGGGAAATAATGTAAATAGAAGAGATTGAAACAAATGCAAATGGTTTTTACATGATGGTCTGTCTTGAACCAATCTCCAACAAGTATGGAGAAGTCCCCTGAAGGAGGAGGAAAAGGAACAGGAATTCTAGGACGGCTCCGAATTATGATGCTACCAAATCCACCAGCAGCTTTTTGCATTCCAAGAGATGGGAAATAGAAAAAGCTACCAATCTGGTCTTTCACTTGGAGAACATAAGTGAAGTTCTTCCCAGGTGGGATTGGACAGTTTGTGCCATAAACTCCATCTTGCCATGAGTTCCTCCTTTGCTGTAATCCGTTCCTGCAGGAGGTATGTTAATGAGTCAAGACCATCCAATTCCAATAAACTATATCATTTACTTGAATAAATACTCAAAATCATTGGTATGATTGCACAGAAAACGAGTCTATCAAAAAGAGAAAACCATTCATTCTTGGAGGTAGAAATAAGATACAAGAAATATACCATGATATTAGGAATGGTTCAGTAAGATAGTTATACACACTGATGATCAGGTTGTCATTTGTAACTGCTTCTATGAGAGGCCCTGGGAATTGCCCATTAATCAAGATCCCCTACAAAATTGAAACCAAGAGCTACATTGAACCCCAAACATCTTTAACAAAGACTTACTATCTGTTTATTCATATATAAATGAAAAAGAACATGCATTTGTTGCTCATGCTAGCAGAATCTGCATACCATGAGGTTTCAAGAAACAAGAATGGCTGTTTCTAGTAACTAAAAAGAAGAAAGTAAAAGATGTTATAAGGAAAAGAACCTGTTGCTTAACACCAAGAGGATGGACGTCACCGTAGGTGATCTTCCAAGTGAAGAACCTATATGGGTCTTCGCATTTGACCCCAGTACAAAGAAATGAAATTGCAACAAGAATAATGAGAGAAGAAAGAGCGTTGCGTAACCTCATTGTGAAAACACTTTCTTTCTCCCCACCACAAACAGAACTTGTAAAAAGACAGAAGAGTTTTGTTTCTTAGAAACTATATATCTGTGGTAAAACAAAGATTTAGCGCCAGCTAATAAAGAACTTGCAACTACAATGTCTTACTCTCTTCCTCTTGTTTACTAGTAACGAGTGCGCGAAGAAAGATTGAATCAGTTATCAGCAGTTTAGAGTCAGCGCACATATATATATATATATATATATATATATATATATATATATGGGTAAAGCGTGTGTCATCTTTAAGGACGTAAAGTTGTGTCATTTTATGAGAGAGGAAGAGATACATAAAGGAGGAGAGAGAGTTGACAAAAAAAATAAAGGTGTGGGTCCCACTTCTTTGTGAGAGTGAAATAATATAAGTTGTGTCATTTAAAAGGATAAACACTTTCCCCATATATATATATATATGGGTTTAGTGATTGTACAAAAATTTGGTCCAGTGTTCTTCCAGGAGAATACAGTTATAGTAAATATTATAACTATGTTTTCCCGAGAGAACATCATTATAATATTTAGTGCACTATGTTCTCCCGGGAGAACTTAGTGCACTGGATGATCCGATCACTGAATTTTTATTTTTTTCCTATATATATACCCTTGCTTTATGCTATGAAAGCATTTATATATGGGTTTTATAATTCTAATTTAACATGAGAATTATAATTTTTCTACACATCTTTCGATTTTCGTGCTATTATGAGTCTTACATATGATTTTTTCTAACACATAGGTCTCACATATTTTTTATCTCTACAACAAAAGATTGTAATTCTTATTCAACATGAGAATTATAAAACCCTTTATATATAGAAAAATTAAACTGGGGATGTATATCCTTCCTTTATGCTATAAAAGCATTTATATATAGGAATGATATCTTAATATTAGTATGGAGTATAATCTACCAAAAATATAATAGCATTATTAGTAGCTGTGGAATACAAAAGGTTTATTTTGAAGATATTTTAATTGGTTCATTCTTTCGCGATTGGTTCAGTTTGTAACAGATTTCGAGATTAAAACTTTAAATCCCTTCTAAGAGAATCGAACACATGTCATTATCCTTATTGCTCAGTTTTTTGGCGCCAACTAGTTACATCATTTGGTACAAAAGGTTTATTTCTAATGTATTATATTTTTTTTAAAAAAATTATCATATGAATAAGGGGTGGGATCCATTGGTTTATCTATTTAATTTTGTTATATTTTTAGTTATTTTAAATCGTTGATTTAAATTTAATTGAAAAAAATAAGAAGAAGAAGAAGATTAAATTAATATGCAATATAATCAATCCCTTATTTTATTAGTATTTTCGTTGATTAATTAATTTTACTTATTAGATTTCCCGTGCTAACGTGCGTAGCTTTCATCATTCAACGATCTATGCAAATTCTTTTAGGGCCGTTTCGATCAACTCTTTCTTCTTATAAAACTGCTTTTTTTCAAGAAAAAAAATACTTTTTTTTGTTTGTTTGGATGTCTGCTTTTTTTAAAAGCATAAGTCACAAAAAAAAAAGTCAAAAATCTACTTTTTTCAGAAGTTAAAAATTTTAACTTCTAAGAAAAGCAAAAGCCAAAAGTCAAATATTTTTATAAAAATATAAATAGCTTTAACTTTTATAAAAATCACTTCTAAAATAAGAAAGAGATAAAAGTTACTGTTTTGAGAAGCTCAAACAAACAGGCTCTTAATAGTATTTGTATTAGGATTTCTCTATTCAATATATAGATAAATTATCTCTGGTAAACTCAAAATGACATCGTTTTGGAACGGAAATCAATGTGTTTTTATAATTCTAATATATTGCAGGGTTATATTAGTCTTTATCATTATTATTTTTAATCTTATAACCTCAAAACGACGTCGTTTTAAACTCACTTATCTCCGGTGACTGAAGAAATATTTTTCCCTTTAGTATTATCTCTTATTAATTTTATTATCATTGTTCTTACTATTTTTTATTTATTCGATTTATCATTGTGATATACATCAATTTTTCATTCGACAACTCTTAAATCACAAACATCATTTAAATAATATTATTCTACTTTTTTATTATGAAATTAATTATCTTAATTTTATTAAAATTATTTTTGAAATTTATTTATTAAAATAGTATTGTTATTTTTTTTCATTTAACTGGTAAAGAATCAATTCAACCTAAAAGGTTCTGATACCATGTAAAGAATCAATTCAACCCAAAACTTTAAGATATTGGGTGATGGCCTTTTTAATTGTTTATATTATTCTATAACACAGCCCTTACATAAGAGCCCTTTGAGATTGAAGTGTGGATAATGTACAAGTCTATATTTATTTTTTTTGATTTTATCTTGTGCTTATTTAATTCCACTTGAAAGTGGGGAGCAGTGATGATCGCACTCGTAATTTCATGGTCACTTAAGCTTTGATACCATATAAAGCGTCAATTCAATCTAAGCTTTTGGGTTGAATTGGTTTGTTACATGGTATCAAAGCTTAAGTGACTACAAGATCACGAGTTCGATCCTCACCCCCAATTCAATCTAAGCTTTTGGGTTGAATTGATTTGTTACATGATATCAGAGCTCAGAGCTTAAGTGACCATGAGATTACGAGTTCAATCCTCACTGCTCTTACTTTCAAGTGAAATTAAATAAGCACAAGATAAAATCAAAAAAAAAATTGGACTTGTACAATATCCACGTTTCAAGCACAAAGAGCTCTTGCGCGGGGTTGTAATAAAGAATAATATAAATCATTAAGAAAATCTGTATTCACCACCTTAAGATTTTTGGTGAAATGATTCTTTATGCAACTACTTCTAAATTATAAGAAACCTTTCAATAATTTTATAATCTTACTTAACTTTTTTATTTCTTATTATTAACTTTTTTATTTCTTATTAAATTCAAGTTTTACATTATCTTATATTAATTATGTTTTATTACTAAATTTCCCATGTTTCACTTTCTTCTTAAATAATAACAAAGAATAATCAGAGAAGCTAAAAGTAAACTAATTTTAAGTAGTAGCAGACAGAGAGAAAAATGCTACCCAGAGCGTTCTTGAAGAAATAAGACATATTTGAGCCCATCTACTCATGGTACCTCTTGAGCGCGTGTTTTCATTGTTGGATTACATTTTGTAAATTATATTTGATATTATTGACTAAGGTAATGTTTTTCTCCTTTTATATGACACAAGCAATTTTTCTACACAAACATAAAAGTGAATTCATTAATTTTTTTACTTTTCTTTTAATTTAAAAATAATGGACCCCATAATTAATTGTCTCTATAATATGACCTAAGAATTTTCCTACAACATAATATTAATTTTTCCCTATTAACTATTAACTTTTTTTTCTTTTTGGTGTTTAGAAGTAACTCTTTTTATTCACGTTAGTATGTCCCATCAATAGGGTGAAGTACTGAAGTCCAATGGCCCACTCATCATATTTTATACCAAACTAATATGAACTTACTTAACAATAAAATATTATTTTTTGACATCCAATTTCCAAATTAAATGTAGTTAAACAAAGTTAAAATTATAATTATTTGTTGAGAAAAATATTTCTGCAATTAATGCAGATAAGTTATTTGTATTTATTCTCAAAACGATGTTGTTTTGATATTGAAATCTTAAAAAATTATAAATATAAAAATACCATAATTTCCGTCCAAAACGACATTGTATTAGACTTACTGAAAATAACTTATCTGCAGTAACGGCAGAAAAAACGAACTATTATTTATTTTATTAAAATAGTAAGAATATCAAAAGTAATTTATTACTTCATATTCATTCAGTATAAAGAGGTTGTAATTAATATAACTACGAATTTTGTGATTCACATGAGGTACATTTTAATAATTATATAAGACGGGTACAAACCATTTCAACGTGCGGGGATAGCTCAGTTGGGAGAGCGTCAGACTGAAGATCTGAAGGTCGCGTGTTCGATCCACGCTCACCGCAAATACCCTTTTTCATTTCCAGCACCCTGAATAGTAAGGAAACTAACCCCCGAACAGAAGTGGGAAGAAGCAAGCAGAGTACCAAAAGGATATTCATCACTAAACAACCAAGTTTTCTGACATTGTTTCTCCTTTTCACTTTTCTTCAATCCATACACAACCGCCTGCAAATCACACCTATACAGCAAAGAGTGAGAATAATCATTTTACATTCACCAGCGATCACTGTCACTGACATATAAAAGTGCTCACTCATAGACACATAACTTATGAACATGATCACCGCGATCATAAAAATTTGTCTAAGCTTGAACAAATTTAGTCCTACTTTCTAAAAGTCCCCTGAATAAACTGCATATTAGCATACAAAATAGTAGGGGTGATCATAAACCGATTCAAAACGCGGTGACCGAACCGAATAAACTGAAAACCGAAAAAAAACCGCAAATTTTAATTGGATTGGATCGGTTTTTGGATGGGTTGATGAAAATCGATCCAATCCAAACCGATCCAATATATTAATTTTCGTCTACCTACTTGAATTTTTCCCTAATCATAGCCTAAAAATTTCTAAACTCAAGACCCGTTAACCCATCAACTAAACCAAAAAAAAAATCTAGTCACATCTGATCAACAAAATTTTATGTTTGTAAAGCTTCATATCTCATTGTCCAAAAAAAACTATATTATAGTTTACTAATACTTTTGTATTTCAATTTTTTTTTTTACAAAACCAATATATACAAAAGATGTTATTTGCACAATAATCATGAAATAATATTTAGGATTTTCAAAAAATCGAAAACCGATCCAATTCAAACCGAAAAAAATTGGATTGGATTGGATCGGATTTAAAAGAAAATCCAAACCGAATGGATGATTATATGATCAAACCGAAGGGATTGGATCGGATGATTTTTGCTTCCAAAACTGATCTAATCCAGACCGCGAACACCCCTACAAAATAGTGATCCCACAAAAATTTTAACATGAAAACTAGTAGATAATCATCAGAATCAAACTGAATGCAACATATGTGCTTAGAAGTAAGACTGGATTATAAATAGAACATCAAGCAAATTATATTTTGTTAAAGTATATATATAGATGAAAGATATACTTACCACCATACTGAAGTTACGCTCTTGAATGGGCCTTCTCAGAAGAAATTGAACAATGACATGCAATCCACCAGCTGGATTGCTAGAAGTGTCATAAATGTCTGGAGTAACCTCCTTTGACACAAGTGCCCTAGGTTAGGAGTAGGAATTTAGTGCTCTCCCACCACTTTTGAATTGATGACGACCGAGGAGAGAGAAAAAGTTAGGGAGGAAGAAGAGAAAAATAAAAATTTAATCCAAGTGTCATATTCTTATTAGAGGGACCACCAAAGTCCGGGACCATATTAAATTTTTTCCTAAGTTAGGAATTTTTTTTATTGCATCAAATGCACTGCACCGTACATCTGTCAAAAAAAAGAAAAAATTTGGGATTTGATAGGAAATTCTTAAAAAGATATGAATTAAATGGGAAGAAAAAAATTTCTTTTCAGAAAAAAAAAATACGTACCAATTTGGGTATATCCCATATACCCACTTGGGTACATCCTAACCTTGGAAAGAAATACTCCTAACCTAGGGAAATTTTTTTCTGTATATCGAATATATCCAAATGGATATATCTTTTTTTCAAAAAAAGATAATTTTCTTCTCATTTAATTAATCTCTTTTTAAGTATTTTTCATCAAATCTCAAATTTTTATTTTTTTTGAACAGATATATAGGTTAGATGAAGCCACATTAATTTCTATGGTAACAAATTAATACGAGAAAAAAAAAATCTGCAGAATGCAACTGCATAAGGTCACTAATTGCTCTCATCCTCCAAGGCAACTCCAAGTATTCCACGAACTAAAGTTGTAACTTAATATCTTAGTAGAATGGACTCATCAAAGACCTGATTTCTTTTGGACTTGACTGAATGACAAATAATATAATATAAAAATCCCTAATTGATATTTATCTAATAAAAGTTTTTGGGGTTGAAATAATATTTTTATATTATATCATAGCTCAATGATCAAATGGTCACAAATTCAACATCCCCACCTCCTATTCTATTAAAAAATAATAATAAATATTATAAATTTTCTTTACCAAGACCACGTGAACCCTTGTGTAAGGAAATGTTAAAGAGAAATATAATATAAAAAGCTAACTTCACCGAGCTGAATTTATTGTAATGTGTTTTCTTTTCTTTTCTTTTTTTAGAAACAAAAACAAAAACAAAAATTCCATGACTACAACATTAATCTCAATAGGCTCAACCTCCCCACCGAAGGTGGTGGTCATGGTTCCATTCCCATTCTCCCCATCCCCAACTGGAACTGAATCCCAAGCTTGCTTCCAACACCTACTAACACAAACACACACAAAGGAGCTTCAAGTTTGAAATTACTACGAGACTGAATTGTTTAAATCGTTCTTCCCAGAAAATGTAAGGAGAAAATGACGAGGTAAAGAAAAACAAAGTTAATAAAAACAAAAAGTGTCATAGTACTCCAACTCAATGTTGATATCTATGTTATGTTCGGGAATATATCTTCTTAGGTAAATTTTTCAAATGAAAAAGTCAGGTGAATGAAGAAATAGACACAGAGACCTAAAGTGGTGAGGTCCTCATAAAATTTGTAGGACCGTATTTTATGATCTTTATATTTGTATCCCTCTGTTCACGTGTTCACATGACAAAATTTATATGAGAAGATCTATTCCTATTATGTTCATTTTTTACATAAATTAGTTAACAAAAGGAAGCATATTTAATTACAACAACCCCCCACGTGAAAATTATACACCCTACTTTCTTAAAAGGAAGCATCTATCTTTAAGCACTAAGTTTAGAACAACAGGTCATCCAGAATTCTTTTTCTCTTATCCTTTGTCACTAAGAAATTCAAAACAATCCTACATATTCCCCCACCTCCAAAAAAAAATCTATTATTTGCAACTCACAAAACGAATAACAACATAGTGGGGAAAGCAGCAACTAAGTAAATGTGCAAAATGTTGTTCATTGCACTTATTTTGATGCTGCTAAAGGTTCTGAACCTCAACTTCTCCCCTGCATTGCTTGAATGAGTAGAGTTCACTACTTGCTTTGTCTTGTTGCTTAATTCCTTACTGCATCACATTGATCAAGAAAACACATTTAGGTAAAGAAGCAAGTTCTTAAAATTTAAAAATGCCCAAAAGTTCAGATTTGGAGAGCAGTTTAGGTCTTTTTTATAGGAGCACAGTAAAAAATGACTGGGCAGATAAGAAGACAATAGTTGTTACCTTCCAGGAAATAGACAGTTGCCGTGACCTGCAAAGGTATTATTCCCCACAAGAGAGAAAAAAAAATATATTAATTATTGTTAACACCAGCAATAGACAACGAAGAGAAAAATATACTAAATTGTGGAGCCCATTTGAACAAATGCAATATCTAAATAGATATACCGAAAGTATGCTTGTATACCAGATATACTTGGGATTGCAAGAAAGGATACCATAAGAAACTCTTTAAAAAATTGAACATATGTAGGTAATCCAGAAACAAGAAACAGAATCTTTGCAATTTTGAGGGTAAACAGCCAAACAGGGGCCCTCACACAAACTGGTATCCAACTGAGTCATAGTGAGGTTCATGGTTCCCCTCTTCAACAAGGCACTGTGATCTCTAGTCCCTCTTTTCATTTCAATTTTCAGTTTAGAAAAAAAAAAAAAAAAGTAGAGACAAGCCAAAGTGCCTTTGTAATATGTGGGTGCCACACACAAATGCATTTCATTTCAGAAATCATTGCCTCCCCACAGTTTCAATTTTCCCTTTTTCCAATCTTAAGTAAGAGATGCTTACAGTGCAATAGTGCACAAGCCTTTTCTCATCTTAGACCGTCAATTCTCCCTTAGTATCATAAAGTAAGCTAACGATGCAAAACAAGAAGGATTTTAAACGCATAATAGCCACATGAAAATTGGAACCCCTTCCCACTAAAGAACCTAGCCAAATCTGATGTCATATTAAAATCCCAGATTCCCCAGGATGCAGTTAGCAACACATTATAATGGACGACTAAATGAATTCAAATGCAATATCAAAACTCAAAATTGAGCAAAAAAGACTAAAGAGTTATAGTATTCACTAACTGGGGTCACTGGTTGTGATCATAGCTGCTCCTTTGAAGTCACAAGACTCAGGAGACTTCCCTTCATTCTGGTAATAGCTATCAAACGCATAAGAAGCATGATTCTTCACATTATTAGGCTGATAACAATTCTCCCCAGGTTGAATCTCCGAACAATTAGATCGCCCCGGTCCACAAGCCCAATCTAAAGCTGCCTGCAAAGTCTTGGAATCAACACCATCCATGGCAATGCAGTATGTCTGATTGGCAGCATCATTGGCCAGAAAAGTTCCAATTCCAGACACACGAAGCAAATAAGAAGGCGTAGCATTCCCATAAAACAAACCCCAGTTAGCCTCAGACACTGGCGGGGACCTCAAATCCTCGTTGAAAAGTTCGTATATAAACACATTCGAAGTAGTTTCGGGATGCAAAGGGGTTCCACTACGATCAAAAACATGCTTGATCAAGTTGGAATTGTAAGTGTCCGCATTGTCTCTGGTTGCATAAGGCTCCTTGGAATCACCCTTGGAAGGCCAACCCGTTTCGGTGACAAGAACCACAACATCGGTAACGTTAAGGTTCTTCATGGAAAAATAAGCAGCATCGATCATGGCATCAAAAACGCTGGTGTAGTGAAGAAGAGTGTTGGGGTCCACCATTTCCTTAGAAGGCGCGAGAGGCTTCAACAAGGAGTTGTCGAGAGGAACAACACCCTTGTTCCGCATGAAGACGTAGTAAGGGTAAAGGTTGAGCATGAAAGGGGACCCAGTTTGGGAAAGGAACTGAAGAAGAGGGAAGACGAAAGAGGAAAGGGTTTGGTTGAAGAAAGCCTGAGAAGGAGGAAAAGGGTCGACGATTATGGAAGCAGAATGAGGGGTTGAAACTTTGATCTGATTGTGAAGATTTGAAGCTACGAGTGCAGAGTGAAGGGACTGAATGGCGGGGAGGAGAAGAGGGGCGGAGGAAGGGACGGTGGTTAAAACCTCGTCGCCGACGGAGATGGCGGCGATGAGGGTGCGAGGGTAGTGAGCGACGACGTTTCGACGGATCCATGAAGAAGCGGTGGTGTTGGAGGAAGCAATAGCGATGAGCTGGTTGTTGGGTACGCTGATGGTGACACGAATGTTGGTGTCGGACAAGGCTCCGAGGATGTCGGTGTTTGCATCGTAGAGACGGATGTGTGTGATCTTCTGCTTCTGAAGGAACGCCACAAGCTCTGATGGTGACATCAGGTTCGAGACATCTGTGCCAATGTTCACACCCACGAATGGTTCATTGTCTTCGTTCTTGTTTTGCTGATCAGAATTCGCAACTTGAATGAAAGCTAAGAAGGCTAAGAGCAACAAGGACAGCGCGTGGATAATAGAGTTTGTCATTGAAAAGGGGCTTGCTCCCATTACAAATCCTCATCCTCTGAGAAGGTTCTTTGTTTTTGGGTTTGAAATTGGAAAGAGATTGGGGTTATACATGGATGATGGATTCTTACTCTTACTTGGAGGAAGCAAGAAAAGAAACTGTGGGAGTAACTTTCTACTTTCTAGCAGCTGCATTATTCAACAGATTTTCCTGCATTGAATTGTCTAAATTATCCTTCCCTGCTTCTACTTGTGGAGAATATGATTTTGCTGAATAAAAAGAAAAATAGTGGATTGGCCTATTCAAATTGTTTTTAACTGACATATGGTCCTACTTATTTAAACATGAAACTAATTTTTTTTATCATAATCAATTATAAAAGATTTACACCCGAAGACAAAGTGCAGAACGGAGAAAACAAAAACATCTCACGGGGCTTCAATTTGGTAAAGGAAATTGACTTTCTTCGTCGTAGTCTAGGGATTTGAGCTAAAAGAGAAAAAAAAAAAATTGAAGAAAATGGTGGCATTTTATGTATGAACTGTTAACAGTTCTGTGGTGGAAGACAATGGCTTTACTTTTTTATTTTAACCAATGATGTTGTTGACTCATTTAAATCGAACTTTAAAGATGGTTCTTAAATTTCAACAGGACAGCCTGGCTTGTGCATAGAGACGTTACTTGTTCACTGCTGCATTCAAATGCTTCTCTTGCTTTGAACGTGATCGTTTCTATCTAATTAGCTTTTATTATTATAAAAAAGCGTACTGTTATTTGGAAACACATGCTCGGTGGTGTGTGCTTTAAAAAAAGTTCTCTGAAGATATGTATTTTTATTTACTTTGAGCTTTTAGGATATGCATTCAAATGACAAAAGAAATTAATGTAGCTACTGTAAAATGTGTTTTTATAAAGATAAAAATCAATTTACAACACATACATAGATACACTGAATTTAAATATATCCAACTAAAAAACCACCAAAATGTATATACATATATATCCAACTAAAAGTTTTGCATTGAGAAGACTATATAGCTTATATAAGCGAATTTTTGTTTTGATCAGTACATGTGAGGAATCTGTCACTTTGGTATGCAATATGAGCAAACATATGGTATGCACTATGGCTCCGAATGCCAACAGAAAAAACACAAAGCGTCTTGGTTCCCATATCAGCTAGAATGGTCATGAATCTGATGAGCTTATAATCGAAGACATACTGAAACTGTATGACAGGACCACACATGACATGTGTACCCATTATTACCACCACTATTAAATATCGTAACATAACAAAGTGTCAAATATTTGAATTTGAATATACTTTACACCCCGTAATGTAAGCCATTAGCATTAGAATATACTTCAACAAATAAAAGGGTTGAATATTTCAGCAATCTGAAATGGGAGTCCTAAGAAATATATTAAAAAAAAAAAAAGCCTGCGTTATGTAAACCACAAGCACGTATAACAGAGGAGCAGAACCATTGTTAAAATGTAAGTGTCTTCACTGCTGTTTTTGACGGAAGTAGCACTTTGTTAGGTCAATTCTCTATTACTATTTCACTACTACAATATTTGAAAACATTAGCTTTCTTAACTGGAATTCGGGCTCCATATCTAATATAAAATGCCATTAGTCTTGGACAACTTAAAAATGGGCCAGCATTTCCTTGATAGCTTCGTTTATACCCATCATATAGATGCTTAATGGGTTTTTTACTTGGTTAACACCCAATTAATCCTAACTAGGATTAGTGGCATCACATTATATATTTTAAAATTTTGGGAACTATAACTGGTTACAACCTGCAAGATATATCTTTTGGCACGGTAGCAGACGTGTTTAATTGGATTTATTAAATCCATCACAAATATAAGAGTGGATTGATGGTGAGACAAGTGTTATTTGAGAAGCTGACCATAACCATGCAATTTGATAAAGCCATTGTGTACGATAGTTCTGAAACCCCACTTCATTTTACAGAAATACATGTCTCATTCTAATTATCATCTACCATTATCATTAATAATTATTTATAAATATTATTAGCTAATTATCATATAAACAAATCAATTTTATCATTTTAGCGTGTTTTGCTAATGTTACTTGCACTCTGCATTAATATTATATACAATAACATGCTCGATGCTAGGACTAACTAGAACTTTTTTACAAACCCAATCCAACACACACCAGTCATAATCGGTTGGAATTTTATTTTATTCAGAAAGTAAGCTGAACCGCGGGCAGCCCAAAAAAAGACTTATTATTTGGCATTTCTGAATGGAAATTTGGTAAATCTTCAAAAAAGAATAAAAAAAAAAAACTAGAATCTGATATATTTGAAGACACAACAACGCAATCCGACAATAACCTACTCATCTAGAAAAAAGAGGAAATCAAATCCTCTTCACAGAACGACTACCACAATTGTACTTTTGAGGAAGGTTATCTAAAACTATACAGAGATACTAAGCTGAGAATCTTCGTTTTGCTGTCAAAACTGCCATTCCCACATTCAGTGAATTGCCAAAATCTGAATAAATTTATTACCAGTATTGTACGCGGGAACCTCGGGCAACATACTTAGTTGACCATCACCTTAAGACATTCACGAATGCCATCAACGAATCGACATCCCTCTTTTCCGAAGGATACTTAATTGGCCGAGAAGAGTGTTTGGGGAAGAGAAGTATTGTGGGGAAGCTTCCCAGCTCCAGTTCACTCTTTGCAAATTCTTTATGCTCCCCATCCGCTCTAAATTTTCCAACCTTCACACCTGACCCTGATAACTTCTCTGCCAAATCAAGATACGATTCCTCCATAGCCTGTTCGAATTAGAATAAACATCTTATTAGAGAATGAAAATTTCAGGCCAAATGAACCTTAGTGAGATTACCTTAACAGAATATAGAAGTTCAAGGAATATTATTTTACCTGACAGAAGCGGCACCATGGTGCATAGAGCACGACAAGCCAGGGTTCTTTTCGGTTCTCCAATTTTGCCAAATTCTCCATTCCAGTCCTGCTCAAGCTGACCACATTTTCGGTGTTGAAAATGTCAGTGACTGTGGCAGAGCCATTTGCATGGGCGGCCCCATTTCCATTAGGCTGGGCAGCATCTTCTTGTTTTATATTACCTTTGTGCAGACCACACTCCTTAGCTTTGGCATCCTCCCACCACCACCTTCCCTCCCTTTCATGCTGTCCAGGTAAAACTGGCCTTGTGCATGGCTCACAACCAATTGAAACGTATCCTTGGGAATGCAAAGAATTAACAGGCACATTCATGGTCCTAAGGAAGTTCCATATGTCATGACCATTCACATTTGCAACCGGGTTCCACTTTACCAGGCTACCAATTCCACCATCCAATCCCTCAAAAACTGGATCCACCTGAACAACAGGTATTTCAGACCTAGTACCAGGTGACTGATCTTTTCTCTGTCCAGTTATCCATGCTCTGAGACCCTTAAGGGCCCTCCTTAAGGGCCTCACCTTCCTTACCCGGCAGCACTCTTGATGCCCATCCTCATAAAATGAGAAGAGCCCTTTAGTTCTTACTAATGCCTGAACCTCAACCGTATCAGGGAACATGTACTCAATGTGAATTCCATAATGCTTCTCAACTGCGTCAAAAAATTTGTAAGTTTCTGGATTCAGTCTCCCAGTGTCCAGACTGAACACCCTGTAGGGTCGACCCGTCAAATGTGCATACTCAATTAAAGCAACATCTTCAGCACCACTGCAAAGGCAAAGACGCTCATTAAAATCCAAATCCAGAAAGATAACACATAGTTACAAATCCCCACTAAAGATCTACACGCACTTAGCACAGAAATGTAGCACAAAGCAACCAGAAGAAGTGAGTCACACTACATAACAAAAAAGGAACAGCTTTTAATTCTCAACTACATTTCATTGGTCTTATAGATAGGAATGAATATGCTCTATCCTCACATCAATTTTCTTATTTGATTTTGTAATTTCAGTGAAGCACAAAAATATTTGACAAAAGTACAGTCCATAATTTTTTTTAAAAAAAAGTAACATTTTCCAAGAGAAAGTAAGAAATGACTTTTCTCATTTTTAGCCTACGCCACCATGTATTAGAAGCTAACATTGCAAGGAAGATCATTCATGAACATGACAGACGAAAGTGGAAACTGCTGATTTGACCCACACCGATAATTTTGGCCAAAACAAAAAGAAAAAAAAAAAAAACTACGCTTGAAGGCGTTAATCAACAGGAATATTCACGTGCTCATGCAAATCCGACATAAATAAAATATCACGCAACAAAATCATTTAAATGTAATTTAAGAAATCTACCTGAAGGCAATAGCGATGTCGTTGCCAAATTTCTCCAGGGCCTTATCCATTATTTCAAGAGGAGAAGCATTTTCAAGGTCTCTGGCTAATTGTTCATAATCTTCCTCTTCCTTCTCAGTAACCTCTGCAAATCCAGCAGCATCACACACCATAAAAACAAATTTATAACACGCTTGAATTGCCTCCAATTTAAGGGTAACGAAAAAATTCCCTTACAATAACATAACACAGCAGGAAACGTACCAGGAGCAACGATAGTTGCTGCAAGAGGAACAAGAGAGTCCTTCCGTTGGGGTTCAGCGTTCAGAGGCCTCACAATGTTCCGTGTTTGAGTCAAATTAACAACGCCAGAGGAAACATGAGGTCTCTCCGAAATCCGAAATGAACCAATTTGGGGAGCTGAAAACAGAAAGAAGAAAACTCACACATTAAACAAACCCTCCAATATCAAAAGTCACACCTGAAAAAGCGATAAATTCTTTTTTTTCCCTCCGAATGAGGAAAAGGGATAATCAAACCTTTGGGTTCCGACGAAGATCGGAGACGTGAGAAGAATGAACTTGATGTTACTGTTGAAGAGGAAGAAGAAGAAGTAACAGAGAGGGCCATTGAAGAATGAATCTAAGCTCTGTAAATGCTGGTGTAAAATCTTTAGGTTCTTCTCTTGAATAAGAGAGAGAAATGAGGTTTGTAATATAAAGAACTGCAATGTGAGACGAGCTTTCTGGTTCATTGAACCTGGACACAATTCCAGCAACCCCCGTTTTGCTTACGTGGCACGCGGCCGTTGGATGAAAGGAAACCTGTGGCGCGTGGCCTCCGGAATCTTGGCCAACTTGGGAAATGTCATCTTCCTCGATAGTTCTCTTTCTTTTCTTTTCTTTCTTTTTATAAATTATTTCCTTTTTCTTTTTTTTTTATTAAAAAAATATACCATATGTAATAGCTTAGGTAAGCATTGATATTCAATTCGCATTAAAGTTTCTCTATTAACTTCTTTTGTTTCATCTATCTATAGAATTCTCAGTTTAAAAGATTATCTACAGAGTTTAGTTAAAATTTTCAAAATGTTTATGATTTTTAAATGGTTCAAGATTAGGTGGTAGTTACAGTTTGTTTGAATACAATTTAAAGAAAAGATAATTCTCCTCTAAGTGAAAAGTAGTTGAATATCCAAGTAATCATAATTGCAAGTAAAATACTAGTTTTGTTATTTTATTCTTTCTTTATGTTATATTTTTAATTGAATTATATTAATACCTTAAGAATTACCAAAATATGAAAGTATAGATTGGAGTGCCGTATTGTTATTAATCACCTGCTTTTGAATTTCTATTTTGACTTGAATCTAGGAAAGTTTCATCAGCATGAATAAGTATTGTTAAACTATTATTAAACTTTAGTTTTGGTTGTGATGATGACCGTACGTTACAATCAAATTAACCTCTTAAAATTAATGGTGATGATAACATTTCTAGATTATCAAAAATACATATTTGTGATAAATAAATTAAATTCCAGACTAAATTGTGTTCATGGCTGCTGCCAAATTCTGGGCTCTTTCACTCATTAGGAGTTTTTATTTCTTTAATTTATCAATCTGGTATTTGGTTTAAGGTATTTACGAATGGAGGTCATTTAGTGACGCGAGGAGGACACAGCGACACTGAGTGCCGGTACCATCCCCTCGTGTCACTCTCACTTTTTTTTTTTTTTTTACTTTTTTCTATTGAGTGCCGCCCCCCTCTCCTGGGGCACTCACAGAATTGTGCCAAGTGGGTTACTCCTATTATCGTAAAACTTTGAAAAGCCATAACTTTTGTCTCGGGTATTCAAATAAGATGATTTTTTTTTATTTCACATAACTTTTCGAGATCTACGCAATGACATCTCATTTGATATATTTTATCTTTCATTAATATAGTTCAAATTTGCAACACTAATTACACTTTTTTACATATTTGAATTATGTTTGTGAGATATAAAATATGTTAAATGAGATGTCATTACGTAGATCTCGAAAAGTTATGTAAAAAAAAAAATCATCTGATTTGGATACCCGAATCAAAAGTTATGATTTTCCGAAGTTTTACGGTAATAAGAGTAATCTATGAGTGCCCCAGGAGAAGGGTGCGGCACTCAATAGAAAAAAAGTAAAAAAAAAAAAGAAAAAAAAGTGAGAGTGACGCGAGGGGACGGTAGCGGCACTCAGTGACGCTGGGTCCCCCTCGCGTCACTAAATGACCCCATTCGTACCTTGAACCAAATACCAAATTGATAATTAAAATCACAAAAAAAAACCCCAATTGGTCAAAGAGCCCAAATGCTGGTCTTTTCTTTTTTTAAAAAAAAAAATTAATTAAAAATATATTTTAAATTTTTTATGATAATTAAATAAGCTTTTTAATAAATAAATAAAAACAAAAAACAAAAAATATATTTTCATGTTCTTTAATTAAAAAAATGTAATTTGTAAAAAATTCTAAAAAAAAAGTATATCACAAAATAATTTTTTTTCAATGTGTATACAGTATACACCATACATATTATGTGCCCTTCTGTTTCGGTATTATTCTCCTTTCTTTGTAATTTTCCTGGTGTTCCCATCCGTTTTTATTCCAACTTGGTCCCTATTAACTTTTCTTCAAAACTTGTGAGCACATGGTCCTTGAGCCACAATTTTTATTTTTTTATCCCTGAGATTTTATGTTGCTCTAGTTCATTGATCCCCCACCATCCTCGTTTTTTCCCTTCATTTTCTAATGACAGAATCAATTTTGTGCGTTAGCTTTTTCTTTTTTTTTTAATTTATTTGTGCGATCACTACTTGAATTGAACGCATAGTGAATTCAAGCCACCAGGTAGCTATAAAAAAGATACGATAATCAATATGAGGCTGCAAAGCAAAGGGAGCAATACCCTTGGAAAATGACGGGAAGATGGTCATTTCAGACAAATCTACAGCGAATTCATAATCTGAAGATGTCATTGGTCCTCTTTAGTACGTGAAAATTTAATGCATCATTTGTTATGGTATGATTGAGGTTGGAAGGACTCATCAAAATCATTGATGAATCTCTTGTTAATCGTGGAATATACTCTACGGCAATAAAAGGTGCTAAGATGCTCTAATAAAGCAAATTTCAAATTGAATGAGTAACTCGCCTATCCCTAAAACGGATAATGTAAATCATCATAACTGGTCCAACCAAATAAGTTCTCAACTCGCAATGGTACCCTCGTAGAATGGGTGAATAAACTGGTGATTGAAGAAGCCAATAGTTTAGAATTGGTCTAAAAAAAGTAGATCTTTTGACACCAGTGTCAAATTTGAAATTTAACACTTCATCTGAGAGCTATTAGATAAAAAAAGATCAATGGTGTTAGATGCCTACAAATCAGAGTCGTTGATATTTTTTGATTTAATGGCTCTCAGATTTTGACACCGTATCAAAGGATCCTACCTCCTAAAAAAAATTAAAATTAGTCACAACTTTTTTTTTTCTGTTTGTGCACATTATTCTTCAGATTAAGGAGCTGCACGAGATTGGAGGGAGCATTCATTTAAGTTTTTTTTGTCAAATTATTAGGTAATGTGAAAAGACTTTTACCCTGCAGTGTGTGTTAAGACGCGCATGGGTGAGAGTCACATCTTATGTGACCACACACTAGCATTAAGAGGCTGTTTAGATGAGCTTTTTTTCCTTCAAAAGTTGCTTTTTTAAAAGAAAAAAAAGCACTTCTCGTTTTTAGTTCGTTTGGATGTCTGTTTTTAAAAAAATGAGAATTCACAAAAAAAGCTAAAAACCTACTTTTTCAGAAGCTAAAATTTTTAACTTCTAAGAAAAGCAAAAGTCAAAAGGCAAATATTTTTTTCAAAAACTAAATATTTTTATAAAAATATAAATAACTTTAACTTTTGTAAAAAGTATTTTTAAAATAAGGAAGTGATAAAAATTACTTTTTTTAAAAGCCGAAACAAACGACCTCGAAGGAACCAGCAAGATGAGCCAAAGCCAAAACAATTTAACTGGTGCCCACCATTAAATTTTAGAGTAAACACCCTTTTTAGTCCCTGTCAATATCTACGAAGTCCTTTTTAGTCCCTGGCAATAAAAAAGGACCAAATTGGTCCCTGAAATTACAAAAAAAGGGTCATGTTAGTCCTTATGTCAACTCCCAAATATGTAGAGTGACCCTTTTCTTGTACTTTCAGGGACCAATTTGGTCCTTTTTTATTGTCAGAGACTGAAAAAGACTTCGTAGATATTGTCAGGGACTAAAAAAGATGTTTACTCTAAATTTTATCCCTTTAATTTAACTACGATTATTTACTCACATCTAAAATGTGATTAATTTTTAAAATTCAGCCAGGGCCTTATAGTCTCCACCACTATAGAGAGGGACATGCATGATCACTACCACAGTAGAAGACAGGAACATACATGTCAGTTTTTTGATCAGATATGAGTCTTTGACCTTTAAATGTACCAATTTGATATTTGATTGAAATATATTACTATTTGGGATTTTCAAGTTCCGTGAGGGGCAGCGGATCTAAATTCCCAATACTACTTTTATGGGAATCTAAAAAAAACTCCTCTACCAAACATCGTCTTTATAAGTCATCCATTAAAAAAAAGTGATAACTACGTGATCACATAATAGCTGAACTTGGAGGAACTTCGGTCAAATACATAACGGAAAACACACTTGACGTGAAATATTCAGTTGGTGAACTTATAGTTCTTCCCTTGACACAAGTAGCACACTAGAATCCACGCAACACAAAGGACTTAGTAATCGAACATTGTAGAGTAGAGCTGATACCCAGTCAACTTTTCTACATGCTGCACTTGACACTACTATTTTTTAAATCGTAATACCTTGTACATGTGGCCCAGGTGCATGATGCACTACAAATCTGTTTGCTTTCCTTCTAGTTTTACCAGGCTCGGGAAAAAAAAAAAGGAAAAATTGGATGATGTTGGCTTATGATATTAGAAGCAATAGAACACTTGAATCCTCAGACATCCTGCGGCAATTCATGAAATCTCGCTTTAAGAATTCAAGCAGTCAAAAAATAAACAGCCTCAGGTTCTTTCTTCAGAAAATTCAGCTGGTGAGTAGGACAGACTGGAATTAGTTTTCTGTCCAGAAACAGAAATGCATTTCTTCTGAAACGAAACTTTAAGTAGCAGTGCAGCTCAGACCTGAAAATTTTGGTCTAACCCGATTTTGTAACCATAACAGTTCAAGATCAAAACCAATTAACCAAACAATTTTATTGGTGGGTAAAGGAAATAACACATGACTACCTGATTTCTCCTTTTCCACAGGTGAGACCTTTCTGGATTCCTCTTGTTGCCCTTTCTTCTTTACCTCACGCGAGTTCGTTCTATTTTTATTGGTTGGTCCTTCCTTTGTGAACAGATAACTATATTTCTCCAGCACCCTCTCTTTCTCTTTAACTAC
Source organism: Gastrolobium bilobum (assembly GCF_033153095.1). Lineage (NCBI taxonomy): Eukaryota > Viridiplantae > Streptophyta > Magnoliopsida > Fabales > Fabaceae > Gastrolobium > Gastrolobium bilobum. The sequence continues at coordinate 473,505 of NW_026898776.1, read as the reverse complement.
GCCTAACATCTCATATGCATTTGCCACTTTCTGAATGATAGATTTATCCCGAGGTTTACGATCAAAAGCTTCCAGTCCCTTAAAAAGCTTATTACCAAAAGCACAAGAACATGAAACAAAGGTTAAATCTAACAAAAAGTTTATAAAACTATCAAACAAAAAGAGTACGGAAGCAATCCCAATATTACCTATGGTAGTACAACAATCCGCAAGCTGACAACACCCAATCAATTGAGATAAGAAAATTATTTGATTTTTCCCTTAACAGAAATGACTGGATAAAAAAGTCAATGCTGTTCTTTTTTTTTTTTGGGTATACCGAATCTAATTACTTCTTTGAGGCGAGTTGACCTCCCGAATATCCCCACAAACTTCAACTCTTTGAGTATGAGACTAATCCCGAGTTGGGGTTTAGTCATAGTTGAAATCCCCAAAGATATATTTGGTGGGAATCGAACCCGAGTTCTCTCCCCAACTACTCAACATGGGTTGTCAACTGAGCTACACTCATTGGGTCAACACTGTTCTTTTATATTCAAATAATAATCATTATTCATTAATGCTACACAATTTATTTTTTTCCTCTGACATTAATCAAATTCAACATAGATTCTACTTTTCAATAGTTACAATTTCATATAAGTCAAGATTTTGATAATTAGAATTTTGGGGGAAAAGAGTGCATTACAGTACAAATAGTGAAACTCCAACTAAAGGTTACCAGTAACTACGTTTGAAGGACACTGCAAGTAATATTTTTGTATTATGTAAGCTCTCATCAGCTGCATCTATAATTTTTATTTTCAATATGAACCTTTTCAATAAATGAAGATCATTATCATTTTGTTGCTACTGAAAGAGATTTATCTCATCAAACAATCCATTGAGTATAGCATAACCAAAAGGAACAAAACCGGGACATTTTAGAAGGGTTAACACATATTACAGATTAATATTTGCATGCAACAACAACAATAACCAAGCTTCATTCTACTACGTGAGGTCAGCAGTTGGCTACGTGGATCAATCGACAACATTGGAACTGAATCTATAAAAAAACCAAAATATCCTTATTCTACTATTAGGGGAAAATATGCTATGAAGCACCGATACTTCTTAATTTTTTTTTTCAACGTATCGGATACGCGTATCGGACACGTATCCTTTGGTAATTGACATCCTATATCATCGAGAACGTATCGAAAAAGCGTATCGGTGCTTCATAGAAAATATGTACATAACAATGAAACTGCCATCAGTTCAAGCACATTGAAAACTTAAATCGGCATCACTCATCAGAAATATAAAAGAAATATCACAATGGAAAGCTTACCCCAATAAGATCTTCCAGCATGTTGTTTCGATAATATACTGATATCATGAGATGGCACAACTGCCAAGGAACTGAATGTAAATCAGTCCCAATTTTCATTTCCCAGAATTTCTGTGCTTCCCCCACTCTATGGTCCATATCTAAAGCTCGTATCAATTGACCATATGTTCCCATTGTGGTCCCCTGCCCCTTGCTCAGCATCCATTTAATTACCTTGAAGAGGAATAGGTTATAAAGCACCAGATTAATTTACTTAATAATACTGAGGTCAACTGATATTCCACTCTGGACTTTCTTTTTTCCCAAAAATTAAAAAAGTAAATTGGTCCCGAAAATCTTTATCTATTCCAAACTCACAATACACCCTAAAACAACACGCAAACAGATCAGGTCAAAAATTCAAGAGATGGCACAGAAAAACTATCAAATTATAACTTTATCAGCAAAACAAAGAAGGGAATAAAATTGGCAAAGTTTTTTGAACAAAAAAAGTAGCTGGTCATTGGGATATATAAATTGAGCTTTATGAAATCGATAAACTCCATAGCACGACATCTTTTATTTTTTAAAACTTAAAAGTACTAAATAACAATCTAACCAACCAACAGAAGAGTATGAAAAGAAAGATACATATTAAACGTTAAATTGCTTGATGTTGGCAATTGACTTGTTAGAATACATGCACTTCCATCACCAGAGTTAGACTCATTAAAAGTTTGTAATCTTTTTCAGAGTCTTTGGCTTTTTTGTAACTGTATTAACTAGTAAGCCTATGTTATCCAATTCCATTTCATTTGTTGCAATCCATCCCTGTCATACTCATTTTCGTTCTCATTTTGACAAAAATAATGCATAAGAAGAAGAAGAATGAAACAGTGGTCAAACCTGAACAACCCTATGCCACTGCTGCTCCTTTTCAAGAGCATTCAATATCGTTTTTAATGAGGCGATGGGAAAATTTTTCTCCCAGGCAACCCAGGCATCAAGAGCACCATAAATAGCCTCCTTGCTGTCGTTGAGATCAAGAAGCTGCGTTATTTGGTTCAAACCAACAAATTCACAAAAATAAATAAATAAAATCAGATATTGACCAGGTTTTAAAGCACCAATGTGATACATATTATTGTACTTACTGTAGTGAGAAGATACTTGTTCTTGTCTTTTCTAGATACATTTTCCCCAATATAATTCTTTGGTATCTCTCCAGCGTTGTGATAAGGAGGATGAAGTTTTGTCTGCGAGGCAAATTAATCAAACAATGTATGGCATAAAAAATAACTGTGAATGTTATATATACCTGTGGCTTTGAAGTCGTCAAATCGGGTGGAGGAGGAGGCGACATTAGACTGTAACAGCAACGCCCATGCTTAACCTCGACATTACTTACTTTTAATTTACTCAATCTACCAACCTAAGTACAAAGCAACATCAATATTCTAAGAAATGGAGCTTCAACAGCTACGAGATATAGAGAGAGAGACTCACGAGGTAAGAGATTCGAGGTGACCTCCACATGGTTGTTGATGGTAAGGGATGTTCCTTACCGAAATCAATCAAATTTTCAAAGCTTCAATCGCAATTCAGCTCAATTTCTATTCTGTACACACAAAGTTCGTTGCTTCCAGTTCTGATCTGAACTGGAGCCCCATCTTCCCCCCCCCCCCTTTTTCTTTTTCTCTCGTTTGTTCATCTCCACATATTGGGCCCGATCAGTATAACTATCTATATGGGCCATCATAATCCCTGTCTTTGCGGCCTCTATTCACCCTTATAATATAGGGTTTTACTTATAGATAAATAATTTTTGAGATATATTTTTCTTATGTTGTAGGAAAAAAATTACCTTATGTTGTAGAAACAAAAGTATAAGTGGGACCCACATGTAAGAGGAGAGAGAAAAAAAAAGTGGTGGGACCCAACCCTTTTTGTGTGTGTAGGAGAGATGTTTATCTCATGTAAAATGAGATAAACATAACCCATAATTTTTTTATACACGTAAAAGAGGGTGGGTTTTATCTTTTTTTCTCTCTCTCCTCTTATATGTAGATCCTACTTATAGTTTTATTTGTATAACATGAGATAATTATTTTCTTACAACATAATAAAATTATTTTTTAAACCCTAAAAATATATATATATCATTTTAAATGACACAAATTTATGTAATTTTAAGTAAAATAATTGTATTTTAGCACATATTTGTTGGTTTTATAAACTCTCTCTCCTCAACAAAATTAAGAGTGAAGAGAAAGAAAAAGTATTCTAGATAAGAGAGAATATAAAAAATAACAAATATGCACACAAATATGATTATTATATTTAAAATGACACAAAATTATGTCTTTTAAAATAAAAATAAATTTTCAAGTATATTTTTAAGATTATATCTGAATTAAGCAGTGCTCCGTCGTGATTTTAAAGCAAGAAAATACTTTTTGTCATACAAGTTCTCAAGGGGAGCTTGTGGCGGGGGATCATCACTAACGGGTTAAGCTATATAGAACATACCAAGTGAATCCGACAATATGTCACAACCGAAAGTCTTTAAGGTTTAGGGTTGAGATGTGGAGTCGGACTCACTCGGTACGATTGGTTTACCTTAACCCATTGGTGATGTCCCTCATCATAGATTTTTCTTGGATCCGCCTGACAATGATATCAGAGTTGTGTTGGACTCAAGCTAACTAGTTGCCCTAAACTCGCCTGACAATGATAATTTATCTTCTACATACTTTAATTGTGTTGAGCCTAATTTTTCTTTCTCTTTCATGATGCCATATATTTTTATGTATATGTAAAAATTAATTTTATCTGTATCAAAAATTTTAAATCCACAAAACATATACTCCTTATCTAACCCATTCTGTGTTAATCGGTCGAGTCTGCTGGGCCTAGCTCACGTTTTCTTTGTTAGAAGTCGATTCTATGGTATTATTTTGGACTTGTCAAACCTAACTAATTTTTTATTTAATATGTAATTTCTATAAGTTTAAAGTGCGTAAATTTTATTACCCAGTCTATCCATTTGACGTAGAGTTTGTAAATTGTAATATTTAAAATGATAATCCGTACTCACATTTTGAAATAGAATATTAAAATTAAGGGAAATCGTTTGGTCATGTTATTGGAAATCCACTGTTGTTTTCTGCAGACACATCAATACTTGTGTATCACTTTTTTATTTTTTATTTTTTTATAAAAATTGATGGGACCCACTTGTAATGGGAGGGTGACATGATGGAAGCTCAATCCTGTGACATAATATTCATGAATCTCTAAAATTAATCGCTTAAAATATTTGTTTGGAATGGAAAATCAGCGGAGATGTCGATGTAGTTGAATGCCATAATATGTTGACAGTGCTTTGACACCTAAATTTATACCTTTTAGTGAGGAGGTGATGTAACATTGTAACACATGTTACTACAAGTAAATTTATTTTAAGACAAATTAAAATAAGGAAAAACATTTATTCTTTTAAATGATATATTTTGTGTATGTGTTATTTTACTTTTATAAAGCGTGAGACTCACATCTTTATTTTTTTGTTCATTCTCTCTTTCATAATTTATCTTTTTCTCTCACTTAAAATGATGTAATTTTACATCCTTTAAAATGACACACATATTTTCAATAAAAAATGACACATGTTATTAAAACAAACTTCTTTTTAGGGAGCGTTTGGTAGAGGGGAAATTTTTTTAAATCCAGGAAATAATTATTACTGAAATATAGTGGGAAATATATATTTTCTGGAATATTAGTAAAAAGTGTTTGGTATGGTAAAATTTTCCCGGGAATTTATTATTAATTTTACTGAATATGTGTTTGGTTAGTTATGAAATATTAGTGGAAAAGAGATGTTATTTTACGAAATTAACCTCATGTTTACGTTTTTTTAGACAAAGAAAAGGGTTTGGTGTGAGATACATTCATTAAGAAAGAGATAGTTTTGAAATAAGGTGATCGGTAAAATTTGTGAACCTGTCGTTGCATGGAGGCCGCCTTTGTTCTTTCTTCAGGTTCGGTGATTGTTTCTTTTTCTACTCAATTTACTTTTCTTTCTTTTTCTCATTTTTGTAAATACTTTTTGGTTTGTCAATCCATCTATTATTTTGGTTTACTGTTACCATTTCTTTCGCTGGTTGTCTTATCAAAGTGAGTGTGGGTTGCTGTTTATCTTCCTCAATTGGGTTTCTTTACTCCCTCAAAGTTTCAGTTGCAGGATAATTTCGTAAATATTCGCACGCCTCATTTTCTGTTTTCCCGGTAGCGAAAGAGTTCTATCCTATGAATGGAGTTTCAGATTTGTAAAATGTACTGTACATTGCACATGAGAAGCTTTGCTGGGATAATTTTTAACACTGGATTTTTTTCATTTTCTGTGAACCAAACATGGGATTCTTTGATGTCATAGCATGCAATCCCAGGGAAAATAAAAAAATCCAGATACCAAACGCCCGCTAAGGAAAAATTAAATTAAAAGTAACACGTGGTGTTATGTGAGAAAATAAATATATTTTTATTTAATAATTTGAGTTGGATCATGACCAACTCATGGCTCGTATTAATTAAATGTAATTTGTCGAGAACATAGATTACCAATCAAGAAATTATTCCTTATAATCCATTATTTTTTCGTGAAGCTCTACCTACTCTCTGTGCTTAAAAATTAAAATATCATATGCCCGTATTTAAAAAAAAAAAAAAAAAAGCAAAAAAATGTTATCGTGATAGGAGAAAACTTTTGGTACAGCGGCATACCTATATCCATATTAAAAGAAAAGAAAAATTGAGACTTAATGAGAAATATAAAAATAAAAATAAAAAACAGGAATTAAAATGAAAAAAAAATTTATTTAATAAAATAAAGTATCGAGTTCGATACTTCTATTGTATCGAAGAAATTTTCAGAAGGTGAATTCTGATCAGATACTTGCTCGAAAATAATATTTTTTAAAAGATAATATTAAAAAGAAACATTTCAGTACATCTTTTTATATTTTTTTCGAACAAATGAAGTGTAAAATTTATGTAAGATATCACTGTGAATATTATTACATAAGTAAAATAAAATAGAATTTATTTTTTTAATTTTATTTTTCTAAATTTTAAATTTTTCGCTGTTTTCTTTAAATAATTATTACATAATGAAACTAACATAACATTTTTTACAAGATTATTCTTATCAACATCATAATAAACTAATTCTATTAAAAATATAATTAATTTTTTTATTACATCATAAAGATTTTTTTTGTCAACATAGTATTAAAAATATAATATTAATTTAACATTTTTAAAAAATTAAAAAATGAATTCATATCAAAGAAAGATAATATACTTTTAATCTTTTTATTAAATAAAAAAGCATTAAGTGTCCCGAAACCATTCTAGTGACGTGTCTAACTATCAGGGATGGCCGAAGAGCAATGCTAAATTGACATCATCACTCAAGTACTCCTTCCTCCCCTCCATTACCATATCCGCAACTCCGTCCATGTACACAACTTATAGGCGGTCGCCACGTGGACAACACAAGTGACAGTCTGTTCCGTTATCACTATCTCACTCAGATTATTTATGATTGCTTCAACAAAAACGCCATCGTGTTTGTCGCTCTTTCTCTTGCATTCTTCGTCACTCTCACTGGTTAGTTAGTTACTCCTCTCTCTCTCTCTCTCTAGAAAGGGTTTTTTTTTTCTCTGTTTGGTGTTTGCTTGCTCTGGTTCGATTTTATTCACACTCATCTATAACTGTTCCATTGTTAAGAATTTATTATTTGAATTTTATATTTTGTGATGTTAAATTCGGCTTGTGGATGGTGTTGCAGAAGCTTTTGAATATGGCTGAGGCTACACAATCTAATGCTGAGTTGTTTGAATGGCCAAAGGAAGATAGGCGCCGCTTCCTGCATGCTGTGTACCGCGTTGGTGATCTTGATCGCACCATCAAGTAAGATCTCGATGACTTGGTTGGATCGTTCACATGTACCGTTATGTGATGTGTGTTTAGATGCATAAAATTCCGTCACTGTTTCTGCCAGGTTTTACACTGAAGCTTTTGGAATGAAGCTTTTGAGGAAAAGAGATGTGCCGGAAGAAAAATACGCCAATGCTTTTCTTGGATTTGGACCTGAGCAATCCCATTTTGCTGTGGAATTAACATATAGTATGTTGCTCTGTCAACCTTGGTTCATATGTATATGTAGCTTTTCTTGTAATTCACTGATTATATTTACCTTTTGTGTTGGATTGAATTGGACATGAATTTTGATATTATTGTCAGATTATGGGGTGACCTCATATGATATTGGAACTGGCTTTGGACACTTTGCTATAGCAACTCCAGATGTAAGCCAAAAACAACCTTCACAGAACCTTGACCATCTATTTAGCCCTCCTGTATTGAAAATAAAGTGTGTGCCTCTTACACTTTTAGGTATACAAATTGGTTGAAGACATCCGTGCTAAGGGTGGAATCGTCACTAGGGAACCTGGTCCAGTTAAGGGTGGGTCATCTGTTATTGCCTTTGTGAAGGATCCTGATGGTTACATGTTTGAGCTCATCCAAAGAGCATCGACCCCTGAACCCTTGTGCCAAGTAATGCTTCGTGTTGGTGATTTAGAACGCTCAATTAAGTTTTATGAAAAGGTAACTATCCAAGTCAAAAAAAAATTCTTTTTCATGAGCTTGCATTTTAATGTAAACCATTTTCATTTCTATCAAAACTGATTTAGGTCGTTTGCGTATAACTCAGTTGTGCAAGTATTTATATCTGTCAACTTAAATTTTATTATTGTTGTTGTTATTCTTTGTTATTGTGTGCACAGGCCTTACTTTCTGCTGGTATTTTGATTATAGTACTTATTTGTAACAGCTCCCTAATATCAAAACAAAAGAATAATGTCCATCCGACGATATCCTGCCTTGATTATTCTCCATTAGTAAACTAGCAAAGCAATTCTTGGCCTGTGGGCTGAAGCAGTGGAATAATTTGAAAGTGTGTGTTCTGTCTGTATTCAGTACTTTTAGTCACATTCTATAAGGAAATCTTTCTTATTAATGTAAAAAGCACTTTCAGATTTGGTTTCTCATTAGTTCCATGGAATACTTGTTTGGGAACTGTGTTGTGTCATGAACCAACTTTCCCAATAGTTTGAGTTATTAGGTGAAGGTTCATGAATGATTTTTATGCCTATCATGCCATGAATGATTTTTATATATATTATGCCTTTTCATGCAAGAGCCCGTTGGGCTTGAAATATGGTCATTGCACAAGTCCACCTGCTTTATGCTAAAAAGCAATTGGTCATAGAGGCCATATTACCATATCATAAACCAACTATCTTAAATTGTGGTTTTCTTTTCATTTAGGCGACCACAGAAAGACCAAATTCCATCTTCTATTTTGTGTGGCATTGAGGATTTGGATTGGGAATCATGAGTTTTTGCTTGTGATCGACGCTAAAAATCATGACACTGCTTTTGTTATATTATTTTATAATTTTAAGTTTTATTTCTCAAACCAACTATGTTTATTAACGAAGGCTATGTTTTCATGGGACCATTTTTGTGTAGGCTTTGGGTTTGAAGGTAGTCAAGAGGGTCGATAGACCTGAATACAAGGTCAGTTTCCTTCTTAAATTGATCTTAGCAATCTACTTACTAGCCAGGACATATTTGATGCCTACGACATGACTTGCTTGTGCTTGTGATTTTCCTGAATTATGTTGCATATCCTACAGTACACTATTGCTATGCTTGGGTATGCAGAGGAGCATGAGACAATTGTGTTAGAGCTGACATATAACTATGGTGTCACTGAATACACTAAGGGAAATGCTTATGCACAGGTTAATTGATAAATTATATTTCCTTCTGGAAGCCCAAACTGGTTATCTTCACATCTCTGTACCCCTTGATGATGTAATTTGTGTGGTGTATATAACAGGTTGCTATTGGTACTGATGATGTATACAAGAGTGCTGAGGTAGTCAACATTGTCACACAAGAGCTTGGAGGGAAGATTACTCGGCAACCAGGGCCACTTCCTGGTCTCAACACAAAGATCACTGCTTTCCTAGATCCAGATGGCTGGAAAACTGTAAGTTTTTGTGTTGTTTTTGATTTTTTTTTTTAATTTCTTATTTTTATATTGAGTGAGGGTGTGAATTAGTTTCTATTTGTTTTATTATTGTATCATGAGTTGAAATAATAGGTGATTTATAATGTAGAACACATACGTATATGCTTATCCGAGGGCCTCTACAGCTGTAATTAGACGATACCATTTGTAGAGTCATAAATATTATGATGGAAAGGGGAGATATAAGAGGTTGCTTTAACTGAGCTCTCATGATTTTTTGATAACAGAACCTTTTATGCAGCTGAGGCTGCTTATGATACGAGCAAAACAATTGTTTCTAAAGAGCCGGTTGTAAATCAGTTATGAATGTGAAATGTAAAGCTGGAAGTTTTCACGGTATAAAGAAGAATGTTTAGCCTGAAAATAAAAAGAATGTGATGTTCAAACTTTTGTGACTTAGTATCATGGTGTTCATTCTGACTAGCGACTTAAACTGATCATAAATTTTGAATTTAAAAGAAGTTTCTGATGGTCGGAATAATGTTTGACTAGCTAATAAAAGGAGGATCTCGTGTCTCAACTTATTTTTATCTAATTGTTAAATTCAAATTGTTGCCATTAATGTTTTTTAATGTTTAGTATCTGACTATCTGTTATATAAATTGTGCTTTAGCATATGAAAGCATATTGAGGAATTAATATCTGTTATGCAAATGTGTATGAATTTTGTAGGTCTTGGTTGACAATGAAGATTTTCTGAAGGAACTGGAGTGAAGAGTGCTGGCTTTTTATGAAATATGAAGTTCTACTGCTATTGTATAAATAAGTTGTCTGGCTTGATGAGCATTCAGCATGTGTGTTTAGCTCTGTAATTGACTCAAATGCAGTTGAACCTCAATTTGAACGCTATCTTTACGAAGTGTTTGGTTGAGATTCTAAACTGTCTGTAGTAACATCTCACAACCAATTGCAACAGTATTTCAAGATCTTTAGCTAAAGAAGGAGAATTATTTCCAATATTTTGCAGCATAACCAAAATCAATTCCAGCCTAAGTGACCCTGGACTTGATTGTCCAATAAAATTAAGTCTGCCTATCTCAAAATATAAGGTTCCAGTTAATTCCATTTAATCAATTGAAATGACAATGACTCTACACCTTTCACCTATCTATCTTGCTCGTTTTTAGTATTTTAACATTATAAATGACTTTAACTTTATACTGTTCAAATTAAATTACACAAATATAATTTGTTGGAATTAAATAAAATTAAAAAATTTCAACATCTTTCTTTAATAACCAATTCTTTTTATTAAACATTACATCCTAAAAGGTACTAAATAGTATTTGGTAAATAGTGAGTCCGTTTGAGTAATGTTTTAAAACTCGGCTGGAAAAAGTTCACCAATCAAATCAATATTATACTGAAAAAACATTAATTTTCAGATATTACGTAGGTACACATATTATCATAAAGAATAAAATGGTATTTTGATTATTAAATATATAAATCACTAACGATTTAGTCTGATTTAAATATGGTGGTATATTTTAAAAAAATGACCATTAATAAATATAATTTTTTCAATAAAATAATACAAAAAGATATTGTAGAGAGCAAAATCAGTACGAGAATGAAGTTTTTTCTCGATTAAAAACATACAATTTGTTGAGTTTCTAAGTGATGAACTTGCCGTGAAAAAATTAGGAATTACGTAAGCGAGTTTGGTTCTGTCCCGTTGACATTAAAGACTAAGAAAAGAGAAAGGAAATAGTGAAGTTATTTTTACGAGAGAAACTATTTTTTTTTGGGGGGGGGGGGGGGGGGGAATTTGATATTCTGAACTGATTGATATTGCTCCTAACCCTAAGCTATATAAATTTTAGGATTTGTGACTTAGGATGAAAAATAGTCTATTAATACCACTAAGCATGTGAATTATTAGTACAATATATATATATTTATTTTATAAACCATAGATATCTTTCATAAGAGGTAATTCTATTAGGAGCGAGTCAATGATTGAAGCTTTAAATTTCTCCTAAATATGGTACCAGAGAAGGTGGAACACACTCTCACCCCTACATACTCAGCTCTCATGTACCAACTGAGCTACTATTATTTGGTAGTACACAATTATTTTAACCTAAATAGATGTTTTGAGTTGAATCCTAATAAACCGGTGGAGAAATTTAAAAAATAAATTAATAACCTACTGATTAACAGCACTGAAAATATTAAATTACATAAGAAGGCAAAAGGAATGAATCATGGATTGTAGCCTATATTGACAGTTCTATAAACAAATAATGGTATTGTAATATAGAATAAATACTATAAACATGTAACATTGAAAATAAAATGTTAGTTTCAATCTCTTTCCTTTTCTACTATAAAATAAAATAATTATTTTATTGATATTTATAAACATGAAAATTTTAAAATATAAACTTTCAACTGAAATTTCAGCAGTTCTTTTTTTTTTCTTTGCTTAATGGATTGTGATTAAACAGTCCAAACACGGGTTTTAAAACAACGCAATGATTTCTGGATTTGTTAGAAACTTGATGCGTCGCTCTCTGAAACCGGCAAAGAACTAACATTGACAAGAATGCGTAAGTAGAAAACTGTAATGACTGGAATTTCACATTTCTAAAGTTAAGAAAATATTACTGGTCATCAATCAATAGCATGAAGTATTTTAATTAACTTGTTTAAAATTAGAACTGCATCCGCAGAATAACAACCAATAACACGAAGAAATTTCGTGAACTCAAGTTGAAAAACACAAAAATGTGACCATGTCATCCACAATGGTTAAACCCACCACAAATAAGATACCGGTTTTATTATACCTTTGGCTAATCTATAGCGAGGATAGCACGGATTTATTGATTTATGATTATGCAAAGATGTAACGCAGGAATTTTAAGAATTTAATGCATCGTACAACTGATAAAGAAAAATCAGTTTAACTTTGGGGAGCAAAGATGTCTAACATTGGTACAACTTTCATAAAAACAAATTATGATATTTTGCCTGATAAGGTAGTAGCAACAGTTAGACCCCATAATTTGAAATGCTCAAAAGAGTAGTGAGATCGAATTATGAGAATTGCAATTCCTAGAGAGTACGAAGAGGCACAAATCCAAAACCGAATTAGTTTGATACCGGTTGATATTAAAAAAATAAAATAAAAATGTAGTACCAACAACACATTATAGAATTAGTTAGGTTATCATGTCTCACATCACAAAAACAATAAGTTAAATATCATACCCTATTTATGTTCAAGAAATCATTTTCGTTCCCTTTGGCGATAAGACAATATTCCTGTCTAACATGTAATGTGTGCTGCATTTCATATGTTGTATTTGCTATTCTTTTCTTGTTTGAAATTGCTAAGCCAATTGATAACAGGCATAAAATTCAATTCGAGGGACCTTTTGCATTAGTCTCTCTGAATGCAACTCAATGCATGAACCACCAAGGTTGACAAGATTTTGTTAATTATAAATCTGTAAAGTTACAAGAATTTCAAATTTCTAAATTTTTTTTTTTTTTTTTTTGTAAATAAAATTTCTAAAGTTAAGCGAGTTAGCATGGGTCGCAATTGTCTTTTCAGAAGTAGATCTTTATTTTTGGTACAAGGTCTTCTCAATTCATATCATTTTCTAATGAAAGCGATCCAATTGACATTGATATATAAATTATAGGATCCACAGTGCCTGATAGCAACTTAATAAAAATGAACTAGAGTTATATTTGTTAAAAATAGATAACATAAAGATGAAGATAGAATCAATTAACTTCTGCAACATTTATTGAATGACTGATAGCCTATATGTAGGATGTACTATGACGGGAATAAACAGTAAGATAAAACAAACTTTTAACAAACTAGATTATGCTCCTACTTCTTGCTAACGTTTAGGACTAGGATTAATAAAATGGGCCAACTCGGATCAACTCGCATATAACTCGAAAATAGACGTCGGTTTAGGGTTGGCTAAAAAACAAAAATAAACTAGAAAACTCAACCCAACTGGATCCGAGTTGGGTTAGGGTTGGCTCGCGGGTTGGCTCAAGAATATAACTCGTGGGTTGGCTTGAAAAAATAGCTCGCGAGTTGGCTCGCGGATTGGCTCGAAAATTGTTCGCGGGTTGGCTCAAAAATTACTCGCGGGTTGACTCGTTTTCAGCCTATTTAAATGAACCTGTAGTATTAATGTATCATCTATGTAATGTATCCATTAGCCTAGTGGTGTGGAGTGTGTGTTAGGTGTGTGTAGTGTAGTGGTATGTGTTCAATTCCCATGTAATGCAAAAAAAAAATGTATCATCTATGTAGCTTCCATAAGCTTAAATAAAGAATTACAAAATGAGAAATAAAAGCAAAATATTCTAGTTTCGAATTTTCTTCACAACAAATTTGCACCAACATCTAGAAACAATCAGAACCACTTGCTACCAAATGGGTAAGATATTTGAACCAAACAGAGCCAGCATATCCTAACAATATAAAAATTGTAGGGATGTGAAAAGATTAGGGACTTAGATTTAGAGAAGGAAGAAAGACGATGACAGCATGTGTGAATTTTGTTCATTTTTGTATTTTATATTTTGTATTTTTTTATAAATAAAAAAATCTCAACCCGCGAACTATCCCTTTTGACCTGCGGGTTGGCTCTTTTTTTCCGAGCTGGCTCGGGTCGAGTTGACAGCTCATTTTTGCCAACCCAAACCGGCTCATTCTTGACGGGTTACAAGCCAACCCGACGGGTTAGTTCGCTTTTGCCTACCCTATTTAAGACCCACCAATGACTAAACTTCAGGAACTAAATTTTCTGATTGAACATGTCAAACAACTAATTATTTATTGGAACCATAAAATATCTAACTCCTAACAATATTTATAGTGACTTGGTCATTTATTTATGGGTTCATCTTGCATGAAAGAAGATCTCTCATTATAGACACACATATAGTAGGGCTCGCTATTTAAAAAAAGAAAAGAAAAACAAGTGTCATGATTTTCTATGAATCTACTGGAAAAGAACTACACTTATATTGCATAAAATTAATTTTTCCCTTTATTTATTTGCCATAAATGAATAGAGTCACTTTATATACTCCGTTGACTGAGAAGATAAGTTCCTACTTCAATTCCTTTACTACAAACGGGTCTAAAATGTAAATAATTGGTCTAAGATCAAAAGCCATGACCACCATCTTGCACCTTTCTTTTTTTTTTTTTTTGGTAACACCATCTTGCATCTTTACTTCAGAGAAAGGTGACTACGGGATTAATCAGGAAATGAAAAGCAAATATGTAAATAACAACTCAGAACTCTGCAGTTAAAGTTGTCTAATTCTGATGCCTCTCTCAGCTGTAGTTGATAGAAAATAATAAAATTCCTGTACCAGCATTCATCCTATCTGTTAAAACTATGACATGACATTCCAAAGGACCTCCTTAAGAGATGGAAAGAATTTTGAATGAGGCGAAAGATAAAACGCTTTTAAAAGATTGTTATCTTCTCTTCCATCTGATTCAAGATGAACCTTTGGTGGTAAGGGCTTATGTAAAATGTACAGCATGGACTGTTGCTCCTAGTCAAGGCATTTTGATTTCTATAAAGTTCTATCCATGAGATAACAACCAAGAACACGAATAAATCTAGCATATTCCTGAAATGAAAAAAAAAGGACCAACAATGAGTTAATATTTGACAACTACATTGGAAGAGTTCTAAAAAGGGTTAAAGCCAGAAAAGAAAAATACCAACATAATACTTAATTTTGCAAACACAGTGAGGACTGCTAGAATTTTAAGAATGTAGCATGCAACTGATTAGGGAAAAAAAGAGTTCAACTTTGTGGAGCTCATTTGTCCAACTGAGATGCTCCCTTCCTATCAACAAACAAAAAGGAAAAAAATACAAAAAGATGCTACCTTCCGAGGAACATTTTGGGACATGCTGTTGGGTCAAGCAGGTAGAAACTAGAAACAGCACTAATTTATAAGCATTTGGGATACAAAATTCTACCATAAGCTCAATGCAAAATGGAATATAACAAAATTGGATTTTATACATCATCAATCAGTTAAGGATATCTACTATTAATACTACAATATCATAGAATGCAAACAAGTCTGAGAACCTAACAGAAATACTAGAACATAGGTAAGAACTAGACTGAATACTCAAATAAATTAAAACAAAAACAAGGATTAGGATATAAAAAGGCATGGTAAACTACGTATTCACAGAAATCTATTCCATTGGTAACTAGAGACCACAGAAAAATAGAATTATAGGCTGGGAGCAACGACAAGAAAAAACATATTTTTATGATATAAACGGCTGACCTGCAAATTTTCCAAAGCATATTGTGCACGAGGGTCTGCCATAGAAGCTTCAAAATCAATGTAGAAAAGGTAGTCAAAGGACCTGCCATCAGAAAACTTTATGCCTAAATCATAGTTGCATAACATATTTCCATACAAAATACGAGAATATTAGAGCTTACCTATTAAGTAAAACCAAACCTCAGTCCCCAAAGTTTTTTCCTTCCTATTTTTGAACCAAATAGTTGGAAAAATGCTATTCAGAGTAAAGCTATAATATATTTGGTAATCTATTAATTTGAATGACTAGAGTGATTTCTACATATCATGAGCCCATCTTATGCCCCCTATTTTTTCTTTAACTAGTTATGGCCTTTTTAATTCTATAGTCAATCTATAGTTTACATACTGAATGATCTACCATTGCAAATCTCAAATAGGAAACAAAATCCATTACTTACTTGGCACTCCCTTCATTTGAATAATCAACAACCCTTAATGGCCGCTGCTTCATTGGACGACTCTCTATCTGAAATTACCCCCAAACAAATAAGAGCAATAGACATGGATTTTAGTTTCATATTTCAATAGTTTCAATTATTATTAAAGCAAACCTTTAAGAGTTTAATGTTCCTCAAAGCAAACGCTCCCAAGGCTTTGAATAGTACACCAGGACCTCCTTCTAAATTAAAAACAATGCTAGTCTGGGAGAAAAGTCATGCATTTGTCAGCAAATTATAAAAATAAATATAAATAACTAATATTTTTCTACCTTATAGGGCCTGTCAGTTCCTGGAATTATAGGCTCCCTTGCAAGTATCCAAAAGCGAGTAATATTATCATCATCCTAACAAGATGAAAATGAATCAGCTTAACTTTAATCTTGACATAACCAGCAATAACACTTGACGTAACCAGCAATAACAAACATGTTTGTTTTTTCTTCCTTTTTTTGGTTACAAAAAACATGTCTTCTGATAAATGCTATATATGGTGTAAAAGAATGAGCACTAATAAGTGTAATCATCAAACATTATTTCTTTGGACAACCATGCAGGTGTCTGCATGTGTCAGATTCCCTGGCATCTTTCAATAATGTACTATCTTTGTAAGTTAAAAGCACAGACATATATCTGCAGCTTTACAGTCATCTTAGTGCAGAGAAACTTGAAACTCAAGTAACAACTTCACATAAAGACACTTCTAAAACTGTAAGTATAAACTAACAACCGATTGGCAAAAACAAGATATAAGGCTTCCTTTTCATCAATACTTAAGTCTTCTAAGACCAATATTAGCTTCCAAAGCAACACGAACAAGGGAAGGTGGGAATTGATGTTATAGGTAATTATTGGAGTGGCAGAAAAAAATGAAGGGAAATGTGAATGTCGTTCCCCTCAATACAATCTAATTGCTATGACGTAGCAAAATACTGTAATGTTAATGTCATTTCAAGAACTTAATAATTAGGGATAAAGAAAAGCTTGATGTCTTGTTCATTTCCAAATGAGGAATGATGATCATAGTTCTTTTTAAAAGCACTGGCACAAAATTGAGAAAACAATAAATAATTAAGCATCATCCCATCCTAGCTAAGAAAGGAAAGCAATAATTTGGAAGATGTTCATCAATTCATCAAGTAAAAGCATTCAATCACTCATATTGCATGCATTCAAAAATGCGTTGTGATAAAAGAATACCATACACTAAGACTAAATGTTTTAGCAGCCAAGTCTTCCAAAACATTACCTGGATGTCTTCTGCAAGAATGTCAAGGCCATATATATTGGCAGCCCTAGAGCTTGCAATGGCTCCAGTGTCACTTACTCCTTTCGAGGCCACTTCCTGTCCATAACGTCCCAATGATTAGGATATGCTACTGCAAGTACAACCTAACCAATCCTTGCTTTCAGTGAAACAGAGAAAATTTGTAATGTACCTTGGCAGCAGCAGCAGTAGTATCATTCGCACCAATTTTGACAACACCTAAATCTCTAAGCATCATCTCACATTGAGCAAGAGCCTGCATGTAAGATTATCATTATAAAAATTTAAAATTTTAAAGTTATAGCTAGAGGTATTTTGTCATCAACCTGTATTTTAATATTTTATTGTCACTAATACTACATAATTGTTTTAGTCATCTGTCTCAAGTCTTTGCAATCATTAAATCGTGTAAGAGACAGCATATTAAGATAAGCCATCATTTCTGTTGAAAAATATTCAACAATTATGTAGAAGAAGAGTGACAATAAACCAGAGATATAATCCAATAAAAAATGGAAAAGAATTATATCTAAAAGCCAACCTGAGGATGACTCATAACACCTTTGAGTTCCTCTATTTTCACACCAACTAATCCTAAGAGGCAGTATTTAATTTGCAACTGCACCTCCCCAACAATGTGCAGCCTATTGCTAAGAAGTAAATCATAATTACGGTGGATGCTTCCACTAAAAGAACATTCAATTGGTAGAACTGCTTTATCCACCAAACACAATTCAACTGCCTGAAAAAAATAATATAAATTTGTCACTGCAGAATTTATTGGTTAATGTATTAAATGTGTAGAGATAGAAAAGAGAAAAGAAATAAAGAAACAAGTAATGGAACCTTGAATACAGCCTCAAAGTCATCACATGGCACAGTCTCACATTTTGGATATGCTTTCAAAGCTGCATCCTCGCTATATGATCCGGGAGCACCCTGTACCAGGGATTTGACTAGTTAGGAATGGCAATGGTGCCATGAATCTTTTATTTGAATAGAAACTACCAAGCATCATACCTGATAAGCAACACGCACATTTGACACATCTCTTGAAAAAGAAAATTCGCTTGCCGTCAATGGTTCTGCAAATTAAAGAGGTTACATAATCATGTTAAAAGGAAGGGAGAAAGAAAGGAAAGGAGATTAAATCACTTGCAGGAAAACATAGGTTGCATCCATTATAATATGGATATATTTTTTTTTTTTGTAATAATAATATGGATATTTTGTTTATTCGCATGCCCACACAATCCTACATGTGTATATGTGTGCATATCAGCATTGATGCAAAGTTTGAAGGGTATTTCTAAAAAGTGTGGTACAACCCTCTTAGTGTGTCAACTGAATTCATCATTCGACATGGATCACAAAAAAGACAGTATATGCTATATAAGTGGTTGAACATGAAGAAAAATTAGTGTTATATGACACATTTAGTCTATCCTATTCACGCAAGTGCATTTCCTCAATCATCTGTCTCTGTATCTTTCGTGTAAAAACATAAGTAATCACATCACCAATAGGATTGTAAATAGACTTGGATTAGGCTTTGGCTTAAATAGGTAAGTCTATTAGCCTTGTGTATACCCAAATTATAATTGTGGTCTTACCTATATTTAGAAAACTGAAATCTTGGCCTAAGTTTGTTAGCTTATTTTAGTCTATTAGGCATTCAATAATTAAAATAATATTACTTATTATTTAAAATTATTAAAATAATAATTCATTTATTTTATTAAAATAAATAATATAATATATGTTAACTTGTAGGCTTATAAGTATGACATATAAAAATAAGTCTATGGCCTGCTTTTTTAATAGGTTTTTTTTAAGCTTCTGTTGTATTTGACTATATGTAATAGGTCGAGTCTGACCTGTTGTTGGCCAAGCCATAAACGTTCTATTAGGCCGACTGACTCACGTATTTACACCCTTAATCACGAATATTCCTCTCTCTCTCTCTCTGTAGTTTTCATTTCCAACTATTTGAAATTAAGGGAAGGATGAAAAACAAATAGAGAACGATCAAAGTGCGTGTGTGTGTGTACAGAAGGGACGGTAGCAAAGTACAGTCAGCTCTTAAAGAAACACCAAATCCATTAACAGAAACATGCAACATTATCATCATGCATAATGAGTGCTTTGCGTGATCACAAACGCCAGCAAGAAGAAAGTAGCCAGAGCCCATATTCATTTGATTAAATAGGATGTGCTTTGCCAATTTAAGGTATCCACATCTTTCAACTTAAAATTCTTTGTAAAAAGAAAGGAAAAAATGTTTATCATTTCAAAGGAGGTAAAGTTGTGTCATTTCAAGTAAGAGAAAGAGATAGATAAAGGAGGAGAGAGAATTGACAAAAAAATATAAACGTGTGAGTCTCACCTCCTTGTGAGAGTAAAATAACATAAGTTGTGTCATTTAAAAGGAAACATTTTTTCAAGAAACAAAAAAGAATGCATAAAAAAGTTATGCCCCAAAATGCATATTTAAGATAGAATAGTAAATAAGCAATTTCTGATTCTGAGGTATGCGAGATTGGTATAAGCATAACTCAATGGTCACATAGCTAAAACTGGCAAAAATATTCTCCAAATGCCAACAAGTCATGGAAATGCTAAATTTCATTGTTAGATAGGTAAAACTCACTAGGAAGCATGTTTACATCCTGGTGACACCCCGTTGACTCATTTTTCTGAACGCAGACTCCATCACCAGCCCCAGAAGACTCAACCCCAGTCAAAGTTCCCTGAGCCAAAACACCAAAACTACATTCCCATTCGCGGCATTTCTCAAGATCATATCTTAAATTAACACTCAGCTTAGAACTAGCAGGCTGAAAACTTGCAAAGCCAAATTGAGGAGCTTTGGGACAACCCCAGATAAAACAACCCTTGAGAGCCATGAAAATCAAACAACCCAAAATCTCAAAAAAGCAGAATCTTTTGGAAGTCAGAGAAGAAGTCCACACTGATGAGAGTGCTTTGGGTTGGTGAAGGACTAATTAGGAGAGTTTTGTTGAATGCTAGCATTGCATTAGCGGTTGGCAAAGTCTATATCAGTTATGAACTGAAGTGTACCTCGAGTTCAATGAAGTTTTGGGAATTGAACTATAAGAAAGACCAGTGCGTAACGCATGACGACACAAAACATCCTAGGTTGTCATGTCAGAAAAAAAAACTGTTAGGAGACCAGCAAATGACTTTGGTTCAACTTTTATACCATTTAATCATTTTTTATTGAATAATATATCATAAAATTTACTATTTGGTCGAAAGTTTCTCTCTCTTACAAAATTTTATATATTATTTATACTTTATTGATTCATGTAAATATTAATATAATATATATTTTTAAAACATAAAAACAAGAATCACTTATTATATCTTTATTGCTATTAAATTTTAATAATATTAAATATAAATAATTAATTTGAAAAATAATTATAATTCAATAATTTATTCATTTAAATTTACATTTTATATAAAATTATTAGACCAAGTGCGAAAAGGAAAGTAAGAAGATTTAATAAAAGCACGACAATGTCAATTGACCATTATTAATTTACTTATTAAAAAATATGAGATTAATGTTTCTCATATTATAAGAGATATAATTATTTCTTACATATATATATATATATATATATATGATAAAATTACTTTGTATAATATGATAAACACTAATCCCTTACAAAATAACATCAAGTTTAAAATTACTTTGTATAAGTCAACACTCGAATTAAATTTAAGTGGATATACCTCTTTATTTCTTTTCTTTTTTTGTATAAAAATATTAGGTTTAATATTTTTTATATTATAGAAGATAAATTTAACTTCTGCACACATAAAAGTATGTGGGACTCATGCACGTTCATGTTAGGAGAAGAGAGAGAAAGAGAAAATATGGGTCCCACATATTTTTAAGTGTGTGTAGGAGATAAAATTAATTTCTATAACATAAAAAGCATTAAATCCAACAAAAATTGCACCATGAACTTATCGTAAGACCATAACATAATTAATGGGAAATATTGAATGCTCTTAAATAATTTTTTAAAAAAAATATGCATTTAATAGCCATTTTAAAAACTGGAAAATAATAAATGCTCCTAATTAATTAATTGGAGATATATGCATTTCATATTTTTGAATTTATTAAAATTAATTTTTTATTTTGGGTACATAGATACAGTTGTTTAAATGCTCCTAAATAAATATTTTTAAAATAATATTTTTAAATTAAACAAAAGGCATTTAATAGGCATTTTAAAATAATGGAGAATATTAAATGCTCCTAAGTAAGTAATGGAAGATATATCAATTTAATATTTTTAAATTAAATTCGTTAAATAAATATTTTTAAACCATAGGAATTTAATAGGTACTTTTAAACAATGGAAAACATTAAATGCTCTTAAGTAATTAATGAAATATATATGCATTTAATGTTTTTGAATTCACTAAAATTATTCTTTTATTTCGGGGACATGGAAACAGTTGTTTGAATGCTCTTAAATAAAATAGGTATTTTCAAAGAATGGAAAATATTAAATGATCCTAAGTAATTAATGGAAGATATATGCATTTAATATTTTTAAATTCATTAAAATTACTCTTTTTTCTGGATATAACATAGATACGGTTGATTAAATGCTCCTGAACAAATATACAAACAACATCATTTTTAAACAACGGAAATATTAAATGCTCCTAAGTATTTAATGGAAGATATATGCATTTAATATTTTTTAATTCATAAAAATCACTCTTTTATTTTGGGTATATAGACTTGAATGATTTTGTTAGATGATGTGGAACAATGACCAAAATGCCATTGTTTTCAATCTTTTTTTACCTAAATGCCATGCCAACAGTATTTTTTTCCGATATGCCACGTGAGTAAGTTCGTTGGACACTGTAACGAACTCAGATTGATGATGTATCACATTCCTGGTGGACACCAAGTTCGCTTTGGCTGCAATAAATGCTGATAGGTAGGAAGAGTTCACTGCCACTTACAGTGAACTAGGTGTGCCACGTGTCTGACATGCATCTAGTTCACTGAGGGTTCAAGCGAACTATGTGCCATGTGGCACCACCCCCATAGTTCGCTGGCCCATGCAGCGAACTAGGTGCCACGTGGTAGCAACTGACACAGTTTGTTGTACCCTGTAGCGAACTTTGTGGCACGTAGCAGTTCCCTGCAAGTTCGCTGGATGGGACAGCGAACTACTTGCCGACAGTTACAGTTCGCTGGCTTTTATAGTGAACTCAGTGTTATTTATTCCCCCCTTCCCCTCCCACCCCCACTTTGTTATTCTGTTGCATTTTTCCTTGCAAAGAACCAATTTTTTCTGCCTATTCTATATAATTTCAATACATAATGAGTGAGAGTACCAATGATTTAATATGCATTTTATATTACAATGGGAGAAGATATTTCGAACCGAACGGTCAAGTGTTTAAAGGAGATACGAAGATGTTTTGCATGAGCTCCCGTTGCAAATATAGTGAGCTGAAGAAAATAATATACAGAAAGTTGAGATTACAACGGGGTCAATCCCTATCTCGACTGATTGCTAGATGTGCCTCAGGTAACCCGGTGCAGTGAGTTGCTGTGGAGGAAGAAGATGTCTCGTTAGTAGTTGATGCATTTCGACAGCATGGAGAGTCCTCATACATCGAGCTATATGCGGAACTAAACACTAGTGGAGAGGCAAGCACTCAAAGTTCTGTCCCTAGCAATTACTCCATAGTCATTAACAGGGAGCCGCTAATAAATCTGGATAATATGCATGTGTCACCCCCACTAACAATGCCACCGGATGTGATTCCTGCCCATGACATGTATAATACCTCGTGGCGTACTGATAGTTCCGAGGAAGAGATTGATGAAGGTCTTGTTCCTGATAATGACTCATCGGATACAGACGTTGATGGTGATTTTGAAATGAAGCCGTCTAGTGCATTGTGTGAATTGATTCCATCACCGGGCATTGTCGGTACGCATGACCCACCGCCAGTGGCAGGTTAGGTTATTTACGGTTGCTTTTTTGTTTTTCGAAATGATATTAGTAATGACATGCGTTGGGATCAAACAGGGGATGATACTGTTCCATTTTGGTCGTAAACTGGCCGTTTCACGAACATTAACTGGGCATACCCAGATCAGAAGTGTGATGAAATGCAAGTGGCACAAGTACCAAATTGGCAGATGGGTCAAGAGCTCCATAAGGACCAGGTGTTTGAAAGCAAGCAGGATGTACAGATGGCCATCAAACAATATTGTATGGCAAATCATCACACAAGTGTCGTACAAAAAAGTTATACAAAAAGGTTGATAATGGTTTGTCAAAATCACAATGACAGTTGTCCATGGAGGATGAGGGCATATCTCAAAAAAGGAGGTGCCGAATGGTTAATAGTGTTAGGAATGTGGCTTCTATACTCAAAAGGTGGGTGAATTGAGTATTACAAGATTTTTAGCAAAAATCCCTTTCTAGTTTCTAAATAATGATTTCAAGCAATCTTTGATATGTGAAAAGCTAATCAATACATTCAAATAATCCATAATATATATTATATCACAATTATAGAACTTATTCTAGCACATACAAGATATCAAGGAAGCAATTAAAGTGCTAGAATTAAAGAGTTTAGAGTTTAGAGAATTGTAAACACAATATATCCTGGTTCGGTCACCACCACTTATGACCTACGTCCAGACTGAAGCCGCTCGATCAACTATTTCACTAATGGTCAAGCTTCACGGGTGCTTGACAAACCTTTACAATCTTCCAAGGCTTCAGGTTCTTGGATACCTTACAATCTCCAAGTTTATGGATACTTGGCAATCTTACAATTCACTCCAAATTTACTTAGGTATTTGGCTACCTCTCAAACAATGGGTCTCACAACCCTTTCAACTCAAGAATATAAAGAGAGAAATATTTGGAAATGAATATACACTCTCAAAGTGTGGATATACAACTTGAAGCACTATGGGGCTGTTTGGTATCCGGTAATTTGTTGGATATCCTGGAAAGTGGAAGTGGGAATGATTTATTTCCACGTTTGGTAGACGGAAAACATAAAAATTGACTGGGTATGGTTTATTCCCCGGCAATTGGCTTACACTACCGATCATGGAATCGAGTTCCCATTTAAAACATGGTAATGGTCAGTTCCCAGGTCTCGGCTTCTTGACGTGCCATTTCTCAGACTAAAGTACCCTCAAACCCTATCTTATCATTTATGCCAAAAAATAGATTTGTGGTGAAAAAGAATGAGGCTTTCCACCGATTAGGGCATACGGAGAACCATCTGTGGTTCATAACCTCTGAAACCACCACTCCACCGTGTTGCACCATAGTGTCCGACTGAAATTTGTTGAAGCTCGCATCAGTCCAAACTCGCTGTTACATCATATTTAGAACAACTTTCGGTCCTATAAGCATCCTCTCATCAACGCGCCGTTACATCATATTTCGTTTCTTCTTGTGCTTCTCTTCACTAGAGATAACACAACAACATATTGCACAGGTCTCTCTGGATACCACCACCCAGGTATATACCACGTATATTATGACCCTTTGTTTTTAACTGACTTTGTTTTCTTGGTATTTTAAATTGTTCTACTCGTTTTCTTTCTTGTAATTTCTTGATGATGGCTTTGATCGAGTTTGTATTTTTTATTTTTGGTTCTGTTTCTGTTTCTGTTCTTTTAAACTCCAAAGTTCTCAAATGGTTGAAATTTACTTAATCTTTGTGTTAAAAATAAAAAACTTTAGTTAATCAGTGGTATTGTTTTTTTTAATGGCCCTTTCTTTTCCTTTTGGCTGACCATATTCTTTGGTTCTGATTGCCCTTTTTTTAAATTTGTTGTCAAATTTAATAATAATGTTCTGGTTTTGTTTTTCGCTCACACGATTTCTGTTTAACTAGAAGTTTGGGGATTTTGCTATGATTTTGGTTCTTTGAACGGTGAGTTGTCCTGTAAGCATCCTCTCATCACATTGGCTGGTAGGTTGTACACAGTATTAAGTAAGAAACATACACACTGCATGTTGATGCTGTTGCCAAAAATATATGCATTATCAACTTAGAAGCATATGTTTTCAAAGTAGGAAACATACACCTGTGTATGTGCTTGGTTTTTATATTTGTATCCACTAATCACACAGTGCTAAGGAAGGCAATTGGTTACACAATTGATGAAAAGAATAGTATACATAACTTAGAAAATGCTTCATTAACTCATTTATTAAAAAAAAATACTGAAATGTGTCCAATACCTATTTGTGTTTATATACCAACATGTGGTTCAATGCATGGAATGATTTAAAATATACTATGGAGGCTGAATTGAAGCTAATACCACAACCTACTTGTATCGTGATCAAAGTTAAACTTTGTTGGTTTTATTTTCCTTAATATTGCTAATACAAAAAATCGTTATATATATTTATTTCATAGATGACATTATTTTGAAGTACATAACATATATTCATGAAAGCTTTTTGTTTGATGATACAAAGCCTACCATTTTGATGATACCATAACATGTTGATGGTGTGGGAAAATTAATATGCATTCTCAAGTTAATTTGTTAATGGGGAAATGGTTTGTCATGTTACATGACAAGAAAACAATCTTCCTACACACACAATTCAAGCTGGGCCCTACCTTTTTTTTTTCACTCCACTTTTTAATGGACCCCACATATATTATGAGTGTGTAGAAAAATGATCTATTATCATGTAACATGACAACAACAAAACCCTTTGTTAATTTGTTTTCAAAGTAGGAAACTTTAAAAGTTTGTGTGCGATTGGTTTTTACATTTGAATCCACTAAAGACACAGTGGTGACTTGAACAATTTGCTAACCGATGTATTACATTTGGTAAGGAAGGCTATGGTTTATATATCATCATGTGCTTCCATGATTATATTAGTGAGTGAAAATAGACAATGAAAAAAATTATTTTGCTGATACAAAGCCTACTTGTATGATCACCAAAGTTGAACTTTGTTGGTTTTAATTTCCAGAAAAATTAGTAATACCTTCAAATCCTTTGAATGAGTTATTTGTTTGATGAGATTGTTTTCAACTGCATAACTACAGAACATATATTCATCAAAGATTTTTGTTGAATGATACAAAGCCTAGGTTTTGTGTGAATGAATTTAAGTTCTTTAGTTTTGCTTTTGTACTTGGCTTCAATGCCATATATTTTGAACTATTCAACCTTCCAATTTTGGCATGGAGAATATAGTATGACCCTGTTGTTGTGCTTTGTAGTTCCACACACAATTTATACCTCTGCGAAGCTGCCAAATCTAGGACCATATTCCTGCTTCGCAACTGTGCCAAATATACATCTGGGCTTCATTTGAGGTAGGAACTTTTTGTGAATGATTTTATCCCATGTATATGGGTTCATATGTTAACCTGTTCAAATTCTATTTTGAAGAGGAGGAGTGTTGTGTCAAATGTTGATTATGTGAATTTCAGTTGTGGGGATTAACTAAACTTGTTGTGTTTTTTGACATGTGTGCTGAATGGATCATGTTAGTATGTTATCATAATAATGGGTATAACTATGAAATTAGTATGTAGACGTACATAACAGATCATTGGAAATATTGCATCTGTTTTTAAGTGCAGGTTGTGATACCAGTTATCTCAAGTGCAATGTGGGGCAATCTCTATAATGAAGTGTGTATCAGGTAAGTATATATGTACAAGCACAATTATGCAGAGTCGATTTGTCATCTATTTCAAATAAAATCTTATGTTGAACATTGTTTATTATAGCAGTTATTGATCTATATTTGTATGTTTGGTTATGTTTAAATTTATTAAAAATTTGGATAGCTTCAAACTTATTGCATTTCGTAATTGTCGATTTCAGGTTCCAAGTGTAACTATGGAGACCCAAGAATGATGTCACTTATGTCTAGTGCTGCTGTTTAGGATTTCTTGTTCAGTTACTAGTTAATGTAGTCAATTGTAGTAGCTCAATAGTATGACAATGGAAAGTTGTAGTGCATATATGATGCTGTTGTGGTATTTGATATACTTGTGTTCCATAATATGTAGTATATCGTGTGAAATGATATGTGAAGTGGTGGCTCTGTTTGTATGTGTTGTGCACGTATGATTTTTGATGCCATCTAATACTGGTAGTGCAGCATTGAATTTGTGTGCTGGATCAGTGGATGTATCAATTTGTTTCGTTTATGTACTTAATTTGTTACTGAACAGACTCAAAGGATGAGGCTATTGATGTCATTGTCCAAGAATGATTCACTACAATAAACTTACATGACAACATGGCATTGCAGTAAAATTAGACACTGGGGAATGCATATGTCATCCATCTTGATTAGGTATATGATTATGATTTTTAATAGTTAATAATAACCCCAATGTCAATATATTTCATATATTACACACGTCTTCAATATAAAAATGTATGATATTTTCAGTTGACGAAGGAAATCGTATCAGAAACAGAACAACTTTATTAACTTAACAAAACAATTTAATAACAATTCGTATAAAAGAAGAGTTTATTTGAAAGAATAAAGAAAACCTTAGGTTAAACCCATACAAGTTCGGAATTTGGATGTACACGCTGTTCCAAGTCATAATTAGTGACAATTAAAATGGCAATAGTGAAAACAATATTAAGTTATGTCCGAGTTTATAAGTCTATGATGATGAATTCTTTAAATACAAGCTGCCTTCCATGGTTTACGTACATGGAAGACAACTCAAATTTCAATTATTAAAGCCACTTTGGATGTGTTCTTAGTCCAGTACAAATTTGATCAATCGTAATATGAGATTTCACTCAACTAGCTAGTAGAAGCAAATCAAATTATTAAAGGTTATTGATTTTATTCTTACATATGTGATCACCAAAGTTTATCTTTAGGAGGGTACTTTCGTAAAATATCACCATATTCCCAGTAATATTTTGTTATCAACCAAACAACCATTCAGAAAAACTTACCAATAATCCTGGTAATATTTTGTCCTACCAAACACCTTTTTTGTAACATTCTCAGATAATTTTTGTTCCAATCATATTCCAGGTAATTGTGATTCCAGGATACTAAAAAATTTCTCCAGTACCAAACGCTCCCTATGGGTATATGGATTTTCAATATATGAGCTCAAATATGTTTGATCTTTGAAATATATGAAAGAATATGCAAATGATAGTGTAGAAGCTCTCAAATCATCCTTAGGATGTGTAGGAATGGTGATCTTAACGTTTTAGGGTCATAAGGAATGTATTTATAGTGATTTTTAGCAAAACTAGTCGTTTATAGCCATTATAGGCTTTCTGTCGCAGGGTGGGAATCGATTCCCAACATTTCCAGAGAGTGGGAATCGATTCCTGATTATAAGGAATCAATTCCCAACCTGTTGGAAAGGTTGGAAATACGACAACAATGACATTGTTTCGTATTTTGCGCATAACTTGAGCTATTCTTGTCGGATTGATGTGATCTTGGTCTTGTTGGAAAGAGAAAAGAAAGATAAACAACTTTAATGAAGAAAACAAGATCTAAATCTATCATATTTGATACGAAAAATTGTATGGAAGGCAGCAGCAGCAAAATTATTCAGCAAATTCTAAGTTCAAATGTGTTCTAACTTGCTTCCAACCACTTTTTATGAAAGATCTTGACTTGGTAAATATGTTTTGAAGTTATAAAATATGTTAATGATCTTTTTCATGAGTTTTTCAAATTCTTTCAAGTATATAAAGGCTATGATTATGCAATTCGAAAAACACGTTTACTTTGAGAAAAACTTTAAGCTCATGCAATGCAATCTACCATATACCCTCACATATATTCTAAGTCCTAAAGATATATTCCAAATATGATTTTAGACTTAGTTTCATATCTTGTGTCTTGGATCTTCACTTGAGCTTGATGCTTTGAATTGTTGGAAATGACAATGCTTGACACTTTATTGGTTTTGATCATTTTTCACCATGGTTATGATATTGAGTTTCTCTTAGATGTTGTCCATGGTTAGTTGTCTTTGATCTTGTTATTGCTCTTCTAATTATTCCTTGTTGCTCTTGAGCCAATGATCTTACCACTTTGATATGACATCACTCTTCTTGTGTGGCTACATCATACATCTTCAATATCCACATATGGTTGATGTTTTTTGCTCTTGATCAAATGATCTTGGTTTTTTGTTGTTGTCACTTTGTTATCATCAAAATATACCTTGTATCTACAAATAGGCATATGGAACAACATCCATACATATGTTAGTCAATCACTTTCTCAAGATCACAAACAACTTGACTCAAATTTCATTTGTTCATTAATCATCGGTAAGTCAACCAGCCTCTCTATGTGTTCAATAAATAACATTGTTTCGCTAATTCATTATTGTTTCACAAACCGCAGAAATGATACGGGAAGAGCCAAGTGTTAAAATTGGTCTAATCCAGGAGAGGAAATCTAGGATTTCATATATCATATAGAAAGGCATGAAAGCAAAACATAAGGTAATTGTGAGGGTTTTTGAGGATTAGGATGAGTCATACGTGTTTCTGCTGAGATGATTGGATTATATATTGTTGTTTTCTCCAGGGTCTGCTTATAAACTGGACGTGAATGATCACAGGATTGATGGTCGCCTCGATGGATCGCACAAGGTGTTCAAAAGGGTTTTTTGGATATTCAAACAGTGTTGTGATGCTTTTAATTACTGTAAGCCTATGCTCCAGATCGATGGGACACATTTGTATGGGAAATATCGCATAAATAAATAAACATTAAATATTAAATAATAACAACATTAATATACATAGCACAATTAATACAATTAAATAATGCATAAATAATATGACACAATTAATGTTATTAAAAGAATAATGATACGAATACCAAAAAAAAAAAAAAAAAATACCATACAATTACTATTTCTTATAACCTAAGTTGTCTATCTATAAATAAATAATATGACACAATTAATATTGTATAATAATGGGTTATCAATAAATAATATTACACAATTAATATTAAACACTATATTTTCAACCTATAACTAAATAATATCGGCAAAAAAATTAATTTAATGCTTTTTAATAAAATAATTACGCATTTATTACAGTTTTGGGAATAATTACGAATCTATTGCACAATGTGACGCCCATTTTGGGCGTCACATGTGACGCCCCATTGAGGCGTCTCACCCTAAGGGGAGACGCCTCAATGCGGCGTCACTCATCAAGTTTTGACACGTGTCATTTTTTTTTCAAAAAAAAATTAATTTAATCATAAAACTTCCGAAGGCCATAACTTTTGACTCGGGTATCTAAACCAGGTAATTTTTTTTATTCCACATAATTTTTCGAGATCTACGCAATGACATCTCAGTTGATATATTTTATTTCTCACAAATATAATTTAAATTTAAATCAGCTAATCCTTCTTCCTTAGAGATTTAGAAAATTTATTTAATTATTTTCTTTATTAATACACAAATCAAATCTTTATTTTGTTTTCCTTATTAATAATAATTGTTACTTTTAATTTAAATCACAAATGAAATTTTTTTATAATAAAAATAAAAAAATTTATTTTTTTAATTTAAATCACACTTCAAATCTTGATTTATTTTTTATATTAAATTACAAGCGCAGAACTCAGAGGCTTCTGAGTTTAAAAATGCAACACGTGTCAACACCTGACACGTCACCAATCACGTCTAAATTAGGTTTCAATCAAGAGGCAATCACGCCTAATTTAGGTAATTTTATTTTTGAAAAACATTCATAAGCCATCATTAATTTCAGACCACGAATAATAACCCAGAAACTTATAGCATTAATCATTAATTTCAAAAATAATATCCTTCTTCCTTAGAGATATAGAATATTTATTTAATTATTTCTTTTATTTCTACAGATTTTTCAAATTAATTTTTTAGTTTAAATCACAAATCAAATCTTTATTTTGTTTCCTTATTAATAATACTTTTTTTTATTTTTAATTTAAATCACAAACCAAATTTTTGTTATAATAAAAAAAATTATAAAAAAATTTAAATCACAAATCAAAATTTTATTTATTTTTTTATTTTAAATCACAAACCCAGAACTCATAGGCTTCTGGGTTTAACCGCTCTTATAATACCATTCTTGTAAATTAAAATTGTGTTTGTGAGAAATAAAATATGTCAAATGAGATGTCATTGCGTAGATCTCGAAAAGTCATGTGGAATCAAAAAAAGAATTATCTAATTTGGATACTCGAGTCTAAAGTTACGGCCTTCAGAAGTTTTAAGATTAAATTAATTTTTTTTGAAATAAAATTACACGTGTCAACACCTGATGAGTGACGCCCCATGGAGGCGTCTGACGCCCCTTTTTGGGCGTCACATGCAATAGATCTGTAATTATTCCCAAAACTGTAATAAATGCGTAATTATTTTATTAAAAAGCATTAAATTAATTTTTTTTCCAAACAATATCATTTAATTTAATATTATATAACTGCATAATGCCATTTAATTTAATATTATTAAGAATTGCATAATAAAACATTATTAAATACCAAAATTTAACAACATTAATGTCAAAATTTTGTAACCTATTTTTCAACCCTATAAATAAATAATGTTAAATAATTTAATATTATTAAATATTACATAATCAAAAAATTATTAAATACAATTAACAACTTTAAAATAAAAAATTCCTAACCTACATTTTAACCTATAACTAAATAATGTATAATGAACAATTTATTCAATACAAATTTTAACAACATTAATATACAATTTTCCTACCCTACACTTTCAACCAATAACTAAACAATATGGCATAATTAATATTACTAATTAATGCATACTTAAAAATTATTAATTACGAAATTTAACAACATTAATATAAATATTTTTATAACCTAAGTTTAAATTCAATAAATAATATCAAACAATTAATATTATTAAATAATACATTAATATTAAATACTAAACCTAATAACAATAATATTAAATAATACATTCATATGAAACAATTCTATCCTATCGTCACACTTGTGTCTTCTAACCTAAGGTTTCATGCTATAAATAATGATTAACAACAATTGTATAACACGAAAAAACTATAAAAAAAATAACTTGATAAATTACTAACCTTAAATGTAGAGAGAGAAACACAATGAGAGAGAAAAGGAAAATGAGAAAGCGATAGAGTGAGAGGGAGAGAGGAGTTGGGTGGGGGAATGAGGGGTTATATAGGGAGGGAAACACAATAACTTGGTGCATGTCTGCCATGTGTCATTCTGGCCATTACATGTAGTTTGGCCAGCGAACTTCGTTGCGTGTCTACCACGTGGCTTGGCAGGTGGAAACATGCAGAGGTATTTATTGCAGCCAAGTTCGCTACATGGAGTAGCGAACTTAGTGTCCATCAGGAACGTGACACATCAGCAAATTGAGTTCGCTACAGTGACCACATGACATATTGAGAAATAACACTGTTGACATGACATTTAAGTAAAAAAGATTGGGAACAGTGACATTTT
Organism: Gastrolobium bilobum; assembly: GCF_033153095.1. Taxonomy (NCBI): domain Eukaryota; kingdom Viridiplantae; phylum Streptophyta; class Magnoliopsida; order Fabales; family Fabaceae; genus Gastrolobium; species Gastrolobium bilobum. The sequence continues at coordinate 440,383 of NW_026898776.1, read as the reverse complement.
GGTCACTGTTTCAGATGTTGCTTGGTCAAGGTCTACCTTAAAAGGTAAGGGGGGAAACAAAAAGGAAATTGCTCTGAACGTGAGTTCTTCCTCACCTCTTTATGAGAGTGAAATGATACAAGTTATGTCATTTAAAATGACAAATATTTTCCCCTTAATTTAGTGGGATTCACTATTGAAATGAACGAGACCAAATACCAAAGTTAGAGACTATAGGATGCTACCACATGGTAACCAGATATCAAACTAAAAATTTTGACACCAAATCTTAATGAAATATTAACCGTAAATTTTCGTGAATCTAATAGATATAATTTATTGTGTCACATTTATTAATTAATTTATTAATTTTCAATAAATTAAAATCATTAAATTTGCTAAAATTAATATCAAAGGATCTTGTCTTTCTCTCTTTATATATATAATTTGACCACTTTTGACCCCACAAAAATTAAACATGTCAATCACATGATAATAACATTTATGGGATCCACACGATCAAAAGTGATTAAAATTGGTCAAATTATATCACTTGGGTAAATTAATAGTGTTCCAACTGTATCATATTGGTAATTTTTTTTAAAAAATTTATATAAATGTTAAGTACATATTATTTAGCTTCGTAAATAATAATGGAGATTATATATAACACAACTATTATTATTTTAGGAATTGATATAAATTCACTGAGTAAATTAGCACAGTAAATAATCAAGTGAGTTGTTAGATACAAATAAATGAACTATTAAGATTTTGATATAAGATTTGTAATTCTTATGACGATATAATTAAGTTAATCTTTTCCCACATAAGAAGAATGACCAATATATTATAAATTTTTTATAAAAAAATACCAATATGATACAGTTTGAACACTATTAATTTACCCAAGTGATATAATTTGACCAATTTTAATCACTTTTGATCGTGTGGATCCCATAAATGTTATTATCATGTGATTGACATGTTTAATTTTTGTGGGGCCAACATGGTCAAAAGTGGTCAAATTATATATATAAAGAGAGAGAGACAAGATCCTTTGATATTAATTTTAGCAAATTTAATGATTATAATTTATTAAAAATTAATAAATTAATTAATAAGTGTGACACAATAAATTATATCTATTAGATTCACGAAAATTTTCGGTTAATAATTGATTAAGATTTAGTGTCAAATTTTTAGTTTGATATCAATATCAAATAATCCTACCCCTATTATATATATATATATTTATATACCCCCAAGCATCATGTGGAGAAAGGTAGGAAGCTTCCTGCGTCCACGCCAAGGTCTTCTGTACCCCAACTGGCCCAATAGCCTTAATTGCTTTTGAACACTATTTCTATTGGGCTTGTTGCCGTGGGGAGCTCTTTAATTATGAAGAAATAATGTTCTCTACCGGGCCCATAAAGCTTTGACCAACATTTTCTATCTACTTCTTCTTCTTCGTTTTTCTAAAAAAAAATTGACCACGAGCGAAATACAATATGCTACTTGGCGGGTTTGAGTTAGCAAGTAAAAATATTGGAGGAAAGGAATAGAGCTTAGCTTAGAGAAGCTTCCCAGATCATCTAAAAAGCAGAGACTATGGAAGTTGGAAATACCACCCTTCCCCTACCCCAGGGCGGCTATATAACCTTTCTTTGATTTGATCTTCTTTCTTACCGTGTCCTTCTTCCATATAACGGACCCCACCACCAACAAGAAAAGCATTCAAACAAGTTTAAACAGAAAGTCATAGAGCTCGTACATACAAGTAAAGCTAACCATGTAGGACCTTGATTTGTATACTCTCTCTTTCTCTCCCTGTTACCCAAAGAAAAATAAATGAATAATTTAATTTTTTTTTCTTTTTATAAAAAAAAAAAGCCGAAAAAGCTGATTTCATATTCATATCGCAGTTGAGGCACCAATCGGAAATGAAAATGCATTTTACATGGATGCATTTTGTTTGTGGACCGCTCTTTATAGTCCATAAGCTGATCCTTAAAAATTCATTCAGAGTTATTCCCACGCATTCTTATAGTAAATTATGGTAGTTTAGTTGGCGCATAAAAGCTGAGCAGATGGGATGGGTGAAAGCATTTGTTCAATCCTACCTAATATCATTTTTAGAAAGAGTTTAAAATCTTAATTTTGAATCCGTCCAAACAGGATTGCCTACCTACGATTTAGCTAAAAAATAATAATAAAATTTTAAAACATCTGATGCTCCCTTGCACAATTCACGTAGTATACGTTGGTGGAAGTAATTTAGTGGGCAAAACGGTTATGAGTGTTCTCTCTTATCAGTAGAGAATATTTTCTATTCATATATATTTTTTTTTTTACTATGCAAGAAGCATCTTACGTCCATAATTTTTTTGAGTTATTATTTTGTTAGAATATAGAACCATTGTGTCTTTAATACCTCATTTTTCAGCCATATCTAAGAATACACTAACGATGACTCATCTAAAAACCTTGATTCACACCATTGCTTCTAAGAATATTTTAATATATATATTTCACCCATAAAAAATTCAGACCTAACTCTTACTATAGAACCGTTCATGTCTCTTATATAACTAGCTGACTCAACAACTGTTGAATATGAATTTCACATGATAAATGACATTTCGGTCACCGCCAGTTCTTAAATAAATACTCTTCAAAAAAGTGCACAAGATTGAAACAAGGTAAAAAAGCAGAAAGAGGCTTGAATTGGATGACTGGGTCCCATTAGGCTTTTACGTAGTCTCTTTCAGTAATTTGCAAGTGGACCTGGATACGAAAAGCAACTTGAAATGGCGTCTATGTTGGTTAAATGGAAACATGGGGATCAATAGGGTCCCACTCACCCCGACCCAACAGTATGGTAGAAATAAAAAAAAATCCACCCTTTGGTCTCTGCTTTGTGCCTTTCAATATCCACTTTATACCTAATCTCCATGTTATAACCAAACCAACGGTGAAATAAAATCAACATTCAACTTTCTACAGAATCAAAGCAAATGTGTTCTGTACTCTATTTTTTCTTTTTCCTGCTTTTAAACTAAGCATTAGTTGTATGTTCTGACTGGTTTGAATTTATTCTCGGTAATAAATAGTGCAATATACCTACTTTATTTTCTGTAGGTAGAAAAGGGAGAAACATAATCTGAGTCAATCATTCAAGTCTTTAAGAATGCAGGTGACCCCTAGGAAATTTCGAAAAGGACTTCATCTGTCTAACTATTAATATGATTGAATGCGAAATAACACATTATTTTTTATTATTCTAACATTTTTAAATAATAAAATAAATATATATATATATATATTAACATATTTTCATTATTTCCCTAAGAAAAAGATAATATAAAAATAGTGACATGCAAATAAGAAAATTTAAACAAAATAATACACTTTTATTAGAGAAAATTGAGAAATACCATCATATTTACACCTTCTCTTGTGGTACGGTGGGAGACGAATACCATGAAGCTTTTCGGTTTCACATTAACATTGATTAATGGCATGTTGGTACGAATTATTTTCCTTGCAATTTTTTTTACTATTTGTGTATATTTTCTATATAATAAAATAGAAAAATATATTTTAACACACATTTTCATTTTTATTTTTTATTAGAACATAAATGTAATGTCTCGATATTGATGCATGAATAACAAAAAGAATTTTGATATTTTTGTTTAAGTATTTTATATTTATTTTGACATGAGTAATATTTCATACACATTTTCTAACGCTCGGTTAATATTGGATTTTTTTAATATTTGAGAAAATAAAAAAATGATAACAAAGTTTGTTAAAGACAAAAAAATGTATAAAAAGGATAACAAGTCTTGCAATCTAATTGACGTATTTAGATTTAACCATCGAAATTTGATTTACATTGAGAATGTTACCTTTCTAATTTATTTAATTTTATGATCTCAGTCGCAGCTATTTTTTTATACATTATTTCTTGAAGTATATCTTCTTGTTTTGGAAAAATTATGAGAATTTTGAAATGCATATTTTTATTATTCTATCGTAAAAGTGGAATAAAAATCATGTTTAGATAATTTTAATCAGTAAAATATTTCTGCAATTACTGCAGATAAGTTATCTGCATTTACGTCGTTTTGGGATTAAAAGACTATAATAACTCGAAAAATTACAAGAATATTATGATTTCCACCACAAAACAACATCGTATTGAACTTATAGCAGATAACTTATCTGCAATTACTGAGAAAAAATAAACACAATTTTAATATTGTTCCAACATTTGGACACGACAATTTATCCCAAGGTATCGGTTAGAATTTATAAAAACAAAGTGTGCATTTTCGTATCATCGGTTTCTATGCTAAAGTAAGCGTTGCGTTTCAATTTCAATCAGTGAATTTAAGTTTTTTAATTAATATTTAGCTATCGCTCTTTCGACAAGTGGCCAGAACTTTTTTTTTTAATATACAAAATAGAGAGTGGCTAGAATTTTTTTTTGCGATTTTACTTTTTTCTATTGAATTTTTTTCCACGGTTTCGTATAAGGGTTTGGTGTTTATCATTTTAAATGAAATAAGTTATGTTATTTTAGGAGAGAGATAGACACAAAAAACGAAAATCATGGGAAAGAGTGAGTGATTTTTTTTAATTTAAATTTTAAATAAAAAATGATATTTTGGGTCTATATATCTCTTAAAATGACAAAATATTATGTCATTTAAAATGACAAAACTAATTCAAAAATTACGAATGTGTTTGCATAATACTATTTTTTTTTTTAATAATTTCGAAACTTTTTTACCTAACGCATTTTCTCATAACAGTTAGTAAGAAATTTAGAATATTCTTTTTTTTATCTCTAAAACTATATAACGCCTTATATTGATTTATTTATCCCTACTCAACTCTTTGCTTAATTTCTTTTATTTTTTTAAGAGATGGTTGACTACGTTTTCTAATCTTGTAATAGGATTATTATTTTTCTTAAACTTTTTAACAAAATAATTAAATAAAAAACATCCAAATAAATAATTCACTTTTTTTGGATAGAAATTATAATGATGACATTGAGATTTGAACGTATTATTTTCCGTAAATTATTCGTACCTTTCACCACTAGATGCAATTTTTGTAATAACAATATTGATTTTTCGCAGAATAGCCATTTTCAAGTAGTGTTCGATCGATTACGTATTAATCAATATTCGATTGATTGTTCTTTTATTTATTTTTTCGGATTGACATTCACTTTATTTCTTTACTTGAACATCCGAATTAATAAAATGAATTAATTGTTTTTCATTGTCCTTGAACATCTTCCATATTTTATAAAAATTCTTAATTTGCAAATAAAAAATTTCAAATACTAAATCAAGAAAGAAAAAGTTATGATCGAGCAAGTGAATCAAGTCTAATTCAACGGGGGAGAACTCTTGCTGTTGTTTTTGTGGTCTTGTCTGGCTCAATAATCGATTAATCTGTAAAAAATATATCCTCTTTTTCATTATTCTGTATAAATAAAAAAGAAAAAAACCCTCAATAGAATGATTTTAATTTAGGTAGGTGAAAAAAGGATAAACATAAATGTTAGCAACCGTAGAATGATTTTAGCCACAAGAGGGCCTAGTGAAACTGAGGTCGTGTTTGGGTAAGAAGTATAAAGTTTGATAGTATAAGTTTATATTATACACTATGACATTTTTATTTATTTGGTGTAATCATCGTATAGTATAAATTTATACAGCAAATATCCTTAATATATTAAAATGATATATAACTTAATCAGGCCTAAGGATATGAGATTAGGCCTAATAAGAGGTTGATGTATTAACATTGGTAATCAAAGCAATTCTCAAGAATTAATATATTATTTCAATATGAATATATTAAAATAAAAATTAATTTTTTAATATATTAATTTTTAAAATATTGGAGATTTTTATTTTTATAAAAAGTAATATATTTTTTAGATACACTGATCAATATATTTTTATAAAAATTAATATCATATGACATATTTTGATTAATTATATAAATTCTTTATTAAAGGATATTTTTGTTAAAAATATTTATTTTTATCCTATCTAGTATTATACAATGTATTACCAAATACTGAATAATATTATCTAATATAATATTATGTCAAATGCTAAATAATACTAAAATTTAATCAAATCTTATATAATTAGACTTTATGCTATCAGATTTTATATTATTAAACTTTATCTTATGCTGTGTACCAAAAGCATATAGTAAATGTGGTGGGCTAATTAGAGAGGTGATGGTTGGAAATGGATAAGGAACTCCTCCACGAATCATTGAGTTTAAACTCATGGGTGTTTAACATAGTAGCTAATACATGTCGAGTTTACGACGACTTGAATTTGGTGAGAGTTGGATTTCATTGGACTATATATAGTCACAGAGAGCTAACAAAAGAAAAAAATTATTACAAAAAAAACAAAAAACAAAAACAAAAGAAAAAAATAATTAAAAAGAAGGGGAGCTGATCAGCTTCTGCTTCACCCATTACAGGTGAAATCATACTTTGATTTCGTCTGGTATGATTAAAAAATAATTTCTATTTGAGGTGTTTAATTTTCCAACCCAAATATAGATATTTTTTTTAATTTAAGGGAATGTATTGGATTGAGATTTTAAAGAATTTTAATGGATTGATTTTGGATAAAAGAATCCATTGGTATTCAATTAAGATTATTAAGAATTGAAAAAAAATTCACGTGATATTCAATTAGGATTTTAAAAGATTATTTTAGAATCCGTCCAAATCAAGTTGTATTAAATCAGGATTTTAAACAAAAGAAAAATAATCTTGTGGTATTCAAAAATCTAACTATTTTTGTGAATTTTCAATTAGTGTGGATTTCGTGAGACTTTTTAGTGAAAAGTATAAGTAGGATACCTCTCTCACAATCTCATTCTAAGCCGTAGGATTTCTTGAGATTTCTCTATTACAGTAATTCTTCTTCATTTAGCGGGTCGACTCGCTCAAAATCGGATTCCCTATGGGAGCTTTGTCAAAGCTCAAAAATAGCATAATTTTAAAGAATTTTCATCACAAAATAACCTAAAAACAACAACTCAACAAGATTCTAATATAATCCATCTCAAAAATAGCAAATCTTTTAGCGATTTTTAAGAGTTTTTAGAAGTTCAAAAAATGATTTTCAAGCTATGAGTCGATATTTTCTTAGCACAAAAAAATATGATTTTTGTATTAAAATAACATAAAACAGTGGGAAAAAACAGAGGAGAAAAACCCATCAAACCAATTTTCGTTTTACATCAATGAAACTAGATCGATTTTAAGAAAGATTGAAAATTTCATTATATGAATCCTATGTTTTATAACAATACATTCATGAACGAATTCCTTCGCTATAGGAAAAGATTTTAAACAATTTTTGTGTCAATAGATCACTAAAAACTTGTTTTCAAAAATCCCAAAGCAATTTAAGATTTCAATGTATTGATTGAAAATAATTTGAAAAGATTTTCAATAATTTGAGAAATTTTCTAAACTTTAATGTAATAAAACTTAGAAATTCAGATTCAAAATTTTATTAAAATATTCAATGAAAACATGCATATGATATATGATTTAAAAACTCTCGTTATGTAGAACAAAATCTCCAAGGTTTCCAACAACAATAGAAAAAAATTCCAAACAAAATTTTATCATGAACTTTAGATTCTATATGAAAATTTTAAATTATTTTAATAAAGAAAAAAATTATGGGTCTTATAATCATTTATACATAACTCTGATACCAAATAAAAAAAAGATAATTTTAAACTCATTGGTCAAAACCAAGAGCAGGAATGAGAACATGTTAATTTTTTGGAGGGCTAGTATAGATATGTGAAGAGTTACTATTTAGTAGGACATCAAGTTACATTAATTATTGATTGAAAAAATTATATTAGGTTTTATTTTTTTTATTAATATCATTACAACTTTTTTATTGACTCTTATAACTTCGAATGTTTGTTAAAAATTCATATGATTTTCAAATCTTATAAATTATATTAAAATCCAATCTTTTCTCTTTCTTTTTTTGGTAAACCTATTAAAATGAAATCTTATAAAATCTTAATTGTAAAAAAAATCTTTTAAAAAAGTCGTTAAAATCACTAAAATTAATGATAGTCTTTTAAAATCTATAAAAAAAATTATCTCAAAATAATCTTTTGAAATTCTGACGCAGTACATCTCCCTAGATGAATGTTGTGGATTTCATCCCGTAACGGGGTCAATAAATCACCGATTGAATTAAATTTATATAAAAATAGTAATAAGATATTATGAATAAAAATTATTGTTTCGAAAAAAAATGAATAAAAGTTATTATGATTTAATGTTTCCTATAAGATTAACTGTTTTAATTTGACGACATCTTTAAAAATTGATATAAAAAATATATTATTTCAAAAATTAAGTTTTTTAATTCGCCTTACTATATCCTATATATGTTGGGTTCGTTTTTTCTGCATTTAATGCAGATAAATTATCTGCAGTAAACTCAATACGATGTTATTTTAAGGCAAAAATCATGGTATTTTTGTAATTTTAATTTGTTTCAGGGTTATTATAGTCTTTATAATTATAATTTTTTTAATATTTCAATTCTAAAATAATGTCATTTTGAAAATAAATACAGATAATTTATTTGCAGCATAAATATTTTTCTTGATATATATTTTGCCCAACATGTAATGGGACAAGCACAGGTAGGAATGTATAGCAGGATAAAGTCATTCTCTACATATTTTAATAAAGGTTACGAGGGGCAAATCAAAATCTAAACAGATACAATCCATCTAATTATCCAAGCAAGTATCAATTAATCAATATATAAAAGAAATCTCTATCCAAAAAATCATATATAAAAAAAGAAATAATCCTGAAGTGGAAACAGCAGTCAGCAGCCATTTGTCAGGTGATTAAGTGAGGTGTCTAGATCTGGTGTGTGCTTACATAACAAAGAGGTTGAGGCCAAAAACTCTGATTCACATTGGCATCTCCATTCTCCAACATACACACACAAGAAACACATTTTAACTTTTTTTTTTTTAATATATAAAAATGAGGAACGATATATTTATAACTTTTTTTTATAACTTATTACAATCATATCTTATCACTGTTGATTTCCGTCAATCAACGATTATCATTTTGATAAATTAAACTCATTAATTAATTATTAATTTACAATAAATAATAACTGTTGATTGACAGAAATTAACAATGATAAAATATAATTATAAGAAGTTGTAAAAAAAAAATTATAAATATAACCTTCCTCCCTCCGTAAAAATATATGTTAATAAGAGTTACTTGTCAATTAACCGGCAACAATGTATCATTAATTAATTCATTTAATAGCAATAAAAAAAGAATTAACGAATAACGTTCCAGTAACACCCGGTACGCCAGCGAACCACTCTTTTACGTTTACGTTAACGTTATAATAGAAAGAGAGTTAAGAGAAAGAGTAAAAACTAAGGGAATGAAAATAATAGCTGTGAAGATGAAAGCCTTAAATTGAGCACTGAAGATTCACAGTTCCTCTTTCTTGAGTTTCCATTCTATGCAATTGCCAAATTAGACTGAAAAAATATATGGCGAAGTCGAACCCTGCTCCGACGTCGTTTCCTGCAATTAAGCCAGAGCACTACGTGCACAGTCCGGCTCACTACGCCGTCGTTTTGGGAGACCACGCAACCCTTTCTAGAATAATCTCCTCTCTCCCTCGATTACCAGACCCATCTCAAATCCTCACTGAGTCTGACTCGCTCGCTCAGGAACGACTCACCGACAAAATTTCCGCCGTCATCGACCGTCGCGATGTTCCCTTCAGGGAGACTCCTCTCCATCTCGCCGTTCGTCTCAACGACCTTTCCGCCGCCCGCGCCCTTTCCTCCGCCGGCGCCGACGTTTCCCTTCACAATTCCGCTGGCTGGAGCCCCCTCCAGGAAGCCCTCTGCCGCCGCGCCTCCGACATCGCCCTCCTCCTCGTCCGCCACCATCACCGCTCCGCCTGGGCCAAGTGGCGCCGCCGTCTCCCTCGCCTCGTCGCCGTCCTCCGCCGCATGCGTGACTTCTACATGGAGATCTCCTTTCACTTCGAGAGCTCCGTCATTCCCTTCGTCGGCAAGATCGCACCCTCCGACACCTACAAAATCTGGAAGCGCGACGGAAACCTCCGCGCCGACACCTCCCTCGCCGGCTTCGATGGCCTGAAGATCCAGCGAGCAGAGCAGACTTTCCTCTTCCTCGGCGATGGCGATCGCGCGCACGATATCCCCTCCGGTTCGTTGCTCGTTCTCAACCACGACGACCGGAAAATCTTCGACGCCTTCGAGAACGCCGAAGCTCCGATGAGCGATTCCGACGCGGCAGGGTTCTGCTCGCAGACGAGCGTTTACCGGCCGGGAATGGATGTGACGAAGGCTGAGCTTGTGGGAAGAACGAATTGGAGAAGGCAAGATAAGACGGAGAACGTGGGAGAGTGGATGGCACGGGTTTACGAAGTGCACAACGTGATTTTCAGCTTCCGGTCACGGAAAATCGCAGCCGGGGATTCCAACGTTGCGGGGAGCGAGCAGGTGCTGCCGTTGGAGCTGGACGAAGACGAAGACGGTTTTCTCGTGGCTGAGATTCCAATGCCAGTGTCTTCCTCTGACAAGAGAAGACACAGTAGCTTCGTTCGAGAAGAGAGGGAGTGGGTCCCATCGGGTAGAAAAAGCGTGGACCTACCTTCAATTGCGGTCCCACCGCCAAGAAGGTCTTCGGCTTCGTTAAGAGCGGCGCCACAGCCACAGCCACCGCTACCGCCGCCGCAGACGAAGGAGAAGGAGTACGTGAGAAGTTTACGGCCGTCGGTGTGGCTGACGGAGCAGTTTCCGTTGAAGACGGAGGAGCTGTTGCCGCTGCTGGACATTCTGGCCAACAAGGTGAAGGCAGTGAGGAGGCTGAGAGAGTTGCTCACCACCAAGTTTCCACCGGGGACTTTTCCGGTCAAGGTATGTGGTGTCCCACCAAAGATTAAGATTTAATAATTGATTTGATTTGACTGATTATTGAAATATTGATGAATGATTTGATTTATGATGGAAAGTTTGTGTTTTTGATATTTTGGCTTTGTGGGGTAGGTGGCTATCCCGGTGGTCCCTACGGTGAGGGTGGTGATTACGTTCACCAAGTTCGTGGAGCTGCAACCTATGGAGCAATTCTACACACCATTCTCTAGTCCTAGACATTTGCTCAGTGAAGATGATGATCACCAAAAACCAGAAAGCCACCACTCTTCACTTTCTGGGGCATCCACGTGGCTGAGACGAAGTAATAGCCAATTGAGAAATAAGCAGCAGCAGCAACGATGTTCTTCTGGAGCATTGGATTCAGACCCATTTGCCATTCCTGCTGGATATACATGGACCAATCATGGAGATGATTCATCACGCAAAATCAGCAAGTCCAAGTCTGTGAGAAGATCCAAGCGACAGGAAGCATAATCAAAGGAATATGACGCATTAATGGGAAAATTTTAAGTTGAAAGAATTCCATAAGACAGACATGAATGATGTAGATATCCTGTCTATTTTTATTTTTTATTTAATCAACTGGGGGCGTTGGGATAATGGTGTTCATAGAGGGAGGTTTAGCAGCAAATTGATTGACAGAAAGGGTACTTAGAACTGCATTATTTTGCTCACAGTTTTGTTTTTTCTATCTTAATTATATACAAATTTTATGTGGTTTCATTTTCCATTTTTGGATTTGACTTTTCTAGCTAGTTTTTGGCTAAATTTCAATTTATTATTGCCAATGCCACCCTCCATGTGCTAGATTGTGACCAAGTTTCCAGTCCTATAGGATTGCCAATTTTTAACGGAGATGTGGATTTTAAAATTTGGTAAGCGAGGATCCCAAATGCCATCGGAATATTTTTTTGTTACTTTTTCCTTGTATTATTAATTATAGGGGAATTGAATTGACGTGCCGTCCATTGCACCTCCTTACCCACGACCCCGAGAAATTATAGTCCACTTTTCATGTAGTGATATGGGGAGGAACAATGACCAAAGTGTCACGTTTGGACAAAAAATTTACCAGACTGCCACGCCAACAGTAAATTTTGCCAAAATGCCACGCGACATAATTCGCTACACAGTGTAGCGAATTATGTATGCAAGTAATTCGCTACACAGTGTAGCGAAATATACCACGTCAGAACGCACAGAACCAAAAATACCACATGTCAAATTTTGCAAAATTCGCTACACATGGTTCTGTGCGTTCTGACATGGCATATTTCGCTACACTGTGTAGCGAATTACTTGCATACATAATTCGCTACACTGTGTAGCGAATTATGCCGCGTGGCATTTTGGCAAAATTTACTGTTGGCGTGGTAGTCTAGTAATTTTTTTGTCGAAATGTGGCAAAATGGTCACTCTTCCATATGTGGACTGTTGAGATGTTGCTTGGACAGTTAAGATATTATGTTGTGGGTCGCATCACATGCAACTCGAACGCGAAGGAAAAAGTCTCCCTGTCTCAATGAGTTTCTGACTTAAAGGACCTTTGTAGACGTAGTTTTGGGTGCACAATGGCCGGCTACCATGGAACCTATTTTAAAAAATTACAACCAATTGGTGCTGACTTTTATTTACCATAGAACAAAATAAGCTTGGAAGGGGAATCCATAACTATGCCATCAGCTATCTCGCCATCCACTTTACACAAACTGCCATCCACACCTTTCTTCAAAAAATATCAAGATGTTTTCACCACTCTTATACACCTTCCCCCCTGACTGCCCACATAATCACCATATTAACCTGTTGCCTAACTCTGAGCCAGTCTTGGTATGCTCTTACCGCTACCCCCACTTCCAAAAGAATGAAATTAAACAACTTTGTCAAAAAATGTTGGACGCTGGGGTTATCCGCCCTTGTCGCTCACCATTCAGCTCCCCAATATGTCACATGACACTTCTGTGTAGATTATCAAGCTTTAAACTCCATCACCATAAATGATCAATTCCCTATTCTTATTGTGGATGAACTTTTGGATGAATTACATGGTGCCTAGGTTTAGAGGTGACAAAATGGGTTAGCCCGTCCTGACTCGCCATCAACCAGCTAAAAGCAGGTTGGCCCACCCCGACCCACCTCTTGAATTTGGGTTGAAAACCCCAACCCACTACGTTTTATGGTGGGTTGGCGGATCAACCCGCTTACAAAAAAAATTATAAATTAAAAATAAAAAATAAATTACATTTTATTAATATTATAATATTACTTATTTTCATATCACACTTCCCATAGTTTTTTTTCAATCTTAGACTTAAATGTATGCTAATATTCAATCAGACATTCTTTACAAACTTATTTTTATCTCCATATATAGATTACCTTTATCAAAAATAAATTTTTCTTCTTTACTTTTTCTAGAGAGTACTAAGATAAAAAAAATTTGGATATTGCAAAAGCATAAAGACGAATAAAATACTACCTAATAGTAAAAAATAAAAAAAAATAAAAAATTGACTCGTTGGGCCAACCCAGCCCGAGCTGCCACCAACCTGTTTTGACCCACAACCCATCGGGGCAGATTGTGGGTTGAAATGTGTAACCCAACCCGTCCCGTTTTGACGGGTTGACTCGTCGGGTTCAACCCATATTGCCACCTCTAACTAGGTTTTCTCAAAACTAGACCTATGCTCCAGTTACCACCAATTCAAGATGCACCCGTATGATATATACAAGATGACATTTCGAACACACCATGGTCACTTTGAGTTACTAGTGTGGCCCTTTTACCTTTGTAATGCACCTACATCATTGCAAGCCACAAAGAACAACGCTTGTGCCTTTTTCTTATGACAGTTTATGGTTATTTTCTTTGATGATATTCTAGTCTTAGGTGCAAATATTGTAGATCATATCAACCATCTTGATTGAGTTATGAACACACTACGCACTCACCATCTATTTGCCAAACTCTTAAAGTGCTCCTTTGCAACAAATTTCGTGTAATTTTTGGGGCACATTTAAAGGATTCAGTCAAGATCTCAAAATGGTGAAGGCACTTTTGGTTTGGCCTAAACCAAATTATGCCAAACAAGTGCAAGCTTTTCTTGACCTCTTTGGCTACTACAGACGATTTATCCACCACTATGCTAAAAGTGCCTCTATACTCAGTGATTTGCTTACTAAGAGCGAATTTCATTGGACTACAACAGGCTAAGAGGCGTTTGACTACCTTAAATAAGCTCTCATACTTGTGCTTCCAAATTTCACATAGCCATTTGAAATTGAGACAGATGCATCAAGAACCAGAATTGGGGCTATTCTACTAAACTGTAATAACATAATTTCTTACTATAATCGCATGTTATCCCCTTGCATGCAAGGTCAATCAACTTATATTCGGGAAATGTTCTCCATTACATCTGTTGTGGCAAAATGGCGACTAAATTCTCTTACGATCCAAATTCATGATTCGAACGGACCATAAGCGATTGAACAACTTGATATCTCAAGTCATACAAACACCAGAACAATAACAATTTGTAGCATAGTTATTGGGCTACCATTATTCGATCACGTATGAATCAGAAAAATCTAATGCTGCAACTTAAGGTCCTTCACGAACACTCCAATAGGACATTGGATCCCTCACAATGCACCATATCGTCCTCATCGCCCCACATTCCACTTATTCTTATTTACTACTGTTTGAGTTATAGAGGAATCCCTATGCTACCATATTGCAATTATAATCATCCCAAATCAAAGGGTCAATTCTATTAATCACTCATCATACGAATTGTTGCAGTCGCTGCCTTCCACAGAGGAAATGTGGTCTGAACTCTCTTTGGATTTCATAATACATCTGTCTCTGTCCCAGGGATTTATAGTCATTTTGGTTGTGGTAGACAGACTCATCAAAGACTCACATTTTATCCTTTTGCCAAGTCACTACATCAACATTCGCGTTGCTTAAGTTTTTAAGGACATTGTGGGACGAATTCATAGACCACCCAAGCGTATTATGGAAAGCCTTTTATCAACTCCAAGGCACAGGTCTCCGCTACAACTATGGGTACCATCCACAAAAGAGTGGACAAACATAAAGGGTTAATTTTAACTTGTAGCAATACTTGTAGGCTTTCGTATTTAATAAACCATAGACATAGGCTAAGTTCTTACCTCAAACGGAACACCATTGCAATACAACATTTAACCGAAACATTGACACTACACCATATGAAGCCACATTCAGCCGTTCACCACCATGTTTGTTACATTACTCCATGGATCTTTCTTTTCTAGAAGTAGTATATTCTACCCTCCATAACCGAACCTCAATTTACAGAGACTACATGAGCATTTAAAGAAAGCACATACAATTGTGAAGAAAGAAGTTGATGATAAAAGAAGAGATTTTACCTTCAACTCTAGTGACTTTATGTTTTTTCGCTTTTAGCTATTTCACCATTTGTCCCTTCATCACCGTTCTTCGCAAAAGTTGACTCTTAAATTTTTTAGACCTTATAAGGTCCTAGAAAGTGTAGGATCTGTGGCCTATAAACTCTGTTTACCACTAGGCGCCAAACTCCACCCAGTATTCCACATCTCCCTTCTGCGACCTTATTTTCCAGATAAGCACAAAGACAGACCACTGCCACCTCACCTAACAACCACCATAGACTTTGTTCAACAATCGACAGCCATAGTTTCACATTGTTTGGTTTGGGATACAGACAACAGATTCACCAAGTTTTGGTTTAGTGGACGATTCTTCCATCAGAGGCATCAACATGGGAGGACAAGGCAAACATCGAAGGTTAAACCTTTCCTCTAACCACCGAATCAACACGGATAACATGGGAACATCTCACTCATAGGATCATACCCTTACTTTGGATGACTAAGTCGCCTTGATAGGTACCGTTACTATGACAGGAACCACTAATACTAGAATGAAACAAAGGTTGATCTTTATTTGGATTAATCTAGGACTAGTGTTCGAAGATCAACAAGAAAGATGAGAAGAATAAATGAAGACAGAGGAGAAGGAGGAAAAACCTTTTGCAAATACCAACACAACCCAAATGACAGAGTAAGAGTTAAAGAAAGTCTTGAAGAAACGTTATGCCCAAACAACTCTTCACGGGAAAATGCAATGAATCAAGGGAAAAATAATTCAAAATCAAGTCTGGCACTTGACTTCTCGCGCTACATTAATTGTACATTAGAAAATTCTCAAAAACTAGTGACACTGCATTTTGGATATGGACAACTCACACCCACAACTAATTGCTGACACAAAAATCCAAAAAGTAGGTGGGAGTAAGTCTAGGTAGTGGACCACAGCTAGCCACAACCGAGACTTCCTAATGAATTAGAAGCCAATAATAATGTGCCACC
Source organism: Gastrolobium bilobum (assembly GCF_033153095.1). Classification (NCBI taxonomy): domain Eukaryota; kingdom Viridiplantae; phylum Streptophyta; class Magnoliopsida; order Fabales; family Fabaceae; genus Gastrolobium; species Gastrolobium bilobum. Next base: position 423,940 of record NW_026898776.1, on the reverse strand, counting down.
TCTGCTCATCATAAAAAGCAAATGTAATCTTGCATATCCATATAAAAGAGTTGAAAATGCATCATAATAAGATTGTGATCCTTGAGGACAAGTCTAGTCTTCAAAGAAGAGGGAATATTGTAGGCCGTATCACACACAGGCCCAAACATGAAGGAAAAATGCCTCAATACTTCAATGACTATCTAATTTGAAGGCCCATCTTCTAGAATATTTAGGATAAGTAGATTAAGATCGTTACTAAAATTCAAATGCAATTTGTTTTCTTATCCTTATGTTATTTAATTAGCATTTCAATAGAAGTAGGTTGTTATTTTTTTTCTGTAAATTATAAAGCCCAGATCAATTAATGAATAAACTATTTGCTCACAATTCTCTCTTCTCTCTCCCTATCTAAATTCTGTTCTATGATATTTTCCCTCTTCATATTGTTTCCTCTTTTTGGCGATGTTTGAAGATAATTGATAGAGACTATAGTTGAATGAAAAAAAATAATGTAAACAAAAGATGTGATATTTATAAATTTAGGATTTAAAATTTATACGAGTCAATTGGTAATGGGCTTCTTCATTGGTCCAATATTTGTGCCAAGAAAACACCATAATCCAAATCAAATTTTATTTGCACATAAATTTGATGTAGCATTAATTTTTAACCCTTTTATCTCCAATAATATCTATATCTAAACTCATAGACCTATCTTTTTACACTTTCCATCATTAGGAAGAAAAAAATAAACAATCCTTATTTCCATTCATTTTTTTTTTTTGTCTATATCTCTTTTATCCAAAAGTGATACGTATAAAAAGAGGTGCATGAATTTAGGCATAAATATGATATTCTTGTTTGATTTACATGCATTAATTTTTGTGAAACTCAGATAATTATCAGTGGCGGAGCCACATGGTGTGTAGGTGAGGCCTTGACCCTAGCTTGTATTTGAAAATTAGCAACATCTTTAACGTGGTTAAATAACCGTGGCTAAGTTTTTGGATAATATATAATATTAAGCCCATCTTAATTTTTGTTGGCCCTAGCTTAACAAATCAGCTGGCTCCGCCACTGGTAATTATTATGATTGGAAAGTGTTTATATCACATTATTTGTCTACGCTACCTTTTTCTAGAAAACAAAAGAAAGAAAATGTTTTACTTGTATTATTACGAGAAAATAAAGTAGTGTAAGAGTGGTGTAATAAAAATTGATATATGAATATATCTGTCCTTAATAATTCAATTCAGTGACAAGGGTATTTAGGACTCCTGTATTCAGGGTCAAGAATAATTAGCAGCTCAAAATGTTACTTCATAGTGAGCAAAACGGTCAAAGGAGCAAAAGACTTACTTTGTCGAATGTAGCATTGCCTTAATCATAAACCCAATTCCGCAAGTAGCATCGCATAAAAGACATTGTTCAAGTTTTGCACTAAAAACTACTTGTACACTTTTGGGTTGGAGTACAATACATTCAACAAGTACCCATTTTCAAAAGGGCTTGTGTTTTTTTTCCCTCCAAGTTTGCTGTAGCAAAAAATGTTCGATATTTGTATCATATCTTGTTGAATGAATAAAGATGATACAACTGTTTTTGCTCCTCTTTCTTTTGATTGCAAATAGCGCCCAAAGTATTGATCTAGTCATTCACAATTGTACTTTGTGTTATTTATTTGAATCAGGCTCCACTGAACCTTTGCTCTCTCTCCCCAAACAAATCTTTGATACTCCCGTAGTATCATACATCTATTTAAAAGAGTAAAAATTTAGGATTTAAATGAAAATAAAGATAAATGTGTTGGTTTAAATAGGGAAAAAATAATTTCTTTTTTTAAAAATAATGACCGTAGCACCAAAACATGATTCAGTTTCCTTAGACCCTTGTACAGAAAACAATTTCTCTCTATTCTTTTTACCCCACTCTTTAGAATAAGCTTTCCCTTTTCCTCTTAGTCTTAAAGTTTCTGTAACCTTGAACTACGGAAAAAAATTTCGGAGAGAGAAAAAAGAGAGCTACTTTTGTTGTGTTACCGGCAAGATATAGTATAAAATATACTATAGCACCCTATTTTCAATGCCATCATATGGTACCCAATAAAACATTCCTTGAACTACATCTTCGATTCCATGTTTTTTCTTTCTTTAAAGTAAAAATGTTAAACCCATGTTTTCCCCCCTCTAAAGTGTGGGTGATAATACATTGATTGAGTGCAATTATAATAAACAAACAGATTCAATTGCAAGGAAAGTCCATGCATTGATAGAAGTGGACTAAGCTAATCCCAACACTATTGAAGGACAAATACCTTCGGCAAGCTACAATCATACCAAGGCTGAAAACTAGACCCAATTCACATGGTTTAGCGGTAACTAACAATGCTGGCCTATGTATCACTACTATGTGATAAGGTTGAGGATTATAAAATAATTTAGAAAAATGCCGCACAAAGTTTTCTTAACCAGACGGAAATACTCAAAATGGTGAGTTGGCAAGTCATGCTGTGAAAACATAAAGTTAGATTAAAGAAGGAAAAAGCAATGTAACAGGGTTGTCTAGCTAGCCATACTTCGAATTGATTCAGCTCCCCTTCTGCTCTGTTTAACTTCTTCATCTACGTCTAACTCCAACCGAGTCATATAAGGTACTATTCATGTTTCTGAATTCTGAGCGTTGCTGTTTCAAGTTTTCAACTCATAGACTTGGCAAATATTTGTACGTTTGAGGCTAATTTAAGTTATATGACATGGGTCTTAGATTCTCTATTATGATTCATGTGTGTTGGAAATCGACAATCACACAGAATCGAGAAAACAGAAAAAGAGATAAGAGTAGAGAGATTGACACGATGATTTACCCTAGTTCACCCAATATAGGCTACGTCCAGCTTGTCTGTACTATATTCACCTCACCGCCACTCGTTACAAGTCTCTCGGTTTACAAGACAAATATAAATAGGATTACAAAAAACCCTAACAGCAGCTATTCATGGGCCCAAGCCCAAACTGCTAAGAAAATTACAATAGAAACAGAGGCCTAAACATTACCTAGCCTCTACGGGCCTGGGGGCGCTGCCCCCCGGACCCCCGCCCGCTCACCTGGGAGCGGAACCCCAGTTGCCTTTCTGCTGACCCTGACAATTAGGGTCAACATCATCATGTGAAGTATGAGCCATACCCAATAATGTGCACTTGATTTTGTAAGTATATCACTTTTCAAGTAAAAGTACTTCTTCCCTAGATTTGTCATTAAGCAGCGATTTATTGAGCCATTTGTCTCCTCATAACGAAAAGTTTGAGATAACTTTACAAATCTAACATAAGTTTAATGAGTAGTATTCTTGTTTTATTGTATTTATGGCACCCAGGAAACATGGCCAGCGAAGCACCAAGTTGGGCTGATCAGTGGGATGTTGGTGGTTTTGGTGCTATGGAAAAGGATGGCACTAGATCCCAAAAAGGCAGCGTCAAGAACAAGAATTCGGGTGCCAAGGGTGGTTTTAACTAAGTCAAAGCAGTTGCAATGATGGGTGTGCACAAGATTAAAATAGGGGCCTTCATTTGTGTCAAATGGATCAAAAACCATTTCAAGAGAAAGAGGATATCCAAATAATTGGGAGGATCCAACTCTACGTGTAATTGTAATTCTGCCTACACTATCTAATTCTACGACTAAATAAATAAAGCCTATGAAGGTATATTTATTATTAATTTAATGTGAAATATATTGATTTATTAACTTATTAAAATTTAATAAAAAGTACATCTTTACAACTCTTTAATTCTTTAAATAACACTGCTGCAATACTACTTGTGTTTCCTTTGTCCAAAGAAAAAAAAGCTTTCCAGTTTTTATTTAGGCGTATTGTCCCTAAATAGAAAAAAAAGAAGAAAAAAACACTTGAGTTGCAAAAAGTCGTTGCTTCCTGATCAAAACTCTCTTTAGGATTGTAGGGTCAGAACGTTATCCGAAACATAACACATTGGCTTGACTGTTACTCAATTTTTGTCTCTTTGTATAGTAGATGACAAGTTTTAGAGACCATGAAATTTAATCAAAAAGTTGATTAGTTTTTCTTTTGATGACATGTTTTAGAGACTGTGAAGACAGATGATTTTGCTTCAAAACAAATTTATGATTTTCCCATAGAAGCATGAATATTAAATCCTGACACATCTAACCCACATTCCATAGAAGCATGAACTAAAACAAGTGCAAACTCTAAAAGGAATGGGAGACCTAAAAACCAGAGCTACGATCAAGCAACAGCAGAAATTACCGAGTTCAATTTTCGGCAATGACATTGAAAAAATTAATGAGGGAAACAACTCCAAGAAGCATGACATGTACACGTTATTTTGTACAATTTTTGAGTAATGGCTGTTACAATTATGGATCGAAGTATCAACAACCCACAAATAACCAGTTGACTGGGTTAAAAAAAGTTCAATTGACATTTTAATCCAAGCGATTCCATCACCATGACATGTAATGATACTTGCATATAATTTATTCTCGCAAAACTCCTTTCAGATACTCTTGCAAAGCACTGAATAACACCATCTCATTATTTTATTTTTTAATAGCCCACGTGGAGCCCATCATGGAGTTCTTCGTTAGAGTAAGCGTTTGGGCAAATTTCATTTTCCTACTCGAAATCCTTGTGTATCAATATTGCTCCTCTAATTTTCAGCCAAAAATTTATATCATAAAAAAGATGATGTTACTGAAACCAAGCAACCGAGAATTCAAATGCGTGATAACGAAATCTTAATATATTGATAGATATTCATAAGTTAAAGATAAAGAACATAATCAAAGTGCAGGATAACAATACTCAGTGGGCCAAATATTGACAATCGACTGCAGAGAATTTACATCTTGCAGGAACTATTCACAGAGGTTATCATAAATTATGCCTAGTGGGATCCAAAGGTGTTCTCTCCACTGTAAGTCATGTAAAGAAAGCCATCTTGATCCTTATTTTCCTCATAAATAGCAGACATCAATGCGGCTGCAACAACAAGGGATTTAGTTCATAAGCAATGCCCAAAAGGGCAAAATCAACATTCAGTACGACAGGATACTTACCAGTTGGAGGTAGAGTGTTATTGATAAAAACAAAAATAGCCTTCTCTGCACTGAGCTTAATTCTTTTGCGGACAACATAAACAAACTGACCAACAGTCAAATCAGCTGGGACAAGGTATCTACAGCATCACAAGAAGAACGAAATAAATAATTGAGAATCCACTAATGCACAGAAACAGATCAACAATATGCATTGATCAAAAATTAATATATATAGTCCTTGATTGTTGGAATATGGAAAGAAAACCAAGATTGATCCTCCAAGTTTCAACACTCATCTCTAACTCATATGCTTCAATATTCAAAACATGCTCAGAAAAATATCAAACTAGAGTCTCACTTGGAAGTAACTTTACTGTCAAGAACTCAATATGGACAAATCAGAAGAATCCCTCAAATCCAAAGCTTATCCATAGCCATCCACACATCCATAAGGAGCATGCCCATGAACCGAATTACCAGAAATCGTTAAGTAGAGACTTGGTTTTGTATTACTAATCAACCACAATTTTTCCTGTTAGATTGTTCTTTAAACGAATTGTTAATAAAATCTAGCAGTAGTGTCCAAGGCTGCAGTGCCAATGGCCAATTGCGCGACAACAACTAATGGATGGGCCTAATACATCCCCCACTTTGGCCAAATAGAATTTGCAACAAGAATATCATTTGTGCATTCTGGCCTCACTTGTTAGTGTAGCGCATTGTGTCACCCAGCCGCAACTCGCCGCTACGCCACGCAACAATTTGTGCTAGCAGCCGCAATAACGGTAGGTTCATGTCGATGGGTTAGGTTCATGTCGGTGGGTTAGGTTTGTGTCGTGTCAAGGTGATACAAGGTATACAAACTAATAAAAAAACCACTCCCCGTTAAACCCGACTAGCAAGTGTGGGGTGGAGACAATCCTTGTACGCAGCCTTACCCTTGCATAATTGCAAAGAGGCTGTTTTGTGGATTCGAACCCATAACCTTTCGGTCATGAAAGAACAACTTTCACAAGGTATACAAGTGACATAAAAATAGAAAGAATTGGGCCTCTCATATTTTAAGTACACCTAATGCTGACTCAACATCTTCACATCATAATGCCCAAAATGACCCCCAACTGAATGGAGGTGTGGATGATCAAGTAGTTACAAGAGAGAGGTGTCCAAGAGTTGGTTAAATAGTTGAATGGGAGAGAGAATGGTTATGCAATTTGGAAATTCTGGATTTTGGACTATGGGAGGGCATGGAACCTCTACAATTGTTTCACAAGTTTCTTTACTCATTCTTTCTTTTTCCTTTGTTCTGTAATCTTTACTAGTAATTCCTTGTTCTGTTAATTTTGTCATTACTGTCATGTACTGTTTCTTTTAATATAAATACATAAAATCTGGAAATTTCAGGCCAAAAACTTGTCTCCTCTTTTATTTTTTCAAAAAGAAAGAAAGAAAACCTGAATAAAATACGCAAGTTATGTCAAAATCACCAAAATTCCGACTCTTTTTTTAGGACAAAAAAAAATTTCGTGGGTTGGCATGTGGGTCACGTGAGTCAACCGTGACACGACACGATAATAATTCATGTCATTTTTCCAAACCCGGACATGACCCGTTTTAGCCCACGGGTTGACATGACATGCATTTTAACGTTTTGCCACCCCTAGCTACCAGGAAGGGGTGTAAGATTTCAATTTTTCCCTCAATTTAAAGTGCCAACAACAATATTTTTGGGTTAAATTGTCTTTTAACTATACTTTTATTCTGAACCTCTACCCTCCCTCTCTGTGTCAGCCTAAAACTCCCTTTCTCTATCGTATCTCTGCGACCAGCAGCACCAGCTACTACTGTTTCCGGCGACCAGCTTCTCCATGTTCTAAACATTCTGGGTAGGTTCTCTAACAGTGTTTAATATGCAAGAGTGAGGCTAATTTTGGGTGAGTTCTGTGACAATTAAAAAAGACCTAATTTAATGCCTCTTTGGGTTGTCTCATAGTATTTATTTGTCTTTAGTTTAAAAGTTTAATTTCGTACTTTGATATATATATATATATATATATATATATATATATATAGAGGTAGGATCCTTTGACACCAGTGTCAAATTTGAAATTTGACACCTCATCTAAGAGCCGTTAGATCCAAAAAGATCAACGACTCTTATTTGTAAGCATGTGACACCATTGATCTTTTTGGATCTAACGGCTCTCAGATGAGATGTCAAACTTGAAATATATATATATATATATATATATATATATATATATATATATATATATATATATATCAAAGTATCAACTCAACATGGGTGCTCTGTTTCATACTTTACTTTTTACTACCTTCACCCCCCTACAACTATTGTTCCATTACTAACAACACAAAATTAGAACCTTTCAACATCTTCACAATAAACATCAAGACCAAGAAAAAAAACACCTTCAAGCTGCAAAACAATATTCTCAGGCCTGAAAACTAATGAAAAGGGATAGAATAGCATAAGAAAATCACTTACTTCTTCTTATCAATATCTGGAATGTCACTTCTATCAGCTTTCTCCACAATTACCTGCACACAATTGGCGTATTTGAACAAGAGCGCTTTAAGAAAGAATAAACACGGATACAATCTATTTATAATCATACCGGTATCCTGTCAGGATACTTCTCCCTAATGCGAGCAGATTCAGCCTGCCTTCTTTCTGACATGTAGAAAACACCAAGCTGTTAGTTAAGTCGAATGAATAAGGGGTTTTTAGAATCTCATAAGAAAATACTCATGTCAACATAGCAAGCACGTTCATTCTTCTACCCAATGTAAATAAAAAGATAAGATACTTGTCACAGTGTCCCAATAATTTCAATTACATGAATGAAAAAGAAAAATAGTTTATTTTTTTTCTTTTTATACAATCCAAAAGGCATGGACTTTGAAACCAACCAATCAAAAGGTTTCATTCCCAATAAATACCAGATTATAAGATATAGGAGAAAATTAAAAATAAATAAATAAAAGGTACCCAAAGGATGTTGAAGCTTGAACGAGGCTTTGGCCATGATGAAATTGGGAGGGCGATTGGTCCCTGCAAATTTCAAACACCGAAACATTAGAAATTTCCTTAACCTCCGAAATCGAAAAAGGGGGAAGAAGAAGGAGGAGTGTAAGCTTGAGAAAACAAAACAAATTTCACGTACCAAACACGAAAGGATCGATGGCTTTGCTCCGCCAAACGAAAGAGCCTCTGTCTCTGTCTCCGTGTGAAGGAAACAGATGGAAAATTTAATGATGTATGGATAATGGATTTGAATTAGGGTTTTGTTTTCTGTTCTTTTCTTCGTTGTTTTTCTGTTTGAGTGGAACACGGAACCTTTTACTGATACTTATCTGTATACGGTTTCGATCGCCTCTTTCGCAAGTAAGCTTCGTTGTGTGCAGCTTCTACCAAACGATGACGTTCTAGATATAAAGGCTTGATTGTTGTTTTTAAAAACAGTTTTTTAGTGTTCAGAATAAAAAAACTAAAATACTCGTTTGGTAAAGTTTGTTTTGTAAAAAATGTTTTGAAAACTTTAACTGTTTTTTTGTTTTAGAATTAAATTTAAAAACATGTATGAGTTGTTTTTGTTTTCTGTTTTGGTTTTTAACTTTCAAAAATTAAAAAATACAGAAAATAACTGTTTCGACTTTTTCACCCTTTTGTCCCTTATTAATTAATTAATAATCATTTTGTCTCTGATTCAAAACTATCTACCAATATGCCCCTCTTTAATCGACTACCTTGCATTTTTAATCGACTAAATGGCCAAAACAGGCAAAAATGGTTGTTGGGAGATTTAGTCTCTTTAGTCGACTAAATCTCCATATTTGACAACAAAGGGAAAGAAGTCAGTATGATTTTTTAATCGATTAAGTAGGGAGATTTAGTCGATTAAATCTCCCAACAACCATTTAGTCGATTAAAAATGTAAAGTAGTCGATTAAAGAGGGACAGATTGGTAGATAATTTTGAATCAGGGGCAAAATGGTTATTAATTAATTAATGAGGGGTAAAATGGTCAAATAGCCCAACTGTTTCCATAACTATTTTACAAAACAATTTTAAGAACAAAAAATCAGAACACAATCAAACACACCCAAAATCTTTACTTCATTTATTTTTTTATTTAATTTTTAATTTTTGGTTTTTTGTTTTAGGGTGTGAGCATTGTTATTAAAATTTTGATTTATCATTATGATTTTACGATTTTATGATTTTTTTTATCAAAACAATTTTATTAATATTTAAAACACTTTTATGTTTTTATATTTTTTACGATTTTTTTATATTATAATTTTACGTTTTACAATTTTTTAATCTTTGTTCAATTTTATTTAAGATCTCGATTTTAACAAGTAAATCATTGATTAGCTAATTACCAAAAAAAAAAAAATCATTGATTAGCTGGGTATGTATTTCTCCATGAGCCTAATAATATCAAATGTTAGGTACGAGTTACACCCCGTCCCCCCCTACAGCTGAGTTTAATTGTGAAGTGGTTAATGACAATGAAGGATTGCTCAAATTATTGAAACTAACCAAAGAATTAAGAATATAATAATTAATAAATGATAATGCTCAAATAACATAACTTTATTTAATTTTTAATAATAATAATAATAATTAGCAGCATATAGATTGTTGCATTTGATGCATCATTGTTATATTTTTTAAAAAGTTTTTTTTATGAGAAATATTGTATTTATAATTTCTTTATCCTTATAATTTTTTAATATTATATTAAAATCAAATCAATGATAAAAAATAGCATTAACTAAAAACCATTGATTTGAGTTTAATCAAACAATAATAAAATGGTTATACAACCCAAGTGAGGTGGCTCAGTTGATAGCATGGGGACGGAGTGGCGGGAGAGGACATCGGTTCGAATCTCACCAACACTATCTGGGGAGGGACATAAGTACCGTAATCCTTGGACTCGCACCCGAACTCTGGATTAGTCTCATAGGCGGCTCAAAGAGTCGAACCCGTGGGGATACCAGAGGGTTCTCATTCGCCTCAAAGAAATAATTAGGATCAGTTTCCAAAAAAAAAAAAAAAAATGTTTATACCTTGCTTACCAAAAAAAAAAAATGTTTATACCTTTTAAAAGTGGTTTTTTAAAGATAATTTATGGCTTTAACATTTCTAAAGTGAATGTAGATAAGTTATCTATATTCGCTCCCAAAACGACGTCGTTTTGAGTTAAAAAATTAAAAAATTATAATGAAAAAGATTATTATAACCCTGAAATAAATTATAATTACAAAAATACCTTGATTTCCGTCTCAAAACGACGTCGTTTTGGGCTCAATGTGGATAACTTATCTACATTGACGGTAAAAAAAACGAACCCATAATTTATATGCACAAACTGTCTTATCTTTACAAAAAAAAATTCGTAATTTTTTTGTTATTATTAGATAAAAACAAATTAACAATTATAAAATGACATGAACTAGGAGCCGTTAATTCGAGTTTGATGTAACAATAATAAAACAGTTGAAAGAAGGTTATTAGGATAAAAAAGATTGTAGTATAATCTTTTTTTATCATATCTTTTATAAGTTTAAATTTCAAAATTTCAAAATAGTTTGTTTGTAAATAAATAAGTAGTTACGAAAATTAATGCAATACTTTGATTTTATTTTATTTATTTTATTTCTTTTATTACAAATTAGGTCTTTAACCTTGTTTGGAGAGTATGGAAGGTTAAAATAATGACAAAGAAGCTACGAGTTATTTTGGTTTTGTGAGGGACAAAGTCGCTTAGTTATATTTTCATTTTGGAATTAAATGTTTAAAATGAGATAGAGCCTGATAATAATAAGAAATCATTTTCTCATGAAATAAAATATTACTTTCTCATATTATAAGGTATCAAAATTCGTGTTATTATTATTATTATTATTTTTTAACAAAAGATGAGCTCCATCTTTTATTGTATCTATGCATAAGAAATATTACTTGATGTGATATGAGAAAAGGGAAACACAATAATACTGTATCATTTGAGCCAAGGTTTGCTTTTTTGCCAATGAGTTGAAATATTTTTTTCCAACATCTTTGGTTTGTCACGGGCTGAACCCACTTGGAGGGCCACATTGTGAGTTACATCCTGCATAGACAACAAGGCTATAGGCCCATAGGCAATTGGTACATACATTAGGGACCTCGTTTCTCTTCACAGTCACACTTCCTCTTCTCTCGCTCTCTCACACACACACACACACTCACTCATGCACTCTCCCTCTCAACTCTCAAATTTCTGTCCCCGAGTTGTGTCTGTCTAGTGCCTACCTACCCTTTTTAATTACCTTCATAGAGTCACAACAAATAAAGGACAAGGACACCCATAGAACATGGATGAATGTTTCTCAACCCCTTCAACTTCCACAAAAGCAAGTCATTGTGAACAGGCTTCAAGCTTGAAGAAGAGGTGCCTGAAGGCGGCAAAGGAACAAAGGTCCAGGCTCTATATACTAAAGAGGTGCATTATTATGTTACTCTGTTGGCAAAAGTACGAGCACTATTGATTATTGAAAATCCCACACCGTGTTTTGCTCTGCCTCTCTTTATAGCTGGGGGACACAAATAACTACACCACGACTACACTGTTTTTAAAATGTAACCTTTGAGTTAGAGAATCACGATATATATTATGGTTTAACTCAAAGGATCCTGTTGGTGTTGAATTACATTCATTGATCAAATTGATGAGCACTTTATTCCACTTGTGAACTATGTTTGAGGGTTCATTGAAAGGGTTTAAACATAAAAAAAAAAAACTAGTTTAAGATTAATAATTGTATTTTATTAGCTAGTATATATGATGTAGAATGATTAAAGGAGGTGAGATGTGAGTTGCAGGGTCTTCATGTGATTGTGTAAACAGCTAGCCATTACCTAATTGTTCTTGTTTTTTTTTGGTGTGCTAGAAGATGAAAGAACGGACATCATTTCACATGAGGATAGGGACAGATCGTGGCTATTAAGTACTGGTGCTTTTGGTAGGACTTGGGTCATGAATAAGGGGTTTGGCTACTTTTCTGCATACTTTGCCAGTTTCACATTTTATAAAGCTGTAATTTCAGCAAAGAATCTTTACCTTTTCTCCTCTCCTTTTTTTTCCATTACGGTTCAGAATTGACAACAATCATGTTGCGTTTTAGCTTTTCGACTCCAATATTTTCTCTTTAATTTCCTTGTTGCTAGCAATTTCTTTCTGCCTTGATTTTGTTAATATCCCACGAGAGCTAGAAACAAAGTGCATTAATAGATCATACAAATGTGCTTGTGCTTGTTAACCGTATTATAATCGTTTGATATGCTCATGTCAATAGGATCAACTAAATTATATTAAAAAGATAGTCGAAGCAACAAAACAAACGTCTAATAACCTTGAAATCTGAATTACGAACTAATTTACATGCATACATGTTTTATGTACCAATAATTCTACATATTAAAAAAGGTTATGTAATGTACAAAAAAAAAACACACATTATGTGCCACAAAAACTCTTGTAGATTATGAGCTTTATCCGTTATAATGTAAGGCTTTTAATGTTTCTACAGTGAATGTAGATAAGTTATTTAGATTCACTCTCAAAACGACATCGTTTTGCGTTAGAAGATTAAAAAAATTATAATGATAAAGATTATTATAATATTAAAATAAATTATAATGACAAAGATATTTCAATTTCCGTTTCAAAACACGTTATTTTAGGTTCAATGTAAATAAGTTATCTGCATTCACAGCAAAAAAAAAACGAACCCATAATATAAACCCCTTTATAAATAAAAGATAAAATCGTAATTTTTCTAAAACTCTAATTTCCCGTGTAATTGCTATTCACACAAACCATCTGATTGGCTTCCAACCTCCTTCTTATGTAAAGTGATATACTACTAAGGGCCTGTTTGGAGCACCTGATAAAGAAGATAGGATAGGATAACTTATCATATCCTACTTTTATCTCTTGTTTCGTAGGTCAATAGGATATGATTAGTTTATCCTATTGTCTCATTTTATCCTATCCAATACATGATTTTTTATCCTATGGGAGGAGTTGGGTTAGGATTCAATAGGATATGATACCAATATTGGATACCCAATGTATCCCCACGCTACCCAATGTATCCCCACACTACCCAATATATTTGTATTTATTGCATTATATTTTGTTTTTTTCTTCTACATAATCTTATCAGATTGCTAATCAGGTACTCATCAAACACTGGACATGATATCAGCCTCATATCATATCATATCCTTATCAGTCCCGTATCATATCCTATCCTGTCCACCAAAGCAGTCTAAGTCACATATCTTATATTAATTATGACCCTCTTGGATATAATATAATAGCTAGTTCATCAAGATGAAGCTGAGTAAAATATTAAAAAAGCACAACACGGCTCATGTGGATATATATTTGATGCTGGACTGGGCAAACCCTTTTGTCTGATTTGGTGTTACAGGTTCCAGCTAGCTAGAATTGGAGTATCCATTAGTGGACTACAATGCAGGACAGGATAACTAGGGATCAGTCCCCTTCTGTTTACATGGTTGGATAAGGAGGCATGCATATGCATGCGTATTTCATGGTGCTATTGTTTTAATAGACAAGGGATTTTAATAGTAGCAGATAATTGCTCAATTCATTACAACGTTCACAGGACATGATGGGGTGATGTTATTAAGTCAGAGCCTTGAGCTGCTGATTCTACAGTTTAGAGTTTGCGGCAATACCTTTTTATTTATTTATTTTTTTCTGATTATAATGACTTGATCCACCTTTATATGTTCTTGTTTCTACCAAATTCTTCTAAGCTTAATGCAATCTCAACAAGCATTGACTGTTTTACTCTAGCATTGATGATGACAGCTTTCCTACGAAGTTTGGCTAAATAAAGGTTAAATTGTAGCCCTTTGTTCTAAAAAGCAAGGGTTAAATTTTCGTCCAATGACTTTACTTTAGGTAGGAAAATTAAAGAAATTTTGAAAAAACGTTTGTGTCAAATATATATATTTCACAAAAATAAAGTTGCTGTTCATTGTTCATCAACAAAGCGTTCCTAAAGTAAAACTTTCCTTTCTAATACAAATCTTCCCCACATTTATGGGCATTGGTCGCGGAGAGACTACAAGCAACTTGTCACAGGTCCCAGGCATGCATGGGAACTACTTAACACACTGTCTGCAGTTGTTCTACCGCAAAAAGGGAATTTATGTGGAACTAGGTGGGACCACAATTATATCAAATGAGTAATGTTAAACAACCCTTCAACTAATGAAAATTTAAAACTTTTTTTTTTCTTGTATTGTTAGTTCTATGTCTATATCTATGTAGGGTCTTAATTTTTATTTTTATTTTTGTGTAAAAATAAACACATGATTGAATAGTTTCACTTTAGTTTATCTTTTTTATTTCTTTATCTAAACATCTCACAATTTTCTATCAAAAAATTAAAGAAAAAATATTTTCTCATGTTGTTGGAGACATCTTGTATCATGTCATAGACATAAGTCCCAATATTAAATCCTAAAATAATTAGGAATCATACTTCAAAAAATATTGTGCATGTGAGGGATTAAAACAAGAAGCAAAATTATTTGACCTAAAGCATAAAAATAAAAGACAGATCCCAATAAGTTCCATGTCCAAAAAAAATGTTTGTATATTATAAAGAGGAAGAACATGTTACATTTTAAAAAACAATGAAAAAGGTCTTAGGATAAATTCATCGTTAATTAATGGAAATTAACTGGAGAAGAAATAGCCAGAGTTTGAAGTCCTTTAGAAATAATGATAGTAACATTGAGTACGTTCCCTTTAATTTTATTGATTTGTTTTTTATCTGGACAAAGAAAGCACAAAATAAGAGCATAAAATGAACAAGTATAGGCCTCTATTTTTGTCACACACAAAAAAAAAGGAGAGAAATTTCATGTTCAGACTTTCATGTGAGCTTCCTTTTATGTATTTACGCCGAAAGACTATTTGTTTTTTTAACTAACTCCACTTACAGGTATTTCTGCCTTTGAATGTGGAAGAAAGTGTTGACCTGTTTGATATTGATGAATCCAGACTTTGCACATAAAGGGCTTTGAGAAACCAAATTTGCTTCCAAATAAAGTTGGTTCAATGGCCATACTCAAATCAAAGCACTATATGCACAGCACACCAACCACAAACTTACTTTCCAAAAGCTCTTTTGAATTTCAAATGTGGTTGACAGTGTGAGCTCATAAATATAAAACCTGGAACCTAAACTCAACATCTTGTCTCACTGACCTTCTCTGCTTGTGATATATTCAAAATATGCCTTTCTCCAATTGTTTCCATTCTCAAAATTTAATGTTCTCACTTCCTATTCGTTGTTGGGTTGTTGGCAAATTTAATGCAAAGCATATTTAAGGCTCTGCATCTCTCTGTCTCTGTCTTGGTCCCTCCTCTCTATCATCCATTAAATTTCAAGAATCTCACAGGACAGCATAGTTACTCCAATAAAACATGCCACCTTCTTCCACCACTTTTTTTGTTTCTTCATTGGCTCTCTAATACAGTCACGTTAAGGCTTTTTTTTTTCCTTGTTCTTTCTGTGTATTATTTCTGTTGATGGATGTTGGAGTTACCATGTATGTGGTGGTAAGCTTTTCTTGTCACATAGATATATTTCATTAACGAATGTTTGTTTCTTCAGAAAGTGCAGGAACTTGAAAGGCTCTATATTGGTGATGGTTCAGAGTTTACAAACAATTAAGGGCCTGAGATATTGGTACGGTTCAATCAGAAGGCAGTGCTTTATGATACTAAAGCCCTCTTATTTGATTGAGCCGTGCCAATATCACATGCAACTTATCTCCTCTTTAGCAATCTGCGGCACATTAAAGGTTGTTTCACTGCTTTTTATTTTTATATATGTTGGAAGGTGATTTTTGTTCAAGAGTTGCAACAGTAACAAAAAGAGTCAATACCAGTAATTGAGGCTTTTCTTATGCAGATATCTCAGGATCTTAATCCAGCTAATTATTTGGTGCAGGAAGAAACAATGCTTCGAACATAGTCCATCCAATGAAGTGTTTTCTGTGTGTGCCAGGAGTGATGACCCATTTTTTAAATAAGATATGAATTTGGTAAGGTAGGTAGCAAATTTGTTTTTTGTTTTTTTGGATAAACTACATATATATATATATATATATATATATCTGTTACGTGTTCGGGACGGATTCAGAAGTAAGGCTTTAAACTACATGCATGTTCTTACCCTACCGTGAGATAAATCTATTCTTTTATTGAGGGGGTGGTAGGGACTTAATTGATGACTTGAAGTGGCGTAGATAAATCTATCTTTACGTTTAGTTTGCTTCTATTTAAAGCTACATCTCTTTTTTAACAATGTAGTATTATAGCAGGTGAGAAGATTCAATCTTTCTCTTGCTTTTATGATTAAAGCACTTTCCGGTACATGCATTCTTATTTTTGGTAAATGTTTCCCCTTCAGAAGCCCGCCTTAATTGAATTTACTTAAACGTAGATCAAGTTATAACTGATTAATTAATCTTGGCTCTCCCTAAAATTATTCTTTGCTTGTGCGTGACAGGATAATTAATTCCAATAGTCCTGTATCCATGTATAATTTTTTATTTTATTTTTTTTGTGGGGAAATGTATAAAATGTTCTTTGTTTCTTAGTTAGTCGAAGTATGTTTTTTTATATTCATCTAGTGGATTAATAGTTATTTTCCACCTCGATTTTATTTTATTAAAAGATATGTACTCTGAGCACATGGAATTAAAACTTATTTGGTCCCTCCTTGTCCATTGTTCTTAATTGTTTCGAGACAAGAACTAAGTTTTTAAATTTTAAGTGTAAAAATTAAAGGGAAATCAGTTTGTCATGTTGTAAGAATGACATTGTTTCTTCCTGTAACAAGGATCCGGTGAATTTTTTTTTAAGTGTGGGTCTCATACTTGATTTGTATATGCAGGTCAAAAACTCTTGTCACGTAACATGAAAAAAGCGAACCCAAAATAAAAAAGTTAACATATTTTAACTATACAGTTGGTTTTTAATAGTCAAACACCCCTTGACTTTGAATGTATCTGTTATGATTTTAATAACTAGGAACAAGTTGATATTAAGAGGTTTAAATAATTTGTAAGAAGGGAAAGGTTAAAACTTGAGCTTAAGTGATATGTAACCTGAGTGTGAAAGAATTTCAACTCACATTTACTAATGTTTTGCCGCATAATTGTTTATCACCATCAGACCATCTCATTCTCAGTTATTAAAGATAGTAATGGAATAATACCCTGTTTATTTATGAATCCTTAGTACATTGGTTGACGCCATTCTGTTGTTTCAATACTATTTTTAGATTGCATTCTGTTATTCTGTTGTTCTCTTTGAGCCACCCGTGGTTGATGGCACAAGAGAAGGAGGACAGAAAAAGAGGGAGGGAAAAAAAAATTGGAATTTTTTTTATATGTGATCAACTAACCTACACCCATTGGTTTTAAACTTTTAATTTGGGGATTGAAACAACTACTTCTAACCACTATAACTGACGAGTGGAATTTTCTATATCTTCCATTACTTTCGCACCTGATATATATATACCCTACTTGGAACTTGGAAGTTCGTAATAGAGTAACAAAATAAAAGTAAATTGAAAAGTGCACTGAATTATGAAAAAGGAATTATTTTTATTTATTTTTTGAAAAATAATGGAAAAAAAAAAGAAAAAAAAAAGGAATTATTCGATTCAGTAACTCAAGGCTAGTGTCTTCCTGGCCCATTAGAGTTACTAGTCCGCGTGGTATATGGGCTGCCTGCTGATTCTTTTGAACCCAATCTCTTCTACTAAGCCACTTAACCTTTTGGGCCTGATCCTGGGTTGAGATACGTGGGCCCACATCCATGGGCCGGTGGCTTATAAAAAAAGTAACTTTTATCTCTTCCTTATTTTAGAAGTATTTTTTACAAAAGTTAAACCTATTTATATTTTTATAAAAATATTTGACTTTTGACTTCTGCTTTTTTTATAAGCTAAAATTTTTTGCTTCTTAAAAAAGTAGGTTTTTAATTTTTTTGTGATTTCTGCTTTTTTTAAAAGCAGACATCCAAACGAATTTAAAGTGGAGAAGTTATTCCATGGACTAGTCCCATAGAATTTACAAATGCTCCCTCTCATTTGTAAAGGGCAAAAAAGGAAAACAAAAGAAAAAGCAGGGATAAAATAGTCAACAAAAAGTTTTGATTGTGAGTGGGACCAGAAAAAAATAACATGGGCCGGGATCATATAATTTTTTTCTCTTAAAGTGAGAAGTGTTTTTTTCCTAAAAAAAAAAAAAAGCAACTTTTGGAGAAAAAACTCACCCTAAGGGCCCTTAGTAGGGGTGAAACTGGGTCGGGCCGGTCTATAGGGGCCTACGGCTCGGCCTACGTTAGGCCAGACCTGATTTAGTATATTTCGTAAAGTAAGCCGGGCTTGGACATTGAAAAAGCTTGTTTAATAAAAAAGCCTTAGACCCACTTTCACAAGGCCTGGCCTATAAGCCTATAGGCCGGTCTATATTGTACTATTTATTTTAAATTAAATAATATAAAGCAAGTATGCCTTGAAGAAAAAAAAATAAAAGATATAAATTTCATCAATTGCAATTATTTATAACTTAATTATATTCAATTATATTTTAATAGAAATATGACTTTATTTCTTATGTAGGAGGAACCAACATCTCAGCATATTAGATTGTGTATATGAATATATTAAAAGGTTTTTAGGAAAGCTTATATTTACTAAAGCATCATGAAGTGTTTGTTGGATTCATGTCGTTATTTTAATTTACATAATATGAATTTGTTTGTTGGATATGATGAAATATATGTTATTTAGTTTGATCATTTTGCTTTTGAAAGTGACTTAAATGCAGATTGTATGAGTTTTGTTGTAATTCATGATTCTGTTTGGACATTGAAATTATGATATTTTGGTTTAACAACAGAATTTAAGTATTTTATAAAGTTGATTCATAGTTCTGCTTGGAACTTAAAGATTAACGGGCTAACGGACTAGGCCAGGTCATTTGTTTTTTTATAAACGGGCCAAGCCAGGCTAACAGTTAGATTCGTACTAGGCTTGTGTAACACCCCAAATTCTAACAATTTATAATAGCATAAATAATTTCAATAATTTTTGTAAATAACAGCGGAAGTTCAAAATAATCAAATTTGGAAAGTGTTACCGCCGCACTTGTACTATGGACAGGTGCAAGGCTAAATTTATTACATTAAAAATAAAACCAAAGACTAAAGTTTAAATAAAGGAAATATGTCTTATGCATTTATTTAAATCTCATAAAATTTCTAAACTTAGAAACTAGCTAGAAATATAATATCCGAGTCGTGATCCTCGCTGCCCACAGCTAGCCTCGTCCTTTGCAACATGTTTCACTGAAAATCTGCTCCCCCGTGAAGGATCATTGCAGTTAAACAAACACAAAAGTCAGCAAAGCTGGTAATCCAAATCCGATATACAAAAATAAATAAATAAACAAAAAGAATGTAACTCATGATAATCCAATAAAATAATATAACTCAAAAATTCGAATCAAATGTCAACTTGTTATTAATTATATTAATATTTATTTAATCCATTTAGTCTATTTAGTGGGAAGAGAACCATGGTAGACCCGGGGAACCCTGCCAGTCTACCCTGTGACCCGGGAAACCCTGCCAGTCACAAACAAATCACTTTGGCCATAATCAATTCACATCTTCCTAGTGTGCACACCTCTTCCCAAAGTTGCTACTAGTATCCCGGGGAACCCTGCCAGACACCACTTTGGGAAGAACGGATATAATCATTTTCACATCAGTCATCGGAGGCATAAAGCCCAAAAGTTGTGTTCATCACTTTGGGAGGTACCATCCCAAAGCTATCCTCCCACTATTAATTTTTTTTTATACAAACATAACAAAATTCCTCAATTTATTTCAAATATATGTAATATCTATTTTATGCAACTAACAATTAATTTCTAATTTATCAAAACATATATATATTTTAGTGCCTCAATTTATAAAATAAAGCACAGGATTCAAAAGAAACAATTGTAACTAACAACATATAATGAAAGCATGTATTTGAAATAGGTTGATCACGTAAACCGAGAAAAATATCATTGCAAATATATGCATATAAGCAAAAGTGAAGGACATATTAATTTGCAAATTGAAAGAAACCAATCAGGCATCTAATTTAATGGAAAGTGACACACAAAAATCGAGAAGGAGAGTTTTGTTTTGTGAACAATGTTTACATATATAAAAGCAACGACAATTTGAATTCAATTTAAAGAATTGCACAGAAACCGAAAGAAATTTGCAGCGAGGTGTATACATGCAGTTCCGAGTTCGGCAGAAGCAAATTGAGAAAACATTTAGCATATAGTAATTATTAACAAAATCGAATTTATAAGGAACGTAATTATATATACAGGTTAACACAATTATTTGGGATTAGGATTACATGCAATATATTTCATATAAGATAGCCCTATGATATATTTAGGATCATAATTATCCTATCAAAATTCATATAAAATTAACATAACACTTCTAAGGATTAGGATTACACATACCAAATTTGATATAAAATATAATCTAAAAATACCTAGGGATTAGGATTACCTGGTCTCCGTTTTCGCTAACTTTTAGAAGAAAAGAGTAATTTGGGGCAGAGAACCGGTTGATAAAAAAAATATAAAGATTGAAAATAATTAAAATAAACTTTTTGGAGTGAGAAGAGAAAAAGAGTAGTAGAGGAGAGTGAATTGGTTTGGTTAGGCTAGGTCTCTATTTATAGTTGAAGTTTAGGACTTATACATTACTGACTCAATGCTGACTCATCATATCTAAACAATTTATGTTTGTTGAGTCATCATATCTAAACAATTTATGTTTGTTGACTCATCCTAATCCAATCAAACATTACCAATCAAATAATCAAACATTAAAGCATAATGATCAATCAAATAATAACAATTTATCACCCATTATTATTATTACTAATTTATAATTTATTACTATTATTAATTTATTGTATTATAAATTACTATTATTTTTCTGGGATATTACAGCTTGGGCCAGGTCAAATTGGAATTTTTTTCCGTAGGCTTGGGCTTTTCGGAGCAAAGCTTGACCCAGCCCAGCCCACTTTCACCCCTAGATCTTAGAACGCGTTTGAATGGATATTTTTTCTTAAAGAAGTTGTTTCCTTTTTCTTTTTTTCTTTTTTAAAAGTTCTTCTGGGTCAATTTTATGCGTTTGAACTTTGAAATTATAAAGAACCTCGAATGTTAAGTATAAATTTGTGACAAGAAGGGAGAACAGAAACGAAAGCAATAAATTCATCCCCTGGTTAAAACAAAAGACAAAACAAGAAATGACATGTATATAGTAAGGGAAAAATATGTGTCATTTTAAAGGATGTAAAGTTGTGTTGTTTTTAAAGAGAGAAAGAGATAGATAAAGGAGGAGAGAGAATGAACAAAAAAAGATGTGGGTTCCACCTCTTAATAAAAGTGAAATAACATAAGTTGTGTCATTTAAAAGGATAAATATTTTTTCCATATAATAAATAACAAACCAAAAAGCCATATGCTCTAACATAGAAAACATGGTCCCTTCACAAGTGATAAAGGTAGAACCCTGCAAGAAGTGAGGGAAAAACAAAAGTTAAGATATACGAGTAAGGATATTCTAACTATCAAAAAAATTTACTACTAAATTACTACCCATCACATTACTATTGGATCAAAGAGAGAGAATGTTAAAAAGTTTTGAAGAAAGAGAAAATGTTAATCTAATGGTGATTAGATAGGTAGTGAGTTGGTAGTGGAAAATTTTAGTAGTAAGAATATCCCTCCTTAAGATATATTTATGGAAAATCATTTTATTGTATTATTGGAGATTGTTTTCTCATGTTGTGAAGTATCAAAATCCGTGTTATTCTTTTTTTATTTTTTTTTGGTAAATATTATTTTTTTTAACAAGTGATGGATCTCATTACTTGTTGTGTCTATGACATGAGAGATGTCATCTCGTGTGACATAAGATAAGAAAAACCCTATATTTATAATGGAAAATGCAACTATTATTATGCAGGAAACATAAATCTATAGGAAAAAGTGTTTGTTCATTTAAATGATACAACTTATGTTATTTCACTCTCACAAAGAGGTGGGACCCACATCTTGATATTTTTTTGTCCACTCTCTCTCCTTCTTTATCTATCTTTTTCTCTCACTTAAAATGACACAACTTTACATCCTTTAAAATGATACACACTTTTCCCAAATCTTTATCCTAATAACCCATAGAAAAATGTGATAGGCATTTTTTCTGTTTTCTTTTTCACTATAACAGTGGCCACATACAATATTGTGTCAGAAAAATATTTAAAATATGTCTTGCAACATGACACACTTAAACCCCATTTATAATTGGACAATACATCTATCATGTAATATGATAGGAAAAATAATTCCTGTTGACCCATCATCGATTATTGTGCTAACATTTCTTTTGTTTTTTATTTTTTTTCACTGTGAGTCCCACCAAAGTTTGTTTGTGCAAGAAATTAGTTTCCTGTCATGTTACATAACATATGTATTTCCTTTTATAATTTGTATACTTTTATTCTTAGTTTACAACATGTAAAATTAATTTCATCCACAACCAACATGTTTACCAACCATATGATGATATACATGATTTTGGGTTTCAAACTACCCATTGAGTGAAAATGAAAAATGTTATTTTTAAATAACTCAAACATGTTATAAACCATCCTATATTAAATTGAACAATTATTGATGTGTATATTAATTCACATAAAACATAATAATTCCATATAAGGCCCTTTTTAGGTGTCTTAATAGAGAGAGAAATACAAAAAGAAGACATATATCAATATCCAAAGAATAAAAAGGAAATAAAAAAGAAAAAAGGAACTGGTCTTTTTTATTTGATAAAGGAGATTAATTTTCTCAATTTACATGAGAATATATTACACACACATAATACATGAGTGAGGTCCATAAAAAAATAAAATGAGATTCATCTTTTAATTGTCGGTGAATTTTCTCATGTAAAGTGAGAAAACTATTTTCCTTTGATAAAATCAAAAGAGAAAATAAATAAAAAGTAACACATTATTATATGTTTAAAATAAGTAATTAATCAAATAAAAATAAACCCTAAAATATTAAAAAAAAAATTCTTGTATCCCTTTCTATCCATCCAGCGAGAGAAGGATCAGAGTAGTGTAATTTTTAATAATTGAAGAAAAATTAATGCACCGAGAAGGATCAGAGTAGAAAAAATTAATGCACCTCTCTAATGTGATTCAACGGAAAATTATCACCATAACTCTCTCTCTCTATATATGTTAAAATATTTCAATTAATGTACCCAAAAAAAAATAAAAATATTTCAATTAATTTATTCCTTTGTGACTAATCCGATTCGGGATGAATATTAAAATTAAAATTTTAAATCCTTTGCGGATCAAACACATACTCTACATCCTAAAACTTCGATAATTTGCTTCCCAATAAGCTCTACCAAATAATGTCTAAAAATAGTAGCCTTTTCGATGGTTGAGATTTTTTATTGAGATCCCCATCTTTCTGACTTTGGCAATCTATGTTTTCTTTGTTTGGTAGAAGAGTTACGAAAATTTACATAGGGAAGATGTTTGCCCAACTTTCTTTGTTCCTATGCAAAAAACTAATGAAAACACTGATTAGCTTTGCCATTTGCAACGTTGTATTCTTGAAAACCGGCTAAATCGATTCAAGTTGACATAAAATATGACAAAATTACCCTCTCATACACTTTTCGTTGTTCATTAGATTGATAACACCTGCCAATTGAAGAAGTTGTTTTAATATGCTATTATAATCTGTTCACAGTTGATAATTTTTAATTTCTTTTATAAGGGTTACCTGATTCAAAGAAAGAAAGAACAAGGTACGTGATTCAAAAAAAAAGGTAAAGGGTAGGTTTGTAATAATAATAAAAAAAGGGTAAAGGGTATGTGATTAAAAAAATTAAAAACAGGGATATTTTTGTAATTGTCATTTATTTTTCTATCTATATTTTACCTCAAATCATACATAGACTTTATAAATCTTACCTAATTTGCCCAGTAAATTTTTTTTCCAACCAAACAACTTTTTTTACATTTCTCTTCCAAACTCACTTTTCAACCATTTCCCTAGTATTCAAAAAATTTCTCCTCAACCAAACGCCCTCTAAAACTTCGTTAATTTTCCCAACATGGTTTTGAATTTACTGGAGATAATTATATCTCAAATTGATAGAGAAATAATAACCTCATATATATATGAGGTAGGATCCTTTGACACCGGTGTCAAATTTGAAATTTGACACCTCATCTGATAGCCGTTAGATAAAAAAAGATAATAGTGTCACATGCTTACAAATCAGAGTCGTTGATCTTTTTTGATCTAACGGCTATCAGATGAGGTGTCAAATTTCAAATTTGACACCGGTGTCAAAGGATCCTACTATATATATATATAGGGATAATTTTTTTCATGTTACATGAAAAAATATTAATCTCCTATACTCGCAAAATAGAGGAGAGAGAAAAAGTATAGTGTGGGCTTCACATTTGAATTGTGTGTGTAGGAGAAAATTATTTTCTCATGTAATATGAGAAAATATTAACCCATATATATGATGTTAATATTTCTCATATTATTGGAAATAAATTTGATCTCCTACACAGGACCACGTGAGAAGAAGAGAGAAATAAAAAATATAAGTCATGTATATTTTTATGTGTGTATATAAGATAAATTTATCTTCTACAACATGAGAAATAATAAACCTTATATATATAGGACATGTCATTTTTACAATGGTACAAGAATGAGAAATCTAATATCAAATCTTGATTATTAATTTGCTTGCATCTAATAATTTATATATCTAATAAATCATAGGTGTTAGATATAAATAGATTCAATAGCTAAAATTGAGAATAATTTATAGGGATGTAGAATATACATATATGGATTTAGTGTTTGTACTTTTAAAGGACATTAAGTTATGTCATTTTAGGTTAGAGAAAGACACAACTAATGAAAAATAAAAATCATACAAGAGAAAGTGAGTAATTTTTTTTAAATTTAAATTTTAAATAAAAAACTAGGTTGTGTCTTTTTCTTACCTAAAATGACACACAACTATATGTCCTTTAAAAGAATAAATATTTTTCCATATATATATATAAACTATGGAGGCTTTTTTTTTTTCTAGTTGAATCCGGGGGACATTGAATATTACTGAGAGCTAAAGTTAGGTTCAATTTCAATGCACACGGTGGTTTAAAAATTGAAACAGTTACCAATGCAAGTGATTATATTTGAAAGATAATATTGACCAGTGTTAACAGGTAATTTAGATATTACATGAATAAAAAAGGTTCACTTAATATATAAGAAGTTTGCATCTATCATGTCACATGACACAAAATAAATTTCTACACACACATTTTGTAGAGCTCACATTTTTTGAAGCAAAAAAAAAACTAAGACACGCAAAAGGAATCTGTATAACATTAAACAATCACTTTTCTTACAACATAACTCTCGTAAAACCCAATATATATAAAGCATCAAACAAAGAGAAAAACCGAAAGACTAAAAAGTAATGGCTCTTCCATTTATAGGTGCACTCCGTTCCCCTAAAACATAGAAATCTACAAGAAATCCAGACAAAAATTTCAGAGGTTGCCACTGCCACTCCTTTTTTGTTTATCCTTCCCTACAAAACGCTCCTTTCCCATTCCCAGAAAATTTAGAACAACAAACAGACAGCTCTGACTTCAAGTAGGGATTCTACTTTAAGTTCCACTAGCAGGACAATATATTCCATACTAATATTCTCTATATGGTTGAGAATAATCAAAACAAAAAACGATTGCATGGGATCCGAGTCAAACAATGATCGATGATGACTTGATTGTGGAAGTGCTAGTAGTAGTGATGATGCCAAAATTTTAAGCTTATATGATGACATGAAATGGACGATAATTATGGTGGTGACTACTATGTATCGTCATGGTGGTGACTACTATATATATATATATATATATATATATATATATATATATAGAGGTAGAATTCTTTCACACCAGTGTCAAATTTCAAATTTGACATCTCATCTGATAGTCGTCGGATCAAAAAAGATCAACGACTCTATTTTGTAAGTATATAAACTTTGACACCAGTGTCAAAGGATCCTACCTCGTATATATATATATATATATATATATATATATATATATATGTATACACTAAGCACTAACTACTCTATGAAACCAGTTTTGGTCAAAATAGCATTCCTGACTTTGCTAAGATCTCTCCCTTTGAGTGTCCTCCCCATCCCTTCACACATAGAGAAAGATGAAATATGGCTCCTTGCAAGCTTCCTAGCAATCCATTCATGTGGAGGAATCATATCATCATTCTCATCATCACCTCCATCATCATAGCAATGATCCGCATAACTACAACCACAACCACCCTTGTTCTTCTTGCAATTCTTCCCATAAATTTTTGACCAGTCAGGAATGTCCATAGGTGCCGAAGACCCTTGAATCAATGTGGCATTGGAAGCAGGTAGTGTATTACTATTAGCCCTTGGGATCTTTCTTGGACCAGAGGAGGACTCCTCTGCCCTTTTGGTTTTTGGGCAAGAATCATATTCTCTCTCTTTGGTTACACCCCTTACATCTTCTTCGTCAAAATCTTTGTCCTCTCTTGCTTCTCCACCAAAACAGCTGCTTTTGTTCAGAAAAACACTCCTATCTGCCATTTCTATTTGCTTTGCAACCCTCCTTGGATGGAGTGCTTATGATACAGAGGAGTGTAAGGGGATTCAGTTATGAGTGGCTAATGGCTATGACAAAGTTTCCCATTTCGGGATAAGTAGATATAGTCTGATATAGATGACCGAAACTTCTCCACCTAGTGGTTTTATTTTATGGTTTCTTCCTTCTTCTTTTTTGAAAGAAAAAAAAGAACAAGGGAATCAAAATGGACTTTTTTATGTCATTGGGAATCAAAAAGAAGAAAGGTGTAAGCTGATTTATTTTCGGATTGTGGGAAAGTGAGAATAAAAATTTAATTTAATTATGATTGGCAGAAGATTTATAAAAAAAAAGTTTTATTATTCTACTTTTACATAAGATAGTTATTTTAGGTTGTAGAGAGGAAATAGGTGGGTCCCACCATTACAAGAAAAAAGGAAAAAAAAAAAGGAAAATGTGAGGTGAGGTGCGAAAATCGATGTGAGAGAGCAGGAGAGAAGTTATCTTATGTAAAAGAAGAGTGATATTTTCCAAAAAAAATTGGAATTTCGAAAGGTATTCTTATTTTTTCATAAAAATGAAAAACTAAATTTGAAAATTCTGACAAAATTTTTGATAATATTTTGACCTATTAAATAATATTTTGATAATTTTCGAAAAACTTATTTTTTTAACATATTCTCAAAAATTATGATTTTTGGATAATTTTTTTTTTCTCTTCTATCAAACACCTCCTTAAATTGAACAGGTCATCAACTTGGTCAGAATGTGAGATCAATAAGTCATTAGTTCAATCACTAGATTATTGATTCAACCGCTTAAATTAAATTTTTGTAAAAAATATGAAAAATATATAAATAGAAGTAATATGATAACCAAACTAATTTAACTTAATTGATTAGCGTATCATTCTCCTTCCTTTAGGTGTGAAGGAGTGTATTTGTAATGAATAGTTTACTATATTTTTTAAAAATTAATTCAACTAAAAAATCAATATCGGGTTAATATTGGTTGAACCTAATTTTTGATTAATTATATACATAACTAGT
The DNA here is from genome assembly GCF_033153095.1 of Gastrolobium bilobum. Classification (NCBI taxonomy): domain Eukaryota; kingdom Viridiplantae; phylum Streptophyta; class Magnoliopsida; order Fabales; family Fabaceae; genus Gastrolobium; species Gastrolobium bilobum. Next base: position 395,876 of record NW_026898776.1, on the reverse strand, counting down.
TAATTGACTAAATGAAACAGATTAGGAGTTCAATTCTTGATTCAACCGGTTCAACCAATCGGTTCCCTCTAAATGAAACTAGGACTTTTAAAATAATCATAAATAGGAATTGTGATTTAACCTTATTAAAATGCCAATCAAGACAAAGGAAGTAAACCTTGAAAACCCGAGACCAATGGTACCTGGAAAAAAAAATTACATGCAGCAAATGTGCTAAGTAAATATACATGACGCATTATGGGATGAGATAAGCGCGCATTATTATTTGGCCCGGAAAGAAATCAAAAGAAAATGATGGGTCTTGACTCTTGAGTGAATCTCAGTTCACAATTTCACATCCACTTTTAGTTCTTGGTTAATGTCTAAATTTTAGCTTTTAAAATATCATTCTCAAATATAAATTAATTTTTCTAATAACTTTGTTACCTTAACATAATCAAACTAAGGTGTTTAATTGCAAAAGTCCAATAAGGGCAACGAGAGACAATGATTAAAGTGCCATATTTTTTTATAAAAAATTATCTGAATGACACATTTTACAAATTTTTTTTCAAAATATCACATCACTTAACTTGCTACAACTGGCGAATTAGGTGTTGACAGATGGTAGAAGGTGCATGATCACGTAATTCGCCGTGCAGTGCAGCGAGATTACATGGCATCAAACATGCTATGCAGCATAGCATGTTTCGTCAGCTTTTGACACGTGACAAACATACTATGCAACATAGCATGTTTAATCATCTTTTCTAACACGTGACAAACGTGCTATGTAGCATAATTATTAATGTTCCTAAAAATAATTAGTTAATAATTATAAATAATTTAAATTAATTATTTTAGTTTAATTCAATCTATATTAATTTAAATTATTTTATAACTGTTAATTAATTATTTTTAGGAATGTTAATTAATTTCATTTAATTTAATTTTAAGTTATGTTAATTTTTTTTGAAATATTAAGTAATTTAATTTAATTTAATTAAGGAGTGTTAATAAATTAAACGTAATTTATGTTTTTTAATTATCTTAGTTTAATTCAGTCTATATTAATTTAAATTATTTTATAACTATTAATTAATTATTTTTAAGAGTGTTAATTAGTTTCATTTGATTTAGTTTAAGATAAGTTATGTTTTTTTTGAACCGTTAAGTAATGTAATTTAATTTAAGAGTGTTAATGAGTTAAATGTAAATTATGTTTGTTAATTATTTAAGTTTAATTTTATATTAATTTAAATTATTTTACAACACACATGTAACATACTATGCTGCATAGCAAGTTTGCCACATGTCAGAAGTTGATTAAATATATTATGGATAACATATTTGATGTCATGTAATCTAAGTGCATTATACAGCAACTTATATGTCAACACCTAATTTGCCAAATATTATAGCGAGTTAGAAAGAAAAATTGTAAAATATGACACTAAGGTATTTTTTTACAAAAAAGTATGTCACTTTGGATAGTTGTCCCGCGCACAGAAAGAAAGAACAAGAAGGAAGTGGGCGCATCAGCAGTGAGCAAACGCAGAGAGCAAGTCCCATCATTGCATTTCTAATAAAGAAGAGGAAACACAGGTAGAGGCTGCTGCTTCTGTCAATAAAAGTTTCCCTCATTTTGGTTTCCATTTTCAATATCTCAAAAAGCCTGCATCTTGATTTGGAGCGGTGGGAATCAAAATATTTTCAGTACATCCAATACTAAAAAAAATAATTTTACATTACTTTTTATACGAGTGATTATGGAATATCTCATATTATAAGAGATAAATTATCTTTTATATATATATGGATAAAGTGTGTGTCATTTAAAAGGAGGTAAAATTATGTCATTTTAAGAGATAGATAAAGGAGAAGAGAGAGTTGACAAAAAAAATAAAGATTTTGGGTTTCATCTTTTTGTGAGAATAAAATGATATAAATTGTGTCATTTAAAAGGATAAACATTTTTCTCTCTTTATATATATATATATATATATTTATAAAACATACAGAACCCATATAAAGTTATGTTAAGAGAAAAAAGAAAAAAAAAATAGACCCAACATACTTTCACGTGTGTGTCCGTAAGAGATAATTTTATCTCTTATAACATTAGAAACATTAAATTCTCTTATACTTATATTTTTTTTATATTTTATTTTTGGAATTTGCATTTATCATTTAAGATAACACAACAAAGTTTCCTACACACACAATATTTTGTGAGGCCCACACTTTTTGAAAAAAAAAAAAATTACAACATGCAAAACGAATCTCTATATCATTATCCAATTACTTCAATCGTAATTCTTATAAAACTCTTTATTTTTTTATAGAGAAGTACCTTGCGCCGAAAATGTGTTCGGTGGAAAGGGAGACTTGGGATGACCGTACCTTACCTTATCTTCAACTCTCTAACAGAGCTAATTTGGCGGTAACATAGAAAAGCTCTATACCTTGCTTTCAAGTAAGCTTAAAATGCCTTCTAATGCCAGGACAAAGTGGTTTGCAAGTAGTATAAGTCATTTGGTTCGATATTACTGTAACATTCAGATTTGTAAATGTGACAGATGATGATAGGTTTTAAGTTTCAACCGTCATTCAGCCTTTCTTTATTTTTTCTGCGCTCATGCATAGTGCTCCAAACTGTGATATCTTAGTTCGGTATATACTCTGGTCCAATGCAAAGTATGGACTTTTTTTTTGGTATTGTATGGACTTTTGGAATGTAATATGATTTTTTTATAAAAAAAATTACTGTGCTTCCTTCTTGCTAGTTGCTACTGCTCTATTTAATTTTCTTAACCATGTCATGATATTTACATTCATTTCTATTCCTTAAAAAAAATTGCATTCATTACTTACGAATGAGAGCTATCTTGGCTCAAAACTACCTTATATTGGTAGTTGCTATCAGAAAGTTTGAATTTTTTTAGTTAAGTTAGGCTCAAGTTCCACAAGTTTTCGCAGCATTTTATATATGCATTAACATTAGATATTCTACTTATGTGTTTCACGAATTTATATATGCATATAATTTTTTAAGCTTATTTTTATTTTAAAAAATTCTGTAGTTAAAATATTTCAATAAAAATTTTGGAAAAATATTTTGAAATTGAAAATAAATTAACTAAAAGATATTTTTTAGTTTTTATTAATTTTAATAGAAAAATATATTTAAAACATATTAACTATATGACTCAATTTTATTTCATTTATTTTAAAAATATTTAATTTGTAAATTAAAAAAAATTTATACCACTTTTTTGTATAAGGAAATTATGTATTTTTTTTATTTAACCAATTTGTCAATGATGAAGTCAGATTATTGTTAAAAAAATATATTATCTATAAAACTGATATTTAATATACTTAATTGTTTTAAAAATAATATTATATTTGATTATTTAATTATATCTTTGATTGCTTTGAGACAATATTGTTTATATATCTAAATACTTAAGTATTTAAGATGAATGAAATTGACACTGATTTAGAATTTTTACTTTATTGTCCTTCTTAATAATAGATCAGATATATAGAAAATGTGTATAACACAATGTTATTAAAATTGGCTCGTTATTGACTCGATCAAGGTATTAGATCACTGTATTATTGATTCAATCAGTGGATCACTAATTCAATTGCATGATCTGGTAATTATATGCAATTTTATAATTTATATTAAAAAATTATAAACATACTGAAATATTTAAAAAAAATTATAAAAATTTCAAATATTTTAATATAAAAAATAATAAATCACATGTTATTATCCAATAAAGGATAAAAAAAAATATAATGATCATGATACAGGGTTTTAGGTTCAGTGAACGACATCTCTAACTATAAATCAAATCAAAATTTTCTGTATAGTGCATAATTGAGATAATATTAGTGTTGTAGGTACATAACTTATATAAGTCAATAAGTAAAAAAATATTCAAATATATCAACTATGATTTTTTTTTTTGAATTTTTTGGACCAGCCGAGGTCATCGGGTCACCGATTTTCATGAAAATCGAGTGGCTCGCACCGATTCTGATGGATGGCCGATCCACTGCTTCAACCAGACCGATTATATGACCAATTTATCAGTTCTCGAGTCGACCCGACGAGTCAATCCGATTTTATTAACATTATTATAATAGTGAGTTGTATATAAGGGTAAGAAATTATTTTTAATAAAGCTCTAAAAGTTCATTTTAAAGAGGCAGGATTATCTTTTGATGATCCGACTAGGTCATCGAATTTGATAAAACCTGACCAATTCAAATTAGTTTTTATCGGGTCTAATATGTGGCCGGTTTAATATTTGACTCAAACCGATCATATGACTAATTCACCTGTTCATGATTGAACCGGCTAATTTGAGTCGAGTGTGAGTGATAACACTATACATAACAATTATAATACCTCAATATGGACAAAATTTTTATCAATATAAGGATTTTAAAATTGATTAAATTCTAATTTTATAACTTTCTAAACAAAGTGAATTAAAGTTTCATATTTCTATTAAACTATAAATATAATTAATTTATAAAATAAAATAAATTGAAGTTAATTTAAATATAAAGAAATATAATTACATATTTTAATTCATTGATTCAAAATATTTGATAATTAAGCACAATTGACAAGTGATAAGTCCATCTAGCTCTGTCCTGAAAGTTGAAGCTAATAAGCAATTGAAAATCCTCCGTTGAATATGTGCTCAGCCTCTTATAAATCATAGATAGATATAGATATAGTGTAGCACCTAGTACCAGTTTGTCACACATCTATCGTTTCCACTGTCATGTCGCTTCAATGCCCACTAAAGCTGAAAATTTTTTGGTGCTAACTAGGTAAGTAGCTGTAGCGCGAGGTTCCAAAATGGAAACCTAAGTCAAAATTATTGTTTAAGACAACGAGGAAGAACAGAGTGGTACTAAAGTGCAAAATTGGATTTCAAAAAATTATATTAGCTTATGCGCGCTTTTCATTAAAATTAGTAAAGAATATTGGCTTAAAAAAAAAATAGTATTTTAGCTTTTTATTTTTTTAAAAATGAATATCAAATAGAAAAATAAAGGAAGAAGTACTTTTATTTTAAAAAAATTAACGAGAAAAAATCATTCAATTAGGCTCTGAAATACCATGCTTAAATTGTGTTTTGACTAGTTTATTTTACGAGTAAACACTTTTTTTGGTCTCTGGCAATATCTACGAAATTTTTTTAATCCCTGACAATAAAAAAGGACCAAATTGGTCCTTAACAGTATGCAAAAAGGGCTACGTTAGTGACGGAGGAGTTGACATAAGGACTAATGTTTATAATTTTAGGGACCAATTTGATCCTTTTTTATTAGCAGGAACTAAAAAAGATTTCGTAGATATTGTCAGGGACCAAAAATGATGTTTACTCTTATTTGAAAGTAAAACTATTTTCAATCAAAAGTTCCCATTTTTCTTTGAAAGAAGTGTTTATCAAAAAACATGAGTTCAGTAAAGGGGTATTTGATTGAGGATAATTTTTTTTTTATTCAAAAATTGCATTTTTGAGAAATATGATAGAAAAATAAGTTTCTCTTGAATGTAATAAAAAAATTATTTAGTAGGCCAAAATGTTATCGGAATTTTATTAAAATTTTTACATCTAATTTTCTATTTTCCTGAGAATGTGAGAATACAATCCTCAGGATGATATTCTTATATTGTATTTTGGTTTATATTTTACAGACAAAATAAAATTTTAAAAAAATTATATTCTCGGATAAATTTTTAGAAATCTTCTATCAAATATGAATAAATTAAATGAGATGGGTTATTCTATTTATTGTTATTTTTGCCTATCTTTGCCTACCACTTTCCAATACCATTAGATCAAAATTTAAAAAAAAATAGAGAAAAATAGGCAAAAAATAGATAAAATAACCCATCTCAAATTAAATTATCACCTTCACTTTTTATCGGTTTGTTGCTTTGAAGGATTATCCAATATATAAGTAATAAGTCAACATGAAACTCTAACCCTCTAAAATGCAATCCAATTATTTCAGTAAGTAAATCCATAAGAACATGTAATGGAAAAATCGGAAAAGTCGAAGGGGGAAATAATTATCCTTTTAAACGACACAACTTATGTCATTTCACTTTCATAAAGTAATGTGACTCACACCTTTATTTTTTTTGTCAACTTTCTTTCTTCTTTTATCTATCTTTTTCTTTCTTTTAAAATAACAGACTTTTCCCAAAGTCAAATATCTCAATTATTACGGGGTTCAAGACGTATACTGATAAGCTTTCTCTCTTTTTATGCCTTACTATTTTATTTCATTCAACTAGTTTTAACATATTAAAATAGGGAAATACTTTTTTTTTTATGTTATAGATAAGTAATTATCTCATGTTGTAAAAATAAAATTATAAGTAAGGCCCACATATAAGAGGAGAGAGAAAAAAGAGTGGTGTGACCCAATTCTTTTTTTTGTATGTAGAAAAGTTGTTTATATCATGTAAAATGAGAATAAACATAACCCATTAAAATATAAGATTAACATTCTCATGTTATAAGAGATAAATTTATCTTTTATAAACACATAAAAATATGTAAGATTCATATTTTTTTTTTCTTTTCTATTCACATAGCATATGAGTTTCACGTACTTTTATAAAAGTAGAAGATAAATTATTTTTTATAAAAAAGTATTAATTCCATTAAAATATTCTTTAATAAGAAAATAATCAATGTGAATCATCGAAAGAAAGAAAAGAAGTCTTGAAAAGCACAGGTCAATTCACGAAGCAGTTGAAAGTTTCAGTTTGATTTTGACAACGATAAATTAGAGAACATACATTAAAACGTCACACTTTTTTTTGTTTTTTTAATTAACCCAACTTTAATTATTTTTTAAAATGAGTGAGATCTTTTTGGTATTTCACAAACTTCAATTCTTTAAATTGATTATAAGACTAATCTAAAGTATAGAGTGAGACATGTCAGAATTGAGGATATTTAAATTTCTCTCAAAAATAATATGTGAAGATCAAATCGAATTTTTTTTTTACTTATTCAACTTTCCTAATAATTGAACTATTATTATTTGATGAATCATATATCATATGACAAAGCGGGTAATCTCACTGTTCCACGTCTTTTTTCTAAATTCGAAAAAAAAAATTATCACTTTTGAATTTTTTGTTTTCCACTGCATTATAAGTTTTTTCGAATTTAACAAAAAAATGTACTGAGTTTAATACATTGATGTACCAAAAATATTCCTCTTAGTCTCGCCGTCCCTTTCGTTTAAGTACATTGAAAATTTCAACCGGTGATGTCCTATTAAAACTGCAATATCTTTTAAAAAAATTGTACTTCTCATAAAGGTAAAGAATATCAAATGAAGATCAAAGTGATATAAAGTATCATAGATTAATAATTTAAAAAAAAAAACTAATATCTCAAACAAACAAAAAGTAATATGACAGGTCAATCCACCCCCAACAAGTTAAACTCATTTTGAGTCACCCCTAAAGAGGGGATTTTTTAAAGTGATCCGGTTCTATTTTTTTAGGGTGGTTCTTTTTTTATTTTTGGAAAAATGGATTTTCTTTTTTGTCCCTCGCTTCTTTGAAAATTGTCTCCAACTCCCTTTTTCTTTGCTACTTTTGGAATGGACCATGTGTACCTGGTCCACTAAAACAAAGCTCCCTAAACAGTTTGGGATCAAATGAGTTCGTACACCAGGAAATTTTTCACTCAATTGGCCATTTGTGTTGGGTTAAATAAGTTAACTTTCGTTGGGATTAATATTTTTTACATTATATAAGATAATTTTATATTTTAAACACATATAAAAATATATGGGTCCATATTAAGTTAGGTAAAGAGAAAAGAAAAGAAAAATATGGACCTCACATACTCTTCTTTAACATATCCCTTCAAACAAGAGTCATTTGAGTTTGAAGTGTGAATATTACATAAACTCAATTTTTTTTGTTTTTTGTTTACCTTGTGCTTATTTTAATTCCACTCGAAAGGTGAAGGTGATACCATATAAAGAATCAATTCAACGCAAAACCTTAAGGTATTGAGTAATGACTTTTTTAATTATTTATATTATTCTCTAACAGATAATTAGAGGTTATTGATAATTTTTTTACTAAATATTAAATAAAACACAATTATTTTAATTAAAATAACATAACGCTACATCATTTAAAAGAATTTTTTTTTCCTAATATATAAATGTAATTTAGAGATGAAATGAGTGGGTGTTTGGGTGTAATGCGACGCTTTCGAGTGTGTTTCCCTTATCTCACCGCATAAAAAACTAAGGGTGTGTTTGATAGAAGTTTTTGTTGAAGATACCTAGGTAAATGAAAATGATATTTTTACATGTCTATGTTTGGTATGAGATTTTAATAAATTTAAGTAGGAAAATCATTTATCTATTGTTTGATTTTTGTGTGAAAAAACACTGTAGAATATTACCACCTACAAGGTGGTATTTGATTATGACTGGAGAAATTCGAAAAGGACGAGAAGCAACGAGACCAAAATAACCTTTGTGTACTATTTTTGTTCACAAAAAATCCATCGAGCTGGTGTGGCTCGCCATTTATTAGTCACAAATCCTCTCTAAGAAATATGTATTTCTTTCAAAATATGCATTTCATGCTGTCATCTCTCAACAATGTAAGCTCAAAGGGGATAGAAAGACAAAACCGGTGAACCGAGAGTTGATCATTCAACTGATACTGAGACGCTAGCACATTTGCAAAGCCTGCGGTGGAGGGTTATGCAATTACATAAATTGTGTAGGACAATACATAAAAAAAAAAATTCAATTAGACACATTCATCTCATTAAACTTACCGGTCACAACACACAAAAATAAAAAGAAATAAAAAACAACAAGAGTGATAACTCAAGGGTTTTGAACAGAGAGAGATACGAAGAAGAGAAGTTTCTTGTTCTAAAGTCAATGAAAACTATTCAGCCTAAAATTACACTTATTTAATTAAGGGTTGTTGTGGTAATTTAATTTTATTTTCTCATCAATATTTTATCTTTAACCAAACATAGATTTAGAAAACTAAAACTAATTTTCCCGGTAATATTTCGGCCTATCAAATAACTTTTTTTTCACTTCCCTATCAAACTCACTTTCCTACAATATTCCTAATAATTGTATTTTTTTGATAACAAAAAATTCTCCTCTACCAAACACTTCATAAAGAAAGCAATGTTATTTATCATATATACTTCCACATGATACTTGTTCCTATATTTACCGTTGTTTTAACTTTTAACTTTTTTTTATTCACTTGTTTCATATATATGATCAATATTACACTTAGACCACTGTTATCCCTGTCCGTCTGGTTAAATGTCGGACATGAATTGCTTGGGGGGAAAACGTTAGTAATTTAACACCAACAAAGGTTAAGTATGACGGTAAGCAATTCTTAAAAGAAAAAAGAAAAAAGAATATTTGGAGTGCCTAAAATTTTTTCACGATTTTATCATATTTTGTTGAACGTTTACTTCTGGTGATATTTGTTGATGAATCTAACGTCGGGCAGGACACCCAAGCGGCACAAAACCTCTATCGCTCATTAATAGCACTTCGGATCCAATTACACCTTAAAATGACACATTGCACTTTATCAATTAACGTTGTGACAATTTGCAAATTATATTCAACGACTTCATATTCAATAAATAAATCCACTCTCATATTTTTATCACCTTGGTCGAAGATGATTAAAGTCATATTTAAGCTCATAACAAAATTTCCAATAAACTTTTTCGATTCTACACTGCAAACAAAATAAATAAATAAAAAAGTTACAAAAAAAATGGCTTTCTACTCCTAATTTTCAATTCTGTAATGCACAAAAAACAAGTTGCACATATTGATCTATTATTCTGCAATGCATTTCACAAGTTCAGCTTTGTAAAAACATGATTTCGTAGCATATACTAAAAATATTCTATAACTTACCTATATCATTGCGTGCCAACAAAAGAATGAACCGTATGAGGCTCGTCTGTACAAACTGATGCCACCTTGCAGTTAACTATCTTTCATAAGGTTTCACTATATGCAACTAATTACTCTTGGACTAAAGCTTGAGACAAAAGCTGTACAAAGGGGATAAATATTAATTTGCATTTCACATCCTGTCCATTGAAATCTCAAGCTGACTTGTGTGCTGCATGGTAAAGTTCCAAATAATCAAGAGCAGGACGGTTCCAAGACCAGTCTTGCTCCATCACCGTCTTGCATAAAGCGTTAAACCAATCACGGCTGTCATACCACGATGATATTGCCCTGAAAGCAAGAGTCCACAAAATTAATTTTGCAATAAGAAACATTTTAGTACTTTGGAAACACAGATGGCCATGTTTGTGTGCAACTATGTGGTAACAATGTGAGCAAAGCAACAAGATAATAAACAGGTCAACGTCAAAAGATGCAAAAATGCATAATGCTTCTGGTTTCCTCTGTCCATTCCTAGCCACTTTTTTTTTTTTTTGAAAGCTAAAATACACCGGTTCCTAATAGGGTCGGGGAAGATCCTTCAATCTCTTTGAGGATTTTCGGGAAGAATTATATATTACTCACCAACAAAATCCTCATATTGACCAGCAGGATTTGAATTCATGCCCTTGTGGGGTATGGATCAAATCCTTTGCTAACTGTGACCACCTTTGTTTGCATTCCATAGCCACTTTCAACCCTTCTTTCCGCATAAAAGTTCCAATGAAAGAAATTCAGCATACGACGTTAATTTGTTTTCAAGGATCGTGTATTTCAAATATACAATGCTGGGACACTGCAAAAGCTTTTTAACAAATTATAATATCAAGCAAAAGAAACTCCTTTTTCTAGTAAACATCAATCTTATACAGTGACAGATAAAGAAGACATGGTTATAGTTGTAATACAATATTACTTACTTGTCTTCACCTTAAAAGTTTTAAAAGTTATTGTTATTGGAATAGTTAGTTCATGCTGATATACTATTAGAGCCTTTGTGATCAAGATTTTTAATTGAATCTTTGCTGCCTCTATTCTTCTAATAAAAGAAAGAATTTTAGCACAAGGTAGATTGGCCTATATATTATCTCTATTTCAAGCTCAAAGAACTCTTGTGTGACAAGTATATTAGAGATATAATATAAAACCTCACTTATTTTCACCCAGATGCTTAAAGTTTTGGGATAATTAATTTATTACGTATGCTACTAGCATTGGTATGGTCACAAATTGGGCTTGATCCTTGACATAAATATATTTTTGAAAGGACTTTTAGGCTACTAGCCAAGCTTAGAGATATTGAAATTCATCATAGATCATTACTAAATATGGTTTAACTTCTAAATATATATGCCGACGGGTACATATTATTGGAGTTGTGCTGTGGGCAAATTGGGTTTTTTCATGTTTAGATATAACTGCCTGCTCATCATATAGCACATAACTCACCTATCAAGAGCATAATCAACACCTCCAGCATCAGCTCCATCAAAACTAAATCCATTTGGCTCAAGACCTTGTGCTTGTGCTCTATCCCTATCATGATCAACGTCAAATACCGTGTCGTAAAGTCCTGCAAAATTATATCAAGATGAATGTCAACTGAACCAAAATTGAGTTGAATGAACACAATAATCTAAAAAGACAAAAAAACATTCCACATAGAAATGTACATAGTCAACGCATTATTCAGGGTCTGCATGTCAACAAGACCAATTAAATGAATTTTATTGTTGACTAAAAATAAAGCATGTACAAACCTCCAGTTTTTCGAACAACAGGTATTGAACCGTATCTCATTGCTATGAGTTGAGTGAGTCCACATGGCTCAAATATTGAAGGAACTAGAATGAAATCAGCACCAGCATATATCTAGAACAAAAAATGTAAAGGAGTCAGTATCGCCCCATTGAGTTGTACCTTGTTGACCAAAGATTTTTTAGTTTCCGTAAGTTACCAAGTGTGAAAGAGGCTCATCGTATGCTAGACAAAGTCTAGCGTGATCACTATAAGAGGAATGCAATTCATTGGCCAAATTCACAAAATCATTTTGGATACGAGGATCTGGAGCGGAACCAAGTAATACAACCTGCATTCAAATCTTTTCAGAGTCAAGACAAGGATACTTTAGTGCAACATTTGAAAACAAGTTCTAAATTGAACAAGAAAATCTAATAACAAATTCAAATGTCGTACTATTTGAAGATATCATATCATGCATCCTGTAAAATTATTTCCACTAAACCACTTGACTTAAAATCTGAAACTGTTAAGTGGATGCCAAAATCTGTCTGCTTATCTCTAACACAAGGACAATGAGGATTAAGCGCAAAACAACTTAGTAAAAGAAGATTTAATACCGAAATCAGTTGTAAAATAACCACTTGGCCTAAAAGCTTAAACTATGAAGTATCATGGCCACAAGAATGATTTTTATAATTATACCAAAAAATAATAGTTAAAATGTTTATAATTTGTTCTACCAGTATAATTTGCTCTACCAGTGTTCATATACTAAGGAACAATCCACTATTATGCAGAAAACTATGGCATTGCTGCTGGTGCACATTTTGATCTATAATAGAAATTGAGGAAGACCTGTCCACCACGTTCTAGGGCGCGCCGTATGGCATGTTTGATGAGATGGATCCCTTTCTGATGAGTCAATCTAGTAATAACTCCTACTAAAGGAAGATCAGCTTTTTTTAAACATAGCATTTGTTGCAAGGCTTCCTTGGAAGCTCTTTTTCCTTCAACAACGTTTTCTGATGTGTATGATACCTGGAATAATGTGATATTGAAGTCATAATTGAATTAGTAGAAACTAAATTAAAATAACTTGCATGTGATAAGCACAGTTACAGCTATAGGGATTAGAGTAATGCTACTGACTCATTGGAGTCTTTACTGAACTCCACTTCATACATAAATCTATCAGTCCATTTGCATTTAAGAAGTTCTAGTTAAAATTTTCTCTCTGTTAAACTCAGATGGGACAATGTGTGCTGTTGTGCACTGTGGGACAATTTTCTTCATATTGATGATCCATCCCAAACATTCACAAAGTTACAGAATAAGATGTTGCAAGTTTCTTCACTCTAATCGATTGCATTTTTTTAGGGGCATCGATAAGAGAACTGATATAGGAGGGAGCCAGTCATTACAGTGTCTTTTCCAATGGAAGTAAAAAGTGAAGATAAAAACCGCTTCAGCACTGTTCCCACTTGAATTGTCTAACTTTAGTAAATAGACATAGGTAATCAAGCAGTCACAAATCATAATGTTGGGACTTAACTTTGAAACCTATATGCCACTGTAGATATGTTATAAAAGACAAAGAAAGATCTGTGTATATGTCTACTTACAGGAAGGAAGTTATCATTATATGGGTCCCATATATCTGGGTCAATTCCATTTATTATACCATGGAACTTGCTAAGATGAGGAGCAACTACAGGATTCCCAGCAACCTCCCTTGAATAAGTGGGGGAGACCTGCCAAAGATGTATGACCAAAATGCTTATTCAATAATAGAAAATCAGAATATGATAAAGATGCAAAAATCACAATCAGCTTCTCCTTCATTTCAAATTAATGATTCGGTTTAACCTCCAAAATAGTATCTGATGTTCCAATCTTATAGAATTATATTATGAAGGGGAAATATTTGTGGGAAATAGATTTTAAACATACAGATGACGAGTGAGAGGTCCAATCAAATTTTTGACAAGAAATGCTATAACTTTAAGTGCACAATACTTGAAAAAGGGTATTCTAATATATTATAGAATTGTAAATAATCTGTACAAAGGGTTCTCTATTTATAGAGAATATTTGACCTACTTTTAACCTAATGAGTTTGGCCCAATACAACAAAGGGCTTGGCCCAATACAACAATAAATGACTAAATAAAAACTAAATAATAACTAAATCAATATTATTTACAACACTCCCCCTCAAGCTGAGGAATAGATATTTATCATTCCCAGCTTGCTAGTAAGTTCTTGAAATCTGTCTGAAGGAAGCCCCTTTGTTAATAGATCAGCTAATTGACGCCCAGTGGGAATGTATGGAGTGGTAATCAACCCGCTATCAAGTTTCTCTTTGATGAAATGGCGGTCAACCTCAATATGTTTAGTCCGATCATGTTGAACTGGATTATGAGCTATACAAATAGCGGACTTATTATCACATAGCAGCTTCATATGTCCCTCACATTTTATTTTGAGATCATCAAGAACAATTTTCAGCCACAGTAACTCACAAATGCCTTGAGCCATAGCTCGAAATTCAGCTTCTGCACTTGATCTGGCAACCACATCTTGTTTCTTACTTCTCCATGTCACCAAGTTACCGCAAAGAAACATGCAATAACCAGTGGTAGAACGACGGTCAGTCACGGATCCAGCATAATCAGCATCTGTGTAGACTTCTAAAGATAGATTGCCATCACGTCGGAATAACAATCCTTTACCAGGAGTACCTTTAAGATACTGAAGAATTCTCTCTACTGCCTGCATGTGTTTTTCTTTTGGATCGTGCATAAACTGACTGACAACACTAACAGCATAAGCTAGGTCTGGTCTAGTATGGGCCAGATATATCAATTTCCCAACTAGTCGTTGATATTGTCCTTTATCAACTGGAGGACTCTCTTCTTCATAGCCCATCTTGTGATTCTGCTCAATAGGAGTATTAGAGGGTTTACACCCGAGCTTTCCTGCTTCTTTGAGAAGATCAAGAACATATTTCCTCTGGCTGATAAAAATTCCTTTGCTTGAATGAGCTACTTCTATCCCTAGGAAATATCTCAGTTTCCCAAGGTCTTTGATTTCAAACTCAGAGGCAAGCCGTGTTTGCAGAATCTGTCTCTCCACAAAATCATCACCTGTGATAATAATATCATCAACATATACAAGGAGCACAGTAAGCTTCCCATTTTGGGAGTGCTTGAAGAAAAGAGTGTGATCTCCTTGGCTCTGTCTGTATCCTAAGGTCATCATAACCTTAGTAAATCTTCCAAACCAAGCACGAGGTGACTGCTTCAATCCATACAAGGCCTTTTTTAATCTACATACTTTATTTTCCCCCTTCACAGAATCAAAACCAGGCGGGATTTCCATGTAGACTTCTTCTTCTAACTCACCATTGACGAAAGCATTTTTCACATCAAATTGATTTATATCCCAATTGTAATGGGCAGCAAGGGATAACAAGATTCTCACTGTATTCATCTTTGCAACTGGAGCAAAGGTTTCTTCATAATCAATGCCATAGGTTTGAGTGTAACCTTTGGCCACTAATCGAGCCTTATATCTCTCAAGATTGCCATCAGAATTATATTTCAGGGCATAAACCCATCTGCACCCTACTGCTTTCTTTCCGTTGGGTCTATCAATAACCTCCCATGTTTTATTTTTCTCCAAAGCATTCATCTCCTCTTGCATGGCTTGAGCCCAATTCCTATCTTTCAAGGCTTCATGTACTGATTTTGGGATTGCAATAGAATCTAGTGCTGAAACAAAGCTTTTGTGCTGCACAGAAAGATTAGCAGAGGAAACAAAGTGGGAGATAGGGTATTGAGTACAAGAGGGACAGGAGGAACAAGTTTTCTTGTGACAAGATCTTTTTCCTTTTCTAAGAGCAATAGGTAAGTCATCAGAAGTAGAAGCAATGGGTAAGTCATTAGAGATATCAGAAGAAATAGACAAATCATGAGAGGAAATAATATTAGAATCAGAAACAGGAGATTCAGGAGACTCAGAAGAAATAGGAGATTCAGGACTTACCAGTGGTTCAGACGATTGAGGTTGCTGGTCAGACAGTATGGGTTGTATCTCAGGTGTATTTGAAGGTTCTGACACACCAGGAGCAGACACACTAGGAAGAGAGAAGATTGATCCAGACTCAAAGAAGGAAGGGGACGAGTCTTCCCCTGACGATGAGGACCCAGGAAATAAGATTCAGATTCTTGAAAGGTGACATCCATAGAAACAAAAAATTTCCGACTTAGTGGATGATAACACTTGTACCCTTTTTTATAAGGGTTATAACCAAGGAAGACACACTTAAGAGCCCTAGGATCCAACTTACTCCGATGTTGTTTATGAACATGGACAAAGGCAACACATCCAAACACTCTTGGTGGAAGGCTCTGCAATATGGGAACAGAAGGATAGAAGGAAGTCATGGAATGAATAGGACTGATATTGTTAAGGACCCGTGAAGGTAAACGGTTGATCAAAAAAGTTGCAGCTAATACTGCTTCTCCCCAATAAGAACTAGGAACAGATGTCTGAAAAAGTAGTGCTCTAGCAACTTCAAGAAGGTGACGATTTTCCTTTCAGCAACCCCGTTTTGTTGAGGGGTATCAACACATGTGAGCTCATGAATTATACCTCTGTCTGAAATGAATTGTGACAGGCGTTGATTGACGTACTCAGTACCATTATCAGATCTGAGTCTTTTAATACCCTTACCAAACTGAGTCTCAACCATGTGATGAAACCGAATAAATATCTCTGGTACTTCAGACTTGTCTTTCATCAAGTATATCCATGTTATCCGAGTACAATCGTCAATAAAAGAAACAAACCACCTAGCACCTGAAACACTGTGCACTTTAGAAGGGCCCCAAACATCAGAATGGATAAGAGAAAAAGGTTCCCTGCTTTTAATAGTGCTAGAAGGAAATGACACTCGATGGTGTTTTGCAAATTCACAAACATCACAATGAAAGGTCTCAACCGACTTATTGAGAAACAGAGAGGGGAACATAGACTTCAAAAGACTAAATGGTGGATGCCCGAGACGCTTGTGATGGAGCCAAATCATAGACTGTGCAGTAGAAGGATGACGTGTCATTAATAACTGATTTTTGCTAGCATGGTCTGGAAGGAGATGATACAACCCATCCTGTTCATTAGCAACTCCAATTGTCTTCTTCGTGGTAAGATCCTGAATAAGACAATGAGAAGGAAAAAATGTGATAGAACAATTCAAATCAGTTGTAAGTTTTTGAGTGGAGATAAGATTAGTAGAAAGCTGAGGAACATAAAGAACATTTTTAAGAAACAAGGAAGGTTGAATTTGAATGTTACCAGAACCAATAACTGATTTATGGGATCCATCAGCTACGGATATAGTATGACTACCAACAGTAGGATGATAAGAACAAAACAACTCAGTACGACAAGCCATATGATCAGTTGCACCAGAATCCAAAATCCATGAGGTTTTAAAATCAGTGCAAGAAGCAAGAAGAGATATAGAACGTGTGCTCTTACCAGATAAGATCGAAGAACTATCATGCTCGGCCATTCTTTAACAAAAAAAGTTAACAACCAGCGATAAAATCAACCAAACAGAATATCAAATGACCTCTGATCAGAAAAATAATTACAGATCCAGACAGAAGACAAGAAGACGAGAAGAATGGTGGTGGTCCGGTCCAAAAACACGGCTGCACGCGCCTCCACGCGCCGGAGAAAGGAGCTGCGCGTGGGATTCACTCGCCGGGAAAGGGGCGGCGCGTGAGAGCGCGTGGATGGGCTTCGCCGGTTGAGATTTTTCTGGTGTGGTCGTCCGGTGAGCGCGCACCTGTCTGTGGGTGGTCGCGGTTGAAAAGTCGCCGAAAAGTGGTCCAAACGGTGAAGACAGATCTGATTGGAGGCGATCGGAGGTGTTTCGGTCGTTTGTGGCGGAGGAACACTGCGTAGAATGATAGATCGGAGGAAAAATAAGGTCAACAATGGTCCCCTTGGTCCAAAAGGTCCCCGGAAAAATTTTTCGGTGGCGGCTAATGGCAGCAAGAGGCAAAGAAATTAGGGTTTTGTTAAAAAAGAAGATAATATGTGCGGAAGCAAAGCCCTCAGATCGAGAGCTCTGATACCAACTTGAAAAAGGGTATTCTAATATATTATAGAATTGTAAATAATCTGTACAAAGAGTTCTCTATTTATAGAGAATATTTGACCTACTTTTAACCTAATGAGTTTGGCCCAATACAACAAAGGGCTTGGCCCAATACAACAATAAATGACTAAATAAAAACTAAATAATAACTAAATCAATATTATTTACAACAACAATCACTAAAGAATTTTGGCTGCAACAACATACAACTTTCTCTCCATGAAATCTACCCAATAATATATATGCTAAAAATAAAAAAGGCAGTCTGGTGCTATGAAGCTCCTGTTATGCAAAGGGTTCAACACTTTTATAACTAAAACAATAAAATATTATGTGAAAGTAAGGGAAATTGACGAATTTAGGTCATAACCAGCACTTTACCGTTGTAGCCTTGTCTGAGTATGTCAAGGCTTTTCCAATAAACTGGGCTCCAAATTCAAGGTTATGAATTGTGAAGACAACTTGTGCTTTACTAAGACCATAATGTGCATATTTGTCTTTAAATAGCCATGCAACCGGAGCACTCGACCAATCATGGCAATGGATGATATCCTGCGCATTGGTAAGAGCCAATTACAATACATCCTTGGAGAAAACTAATTAAACTCCAAACATTTTTTTTCCCCCAAAAGCATGTGATAATATACATTGTTAAACCTGAGGCCGCATGCAAATTTATATTAATGGTATGTCTAGCCTGGATAAATGGTATCACTGTTCTTGTGTGATTGAAAAGTCACAAGTTCGAATCTAGAAAATATTTTCTTTGCAAATATATAAGGATAAAACTAAGTAAAATGATTGCTCTCACCCTAAAAAAAAGTGACAAAATTTCCTCACCCCTGTTCTAATTTCTGACTAGTCTTAAATGAAAAATTGCATGCATATAATGTTTTTGGGTCTAGTGGGATGAAAGAGAATGTTAAGTTGCATCCAAAGAATAGACAATTTATGTTCCACTCTTACATCAGGAAAGGAAATGTTTCTTGAAAGTTATGAAATTAAAAAAAAAAAATATAAACTTTTTATCAAAAATAAATTAAAATAAACGCTTAATCACTAGCCAAATGGTATGTCTTACAGGATGAAATCCATTTTGGAGTAGAAATTCAAGAGCTGCATGACAAAAAAATCCAAATCTCTCTGCATCATTCCCACGACCATATATGCAGCCAACCTGAAAGAATCTGTAGGAAAGAATATTGATTTCTAAAGCATAGTTAAATTTATGAAGCATTTGAAGTTTTTCCAAGTCAGCTTAATGGCAATGTTCATAAAGAGTACAAATGCAGCTACCCAATAAAGGAAATAAAAAAAGAGCACAAAAGATTAAAAAAGATACACTTCTGGATGTGGGATATAACTGCTGCAGACAACCACAATGTTTGGTACTAAGTGACCTAATGCTTCTTAAATACATTAAAAGCCTAGCCAGCAAGTTGCTTACACGTGCCTGACCACCACCATTCCTACTCTTTTCCTAAAATGCTAGTACCTCAACCCCACCACAGGCAATGAACGTGCCAGAGGAACAATTTACACTTAGCAAATGGTGTCCAAAAGAATCCCCAGGCCTATAAGATTGCCATCAAGCAATTTTATTAGAAGACTTTAAGTTCAATGATATTACTACAGTAACCATAAAATTTTGCATGTTATCTCAACATAGATATTGCTTTAACCTAGAAAGTTGATGTGAAAAAGGTATTTTTCCAGAATAAAATATGAAGCTTAGACCTAAGAAGCGCTTAATTGACATGTCAGAGCATTTACCCATTTTGAGGCTCCAAAAAGTAGACAGAGAGGCCTTCAACCTTTCCATGCCATACTTTTATTTCAGTCCCACCCCAGAAATAGTTTTTGTAATTTTGAAAGTCCTGTACCTGTATCAGCAGCCATATATTTTGTAGCTAAGAATAACAAAACAACATGAATACAATATACGAATTTTCAAACAAAATGTTAATGTACGTGCTCAACAATAGCCTTTTATATCTTTCAAGAGAGTCACTGATGCAGATGCTCAACAGCCAAAAGTTAAGAAATGTGCTCAACAAATCATTCATTTCCATGCAACCATCAAACAATACTAGAAATTCCCCCCATTGATTATCAATCAGTTTCATATCAAAACTCAGACTACATCACTCTCTATAATAATTACAACATCATTCTGTATTCAATAGGGAAAGGGCAGAAAACTGATGAATTAAGTAACAGACATTAAATATCCCATGCAGAGTTCAAGATGTAATATAAGCACTCTTGTTGTAAATAGTGTCATAGAGGTCCCACATTGTGTATATGTCTTTGTATCTCTTATTTGGTTTAATATATAAATGAAATCTCCTCCGTGTAGTTGACACAAGGATTACAATCAATACCTCTTGTATCTTGATAATTAACATGGTATCTAGAGCCTAACAAGAGGAATCCTAATCCGCGTCTTTCCGGTGGACCACTATCCGCTGAGTAATTTTTTTTTTTTTCCGGAAACAGTCATATCTGTCAGTTTTCGGCTTCCATATATCGTCTAAGGACCTATCGGATCAGTGTCGCTGTCAGGAACCACCGTTGACCGCCGTTGACTGCAGTCTCCGACGACTTTTCCAGCGAACCACCCACGATTCTGATCGCCACGACGAGGCAATCCTCTCTGTCCAGGACCCACCTCCAGATTCTCTTCCACGCGCGTGAGACAGCCACTGCTGTCCGTTTTCTTGCAGCGGTGCGTGGAGGCGCGTGCCCCAAACCCTGTAGCATGATATTGTCCGTTTTGCCCCGCGCACA
The DNA here is from genome assembly GCF_033153095.1 of Gastrolobium bilobum. Taxonomy (NCBI): domain Eukaryota; kingdom Viridiplantae; phylum Streptophyta; class Magnoliopsida; order Fabales; family Fabaceae; genus Gastrolobium; species Gastrolobium bilobum. The sequence goes on along the minus strand of NW_026898776.1, from coordinate 375,148 downwards.
AGCACCGTCGAGCTCACGGTTTTGTTTCTTGGGACACCCCACAAAAGGTCTCACACTAGAAGAGGTATCCACACCCTTATAAGGCATGCTTCGTTCCCATCTCCAACCGATGTGGGACATTACATCTTGTAACGCCTGGCAACTTGCAAGGATCAACGACTGTCTCCACACACTAACACGAGACTTTTCAGCGTGCTTTGTCCTCACTCGCACACTTCCCGGGAAAACTTCCCAGGAGGACACCCATCCCTGAATTGCTCCAAGTCAAGCACGCTTAACTGTGAGGTTCTTCCGATCCGGGCTACCGAAAAGTAGATGCATCTTGTTAGTATAGGTAGTACCAATTAATTCTTATAAGCCATTCCCAACTGTACCGTCCCATACCAGCACAGTCTCTGGAATCCCTCTCTTTCGGGTGTTGATTCGATTCATTCATGTACCCCCCTCCCTAGAAGCCTGCCAGGAGCCGCTCCTTGTCCGTGCCCTTGCGCACCGGCGATCACTCCCCGCCCTCGTCAGCGCCCGGGATGTTACATGCCCACCAGCTTCCCCCTGGTTCGTCCTCGAACCACACCGTACTGGATGAGAGGCCCTGCTCTGATACCACTTGTAACGCCTGGCAACTTGCAAGGATCAACGACTGTCCCCACACACTAACACGAGACTTTTCAGCGTGCTTTGTCCTCACTCGCACACTTCCCGGGAAAACTTCCCAGGAGGTCACCCATCCCTGAATTGCTCCAAGTCAAGCACGCTTAACTGTGGAGTTCTTCCGATCCGGGCTACCGAAAAGTAGATGCATCTTGTTAGTATAGGTAGTACCAATTAATTCTTATAAGTCATTCCCAACTGTATCGTCCCATACCAACACAGTCTCTGGAATCCCTCTCTTTCGGGTGTTGATTCGATTCATTCATGTACCCCCGTCCCTAGAAGCCTGCCAGGAGCCGCTCCTTGTCTGTGCCCTTGCGCACCGGCGATCACTCCCCGCCCTCGTCAGCGCCCGGGATGTTACACGTGCAACTCCGGCTTGACGTCGGACCACCACGGTTCATCTCGTCTTCTCCTTGCGCACCTGGATTTGTCCTCACTTTGTGGTTTTGACTTCGTTACGGCTTCCCACAACGTCTTTTCCCTTGTTAGTTACTGTTCACGCGTGTTTCTTTGCTTTCCGTTATTGTTCATCTTTGTTTCAGGTGACCTATGGCTGATTCGTCACTCCACGATGCATCCAAGGGTTCTCAAAAGAATGACACGCCTGTTTTCACTAACTACGTTAATGTTTCGTTGCACGTCGACAAGTTGGATGGCTCCAATTATGACTCTTGGGCTTCTGATCTCCAACTTTGGCTAGATGGACAGGATTATGCTGACAATCTCATTACTAAGGCTGAGTCCATTTCGGTAGATGTACGCCCTCGATGGAAAAAGGTTGATGCTCAGTTATGTAGCATCATCAAGTCTACCATCCACCCGTCATTGAAGCAGATCTTCCGTGCTCACGTCACTTGTGAGTCTGTTTGGCGTCAGGACAAGTCACTTTATACCAATGACACTCAGCGACTCTATGGTGTTTGTCAAAATTTGATAACTTTTATTGCTGCTCAACACTTTGATGTCTCTATGTCTGCCTATTTGGGAAAAGTTCAGGGTCTCCTTCATGATTTCAATGAACTTTTGCCTCATGTTGCAGACCTTGCTAATGAACTTGAGCAACGCAGCACATTCTTCATGCTCATATGGCTTGCCGTTGGAATACTCTGTCAACTGGGATCAGATCTTGGGCTCTATTACTGTTCCATCCCTGGACTCTGTTTGGTCTACGTTGCTTCTAATTTCACCTAAGTCTGCTATGGAGCCTGCATTATCTTCTCCCTCTTCAATTGACCCTTTTGCCCTTGTCTCCAAGGGTTATGCACGTGGACGCAAACCCCCTAAAGGATGCCCTCTCTGCACTCATTGCAACAACCCGGGCCATACTATTGATCGTTGTTGGGATCTTTATGGTCGCCCTCCTCGCTCCGCTAATTTTGCTCAGAGTGTTGCTCCTGTCTCGGACTCTGCTTTGATTGCTGCACCACAACCACCTCCGTCTATTCTCACTGACGTCTTGCAATGGTATGAGGAGCAGCGTCCTCCTGGTACCACTGCCTCTGGTGCACACACGGGTAATTCCTTTACTGGTTTTTCTCACTCGCCCTCTCTTGGTTCATGGATTATCGATTCTGGTGCATCTGACCATATTTCTGGTAATAAGTTTTTATTCACCTCTCTCTCTACGTCTGGTCCCCTGCCCAGTATCACTATGGCTAATGGGTCACTGGTTCAGTCCCCAAGGGATTGGCACTGTTCTCCTTTTTCCTTCTATTCCCTTTAACAATGTGTTTTATGTTCCTAATTCTCCTTTCAACCTTATTTCCATTAGTCGCTTGACTCGATCCCTTAACTGTATTATTTCCCTCACTAAAAAGTCTGTCATTTTGCAGGATCAGAGCTCGGGGAGGACACTTGGCGTCGGATCTGGTGTATTATTTCCCTCACTAAAAAGTCTGTCATTTTGAAGTAAGAAACAAAATGTAGTTGCTAGATCAAGTGCTGAAGCAGAATATCGCTCCATAGCCACAGCCACCTATGAACTCATCTGGTTAAAACAACTACTGAAGGAACTTGATAGGAATGCAAACGTAAACAATGGGATTTTCTGAATAATTCCTCTATATTAAGCTCAAACCAGTAAAATCAAGAAAGTTACGCTTGAAACAAATCTGAATACATACTATAGTGCTTCTATAGCTCAGATTGTGCAGAAAGAAAAAAAGAAAAGTTAACAGAATGTAAATGGTTCAGGGGCTTTCGAGATGCCCTGAGATCTCCCACTTTGCATAAGCAATTCTCATGACCTCCACGGTACCCATTCCTTCTTCACGTCCCTTTTTATCATCTAATGTCTCATCATGTGTAACTGTTGAGATATACAGTCTCACATTGATTGTATCAGGCCTTGGGCACTCCCACCCTTTGAGCTAGCTTTTGGGGTGGTGTATCCCAAGATTCTTTACATGGTATCACCTTATAATCACTCAAGCTCTGATACCATGTAAAGAACCTTGGGATACACCACCCCAAAAGCTAGCTCAAATGGTGGGAGTGCCCAAGACCTTATAAACTTCACATTAGTTGCACATACAACCAATGTGGGACTATATATCTCAACACGCCCCCTCACATGAGAGTCCATTGGGCTTGAAGAGTGGACAATGCAACAGGCCCAGCCTACCTGTGCTATGAAACGCCACAAGAGAAAGTGGGGGGCGGCGAGACTCTGGTGCATTGTCCATCCTTCAACCGCAGTGGGCTTTCGTATGAGAGGGCGTGTTGAGATATATAAAACCATTAATGTAGCCTTACCCATTAGCTTAAGCTTTTGGGTTGAATTGGTTCTTTACATGGTATTAGAGCCTCGGTGTACCGGGTTCGAACCTCACTGTCCCCCACTTTCTTTGTAGTGGAATTTCTTTCTTCGCACAGGTAGGTGGGCCTGTGCATTGTCCACCCTTCAAGCCCAGTGGGCTTTCGTGTGAGGGGGCGTGTTGAGATATATAAAACCATTAATGTAGCCTTACCCATTAGCTTAAGATTTTGGATTGAATTGGTTCTTTACTTGGTATCAGAGCCTTGTGTCCCGGGTTCAAACCTCGCCGCCCTCCACTTTCTCTTGTGGAATTTCTCAGCACAGGTAGGTTGGGCCTGTTGCATCATCCACTCTTCAAGTCCAATGGGCTCTCATGTGAGGGGGCGTGTTGAGATATATAGTCCCACATTGATTGTATGAGGCCTTGGGCACTCCCACCCTTTGAGCTAGCTTTTGGGGTAGTGTATCCCAAGGTTCTTTACAGTAACAAACTCTCCTAACAAACAAGCTGACTTAGCATGCTCATTAGGCTGTGATACATCAGTATTGGGCTTTATTAAGTTGGGCCCTATCAGAACTCAAGTTTGGAGACACTGGCCCAGCATCTCTCATTTGTGATAATCAAACTGCTTTGCATATTGCTTGAAATTCAGTGTTTCATGAAAGGACTAAGCACATTGAGATAGACTGTCATTTAATTGGAGAAAAGGTTCTCTTAGGAGATATAGTCACTCGTTTTGTCAACTCAAATGATCAATTAGCCGATGTATTCACTAAGTCTTTGAGAGGACGTAGGATAGATCAGATATGTAACAAGCTTGGTGCATACGATCTATATGCTCCAGCTTGAGGGGGAGTGTTGTTGTAAATAGTGTCATAGAGGTCACACATTGTGTATATGTCTTTGTATCTCTTATTTGGTTTAATATATAAATGAAATCTCCTTCGTGTAGTTGACACAAGGATTACAATCAATACCTCTTGTATCTTGATAATTAACAAGCACCAAAGCAACAAGGAAAAAAAAGCTTACATTGCTAAGGTTCAAATAATCATACTTTGGAAGAATGATGTCCACGTTGTGATTTAATTCCTGAACAGCCCGGGATAGACTAGTAACAACATCACCAAGGCCTCCAACCTGCAAAAAATGAATAACATGAGAAACGGGAAAATATGTTAAAATAACTAACAGATATTCTCTGCATAACATAGTAACTAGTAACAATCTTTCTGTGAACAAAAAAACATTGCAATAACAATAGATAACGGAATTATCCTTCAGAAGCAGCCTAGCTACATCAGGATGCTACGTGATTTCCTATATTTAAATATATTTATATAGTAGGATTCTCTCTCTAAAATTATTTTCTAAAAATTTTATAATCTATGCATATCCATTGAAATAAATACCCCTGTGCAGTCCCTCAAACTCAGAACAAAATAATAAACTTCCTGGTCATATCTGCTACTGTTTAATTTTGGTTTTTCTTTTTCTTCCTACCTAGCTTTGAAAATAATGGAGAGATTACAATAATAATGCAAGAACGTTCTTAAAACAGAAACGTCAGCATACAGAATGAATGGTGTGAGAAATGTTGAGTTCAAAAGAGAAAAAATGGAAAATGGAGATCTTAAAATTGAAGATTAACTGCAGATAAGACTACCTCTTTAATATTGATGCCTTCTTAAAAGATCCGATCTAAGGCACTGGGAACATTCCCCTAGTGCTACCCATCTTCATCATTAATTAAAGAGGATCAATGAATTTTTTCTCAAGATGTTCAAGAATTCTATCTTTATCCACAAATAAAGGAATCCACTTAGGGAGATCATTTATAATCCTTCTGTCTTCTTTATTCCACAAAGATGCAAAGGAGAAAAGATTATAATCAAAGAAGATTGATTATTAACAAGATCTCCCTATATGACTAAGATCAAAGATTACGAAAAATGTAGAGACTGATGAGCAGAGAAAAAGGACTGACCTGGAAGAAATATAACAAAGACCAGGAAGAATAGAAGAATGTTTTTCACTCAAGAAATTGTTCTAAAATCCCATATATTAAAGGGAATGTTGAACTCTAATATCCTTAAACCTGCAGAAGTTGCGATATTTTAAAATGTTTAAAAGACAGTTTTCCTTTTTCTTTTCCCCCATCAAAATGAATATGTTAGTTTTCCAGCCTTTCAAATTCTCAAATTCCGCTTTTTCATAGAAGTATATTGAAAGAGTACAAAAATTGCAACTGATGTGTAACACCTCTGTTGCGGCAATATATATCATTACGTAACACAACACAAGACAAACAATTCATTGAAAATTCCTAAAATTTGCCAGCCTTGGCAATAAAAAAAGTCTGGCTAGATACATGTAGATGAAATTGAGATAAGATACATGCAATAGGGTAGCTTACCTTTGCAATTGGGGCCATCTCAACAGAAATATGGATTATATGCAAAGGTGGTTCCTTTAAAATACCTCCAAAAACAGGTATGTTATAATCCATTCCAAGTTTGTTATCAAAAACTCCACCCTCTTCACTGTCGGAGAATACAAAGTCCATCATATATGCATCCAGTGGAACCTTAACTGCAGAAACACAAAATCAGTGAATTTCTTTAGGACCAAATGTCTTTTCTCCTGGAGAGAACAAAATGATTACAATTTCTATCAAGTTGCACACAGTCATATATGCAAAAGTATAACAAAATTGTCCATCTTGAAACGCTACTTCTAATGGTACAAGATCCGTGAACATGGAATCTGAGTACAACCATAAGTGATACAGATCATAAACACTGCAGCTATCTTCATAACATTTGTGACGACAAACACACGGCATTCAGATCAAAGGCCAGCCTACAGCATGCACCAATATTTCTGCATCATTCGATTTATCTCTAAATCTATACAGTGGCATACCAAAATTCTGGTGCACAAATCCACAAGTAATCAAATGGCTCTGGACACCTGTTTTCATTCTTTGTCTCCTTTAGCATTGTTCAAATAGCATTATCCACACACAGAATACCATTTGGTAGCACATTAATTCATTCAATAGAAAGACCACTAGACCAGTAATCTGCTAACCAGAATAGCACACCATATATGATGATAACATCAAAAGTGGTAACATAATATATTTGGAGGACACCTGATCATATTTCAGAAATAACATCCTTTCACCAAAATCTAAACAGAGAATAATTAATAAAAAGAATTCAAAATTGAGCAACCAAAGAAACATTAAAATCCTCAATATTTCTAATTGCTGGAATACTATGGTCCAATCATCTTTCAAATGTAAACTAAAGGAAAGACTCACCAGAGGCTTTGACGTGAGTGCCATTGTCTGCAGGCAACATTCTCTGAGGTGGCAGTGGACCGTTATGGTGAGACCAATGATTAAATGAACATCTAAACCAAACCTCAGGTTTTCCGTTCAGATTTGTGTCGGAGGGGTTATAAAATACTGTCACTTTGCTCCCTGCTTGAACATCAAGAGGCTCAGTGAAGACGATATGCTTTTGAGAAAGCAAAAGTCTTTTCAGAGTTCTTTCCTTCATTTCAGCTTTCATTTGTGCTGTTTTTTCAGCCTGCAACAAGAACAGGACCAAATCAACAAGATGAGTATTTAGTAGCTTAAATATCTGTTATAATCTGTTTTCTTCCCAAAACATTGAATGCTTCATTGAGCATTGTAGCATTTAGGCAAACAGTTATGGGGGGATCAAACTAGAGCTACATTCTCAACAAAAGAATATAAACTATCTACTTGATCAAACTAAAAAAGGTGAACTTATCCGCCATACGAGAGATTACATTACAAGACTTATTATCTTTATGCTTGACAAGTATCTTCGGTAGTGCCTCAATGTTACTATTCAAAAGTCATCTCAGGCAAGAACTAACCTTTGCACGTATGACTTCCTCTCTTAATTTTCTCTCCTCCTGGAGTTTTCTGTATATGAACTGCTCTTCCTCAACCCAATACTGTTCATCAGGTATAGCCATAGTGACGATAGCATGAAAGTCTTGATTATGGTTGTTATCATACACAACTGCGTTTTGAGGTGGACCATCAGCAAAGACCCAATCCAGGACAAGAGCTTGGTCAGGTACAACAACTGCATAGATTATAAAATTGATCAAAAGAAGTTTTGTATACTTCACAAACTAATTCTAAAGAAAAGATCAAGTTTTTATCCATCTTCTGAACCTATGTTCTTTTGCTGACCATGGAACAGTCATTGATCTAGAATTACTTAAAGAGTTAATGAGGTGAGTCTAAATCCTATTCTATTAAAAATTTAATGCTTCATCTAAGAAATTTATCTCTCTATCTCTGAAATGTCAGCCAAGCTAATGCAGACACGGTAGAAATCCAAAGCAATGAGTTAGAAATGCTCGTGTAACTTTTAAAGTTCAGAATTCAAACTTCTCATAAAAGACTTCAAATAAATGATGGACATACACACAAATATTTCAGTCCCTTTAATATGCAACCTTTTCATGTTTAAATTAAATGATGGACATGGAAGATCTAAAAAATCAGTTCACTTCAATCCTGATTCCTCTTAGGGATAAAAAAGTACTTCAGAATCATGTATCAGTATCTCATCTACAAATCCATACCATTCATTCACCTGTTGCATCACCATCATGCATCAGCATATACCATGACACATAGCATGTGTCTTCCTTCAGAAGGCCAATCATATTTAAAGAAGAGATGTCAAACTCCACCTCTGTGCATGTCACATCATAGTGTATATATTTTGTCTATTCATACACTTTTTTTTAAAGTCCAGTCAAAGATTCATTTCAAGGAAATGAATTAACACCAAAGATATGGAAAAATATATGTCAAAGAGCATACCATCAGCATACCACCAATCACCGTCTTTTAGAACAGATTTGACAAGCCTTTCAACAATTGATAATCCATCCTCCCAATTATTTTGCCCACCATGAATCCATATTTCCTTAGCATGTGCAAGAGGACCTGAGCTTCTGTTATAATATAATCTGACCAAGTCCTTGCCCTTAAATTCACTAGGTTGAATATACCAAACATTATCAATGGATATTAAAGCATTTTTCATCAATTGCAGCAGCATTTCTTGCCTTTTTTCAACCTCCATCCTTGCCTGTGACCTGTCCGCTTCCTTTGCAGCTTTGTCTGCTTCTATTCTCCTTTGCTCTTCGGCCTGTCTTTCCCTTTCAGCTTGCTCCTTAGCAAGTTTTTCTAATTCTTTGCGTTTCTCCTCAAGCAAGAAATCTTCAAATGCTAATGCATCCATTCCACCATCAACATGTATGCAGAAGTCTTTTTGGTCATTATTGTCATAGACATTTTGTCCATTGAAGAACACAAAGTCTACTTTGTAAGCTTCTCTTGGCACATGCACATGGCAAAACCACCAATCACCCTTGAGACGTGTCTTAATCAACTTAATGCTAAAAGATTTCCACCTCCAATCATTAAATGCCCCCGTGATTAGAATGTCTGGTTCATCACTTAGTGTTGAAAGGTTCTTATTAAGGAACACTTCTACATCTTGATCAGGTTTAACCACAGGAGGATATACAAACAGCTTGGTCCCTTGTGAAAGGTTTTCCTCTGCAATCCTTTCTATTTCCTGCCTGCGCAAATTTGCTTCCAACTCTAACTTCAACAACTTAGAAGCTTCCTCATTTATTCTATCATCAGAAGCAGTGCCTGTTTCCTCAATGGCTTCCTCAATTATTTCACCATCAGCATCAGTATTTGTTTCTTTAGCGTTTTCATCAACTTCTGCATAGTCTATTGTCCTTTCCTCTGAATCTATAACATTCCTAACACCCCCAATGTAAGAAATTTCCTCTTTCTGTAATTTGAGAACATCAACATCCTCATCAATTACAGAAATGTTTCTAATTTCCCCACCTTGATTGCTCTTAACAACACTCAATGCCTCATCTAGCAATGATAATTCACCTGCCTCCCCAGCACTTCCATCAGCTCTATCTACAACCTCAAAATTTCCCTCCTGGGAAATTTCAACTGCCTCTTCCTTATCAGCATCAATATTCACATCAAGTGTTTGTTTATTATCATCACCTGAAATCTCACTAACCATTGGAGTTAATGAATCTCCCCTCTTGACTCTAGCATTCTTTTTATTCCTGTTATGGCTGCTTGTTCCAATAGGCGATTTTTGGTTGAAACCCTTTGAAGAAGGACCAGGACCATTGGGCCTTGCAAGGGACACCTTCTTCTGTTGTCTACTCCGTGAAAAATCTACCAAAATATAAAAACCAAAAAATTCAAAAATTTGAAATAGCAATCTTATGATATAACAAAGGCAAAAGTATTTCTGCCGCCAGAAATACTTTGTTAGTTTGTTTGCCACATACACATATTTACCAGGATTCGACGTCAGATCCTGGTAAATATGTGTACGTGGCAGATAAATTTTTCTGCCTTGTCTGCATAAAAATGAATTCCTATAACAAAACAAGAAAAGAAAATAAAGTAACTAATAAACCTGCACTAGCATTGATGCAATAAGCACCCCAACCTGCCTTGCATGGTGAAGACTGAAACAAAAATAAATAAATAAATAAATTTGACATATTCACCATCATATTAATTCAAGCAAAAAAATATTAAAAATTAAAAAAGAACAAACAGAAGAAAGTAAATCAGACAACAACAGTTTGATACATAAACAGCATAGTAATTACCTGGTAGCCAATTGTAGCTGTTATTGGATGGCGGTTTAGTTGCAAAGACATCTCCATAGTTACTTTGGCGTCAGGAACGTTTCTTCTTCTATAGGTGCTGTCAACAATGGCTTGAGCACATGATCAATGATCACTTGTAATAATGATCTTCCCTCTCAATCTGTGCACCAAATCACAAAATATTATACATAAAACAAACGCTATATTGTAATTCAAGAATATTATATTATACTTTTTGTTATGCTTTCTGTGAAGAGTTTTGATTTAAGCATCTCAGTCTCAGCCACACATGCACTCACTCTGTCTAGTGTTAAAGCTTCGCAAACATTCATTCGTTCATGGGAGTAACGACAGTTCGCGAGGACATCCAACGGTCCAAAATGAGTTTTATTTGAGTGGTTATTGTAACATCAAATGTTGTATCCAATTTTAACCTCTCTTTGTCGTGCGTGTATCTTAATAGGGATTTAGAACTATCATGTTGAAGGAATGAACAGATGTTTCCGGCAGAACTATTGAACTTTGTGATTTTTTTTTTTTTTTTAAAACCTATGGGCCCCACATTTGGTGTTTATATGATATGATGTGTCCATTTTTCTCCAATATTATAGATATAAATCCCATTCTTTTATGGGAAATAGGTTTTTTATGTTGTAAGAAAAAAAATATCTCGTGTAGTAGAAACAAAATTACAAGTGGGATCTACAAGTAAGAGGAGAGAAAAAAAATAGATGTGGGACCCACTCCACTTTTGTGTGTGTGTAAAAAATTGATTTCTCTTATATAACATGAGATACATATAACCTTTCTTTTATTATTAAAAAAAGCAACCAACAAAGCCCAGCACAGTTGGTAGATAGCTGAGTTCCTTAAGCATGTTGACAGGAGTTCGATTCCTGACTGTGTGTATGGAGAAGGCTTCGTTGGGAGAGGTTTACTCACTTAATGTGATCTCCCGCCTCGAAAGGATTAGTCTCCAGCTGTCGGCTGGAGGATGGATACCTTGGGAAATAAAATAAAAAAGCAACAATTTTTTTTTATATATTATACCCGTTAATTCTATAGGTTTCCTATGGACTAGATTCAGAATTTGAGACCGATCTAGAATTAAGTTTTTGAATCCCTCTCAAAGATAATACTACTACATGCTCTAACCTCCATCTGTTCAGCTCTCATGTACTAAACAACCTAGCATTATTTGGTGAATCAACAAAAAGATTTGAATCCAAATAACATAGTCCAATACATAATTAATGGGAGTTTAAAAATGTATAGCTGTTCGACTTTTGATAGGATGCAAGGGTGAGAAACAAGTAATCAACAAGGATGTGGCACATAGAGCTAACGAGAACGTGAGGACAATGTTTTTGCATTCTTCTCTTCATTTGAATCATTAATTAATTCATGCATGGAACGTTTTATTCACGGTCACGGATGGATTTTAACTTTAAAAAAAGAACTCGTGAAGGTGCAGCAATAAAGCTTAAAAAGTGAAATCGGTTTCCCCCTTAAAAGAAAATGAAAAAAAAATCACGAGATAAGTTTGCAAAGTAAATATATCCCAGGTGAGTTAGGATTTAATTTGAAGTGCTTTGGAGTCAAGGCAAGTACTTAAACACAACAATGATGAATCTCGTAATAAATAATCATTAAAACACCTTACAACTAAAAAAAATGAAACAGAGAAAATAATATGAGCCAAGTAAAGCGTAGATGATGAGAGACAAAAACACAAATATATGGCAAATGACACCTAAGTTATTTTGTGCTCACTGACGTTGCAAGTTCGACATCATTCTCATAGTTACATCTTTAATTAATTATTACTCTTTAATAAATTATTAATTTCTAATAAATTATAGTAGCAAATAGATCAACGACTAATAATATATATATATATATATATATATATATATATATATATTCAATCAAAATATATATATATATATATGTATATATATATAAAGTTAATGCTTGCTTTATATACACATAAAAGTAACGAGTTCATCGTAAATATGGGGAACACTAAGTTTAACATTAAAATAGAATCAATTTGAAGCCATCCACAAGTTGTAGTGATGGTGTAACACCCCGTTCTAGAACCGGTTTGTTACTATTATGTACGACATTAAGCGCAGTTACAATCATAAAATTAAATTAAAATACGGATAAACTTTTTCTGTTTTTATTTATAAATATTTTTGTTTAAAATCCATTCCGTAATTCAAACCAATTCCCATAAGGTGATTATAACTTAAACTATATGTGGAATACTTATTGTAAATCTTACTTAGACCAAACATTGCTACCATATGGTGTCAAGTAGTCCCCTTAGACTACCAAGGCTTAAAACTCAACTTTATTGTTCTTAAACATTATACGTATCCACTCTTTATTTATTTAAGAAATTCCTATACTACCTTTATGGTCTCCATTTTCCCAAAATATTATAGGATTATTTATTAGCTACGCGTAGATTCAAACCGCTCTCAAATCAGAGCACCGTAGCCCAAGTTATGACTCTTCTACGAAAATAGTTGCTGATTTCTACTGGGTCTGGCGCGATTAGCGCCAAGCCTCAGAGGGTTTCCCTGTATTTGGCGCGGTTAGCACTAGACTGGCGCGATTAGCGCCGGGAATGCATTTCCTTCTCTGTTCCTTGGCGCGGTTAGCGCCAACACGGCGCTAGTAGCGCCAGATTTCTGGGGACAACACCAAGCTTTAGTTCTTTAACCCTAACTAGAGTTATACACATCCAAATTACACAATCTTGGTCTTAATGGAAAGCTAAGAAAAAGATCTACAACTTCCATTAAGACACAAGGGTCCAAATCTATCATATAGGATATGAAAAATGGACAACAAGACAGGATATCTTCATTTCCACATGAATTTTAAGTCTAAAGGTCTTCTTCCACCTAATAGACAACATATAATCACTTCCCAACATGATTCTTTGTTCTTTCAAGGTACACATACAATAAGAGAAACATGCATACCCTTTCATCATATATATATCCAATAATTACAACATTACATCATCGCAACATGTTTAGTTACAAAATCATGGGACTTAGCTACAAAACACTACGATCAATCCCTTGGCTCCCATCAACAAAAGAGATAACCAAGGAGATGAGCATAGGCTAAGTCCATCCAATAAAACATAATATACAGATAACAATTGACTTTCAATTCACAATCTTATACATATGAACTACAACATAGCATGCTTAATTTCAATGATGCAACATCTTCATGTATCAACTATTGCAAATATGGCCACTTACCATCAGAGGCTCCTGCAGCATCCTTACCTGAAAGGGGGTCCCCACAACACGGGGTGAGATATACGAATATATCACAGTAAACCAGGGGTCCTTGGAGCATCTCTCCACCCCATAGTTCAATCTCAGTGTAATAGCAATAACAATAAATAATGTAATAAATACATATCCATGCAGTGTGTAACAAACATCTCCAGGAGAAATCCCTCGAGCTCTCAAGCTTTCCTAAGGATACTCAGGTGCAAATAGTCCTACTGGCCAGCTAAACTACCAAGTATGAATTACGCATCGTCATGCAACATACCAACATAGGGAAACACCGTCCTATGCCACACCAAATGCATACACATACGTATAACAAAGCATTAAACTATTTCATTGCATTTATATACACTATCAATCACCACTACCCATTCAGGGCTTGGTGGAACAGTAAAGGGATTTACACCCAAGGTCTGAAGGTTTACCTCAAAGCTTCAGTTCAACCTTTGTTCTTCACTAACAATTTCTACAACCAGTCAACTTCGTATTCAAGCTATAACTTGCAAAACTCACCTACACCAAGGTGTCACACAATCAATCAATACAATTTAATGAATATCCATGTATTCATCAATGTAACATCCCAAGAGCTGGCAAAGGCAGGGAGTCATCGCCGGTGCGAAAGGGCACGGAGAATAAGCGGCTCATGCCAAATCTTGCAACTTGGGGGTTCATGAATGAATCGAATCAACACTCGAAAAAGAGGGATTCCAGCGACTGTGCTGGTATGGGACGGTACAATTAGGTATGACTTATAAGAATTAATTGGTACTACCTATACTAACAAGATGCATCTTCTTTTCGGTAGCCCGGAACGGAAGAACTTCATAGTTAAGCGTGCTTGACTTGGAGCAATTCTGGGATGGGTGACCTCCTGGGAAGTTTTCTCGGGAAGTGTGCGAGTGAGGAAAAAGCACACTGAAAAGTCTCGTGTTAGTATGTGGGGATAGTCATTGATTCTTGAAGCGGCCAGACATTACAAGATAGTCATTGATTCTTGAAGCGGCCGGGCGTTACAAGTGGTATCAGAGCAGGGCCTCTCTTCCAGTACGGTGTGGTTTGAGGACGAACCAGGCAGAAGCTGGTGGGCATGTAACATCCCAAGAGCTGGCAAAGGCAGGGAGTGATCGCCGGTGCGAAAGGGCACAGACAATGAGCGGCTCATGCCAAATCTTGCAGCTTGGGGGTTCATGAATGAATCGAATCAACACCCGAAAGAGAGGGATTCCATAGACTGTGCTGGTATGGGACGGTACAGTTAGGAATGACTTATAAGAATTAATTGGTACTACCTATACTAATAATATGCATCTTCTTTTCGGTAGCCCGGAACGGAAGAACTTCATAGTTAAGTGTGCTTGACTTGGAGCAATTCTGGGATGGGTGACCTCCTGGGAAGTTTTCCCGGGAAGTGTGCGAGTGAGGAAAAAGCATGAGCCGCATCTTGCAGCTTGGGGGTTCATGAATGAATCGAATCAACACCCGAAAGAGAGGGATTCCAGAGACTGTGCTGGTATGGGACGGTACAGTTAGGAATGACTTATAAGAATTATTGGTACTACCTATACTAATAATATGCATCTTCTTTTCGGTAGCCCGGAACGGAAGAACTTCATAGTTAAGCGTGCTTGACTTGGAGCAATTCTGGGATGGGTGACCTCCTGGGAAGTTTTCCCAGAAAGTGTGCGAGTGAGGAAAAAACACACTGAAAAGTCTCGTGTTAGTATGTGGGGATAGTCATTGATTTTTGAAGCGGCCAGACGATACAAGATAGTCATTGATTCTTGAAGCCGCCGGGCGTTACAATCAACAACACAACAACTCCACACCACAATTTGCATGGACTTACCTATCCAATTGGGCTAATCAAGCTCCATAGCTTGCTCCAATGGTTGGTCCCTCAAGGGTGATCCAATTGCCTCAATCCTAACCATCACATGGATACAATCAATAATCAACCAAATCAAACCATTGATTACTAATGCAAGAAAATCCACAATCAAGTATATAATCTTGCAATTTCCAAAGTATAATCAATTGACTACCTAAACTCATTTTCACTGATTAAATGTCATTCCTAGCATTTTTCACAACATACACTAAGCCTCATTCTTCCTTGAACACAGCCAATTTACTCACATTATCATAAAACCCTAAAAACATTATTCATCATCTTCCTCAACATACAATCTCCATGGAAATAGAGTTCAAGGAGTAAAATCTTACCACCAATGGTTGCATAATCAAGGAGTGATGGTTCCTCAAGCTTCTAAGAAGTGAAATGTTCCCAAACCCCTTCAACCTTCAAAGAGGGCGAATTTTTGAGAGGAAAAATCTCACACCACAAAGCTCCCCACTCAAAATCAAGCTTGGATTAAAGATGAGAGGAAGATTCTAAGTGGTTGAGGCTTTTGAATCACTCAAATAGGTGGAGAATCCAAGGATCTAGGGTTTTGGCTCCCTCCCTTTCTCTTTTGCTTCTCACTCTCTCCTTTTCTCTTCTTTTCTTTTCTGGTCGGGGGGGGGGGGGGGGGATGAAAGGGATTTCACTTTTTCTTAGTCGCTTAACATGTTAAGTGAAATCAAGTGGGTATTAGCTCATCTATCTATTCAACTCCATTCACCACCAAACTTTACCCAAAGGTTTGGAATATTTTTCTAGGAGTATTTTCTCTTTCATTTTTATATTTTGGGTACTTTTGCTTACACCTATTTATACTCCTTAATTTTCACTGAGTACACTTTTTATCTCAAAAGTGACCCCAATTCACTTAATTAGGCCCTATACTTAATTTTATTCACTAATACATACTTAATTATTAAATCACATGTAATTTACTAATTAATTAAGCTAGAACTATTATAGATGGAACTTCGGTACAGCATTATCAACATGGATTATTGGAGGTATGAAGAGAGCCTTAGATGGCTCTATGCCGTTTTTATAAATGTGACCTTAAATGTGATTGATTGATTGATTGGTCTGACCCTTACGAAGAAAGTACCTCCATTTGATGATAGCATAAACTTGAATGTCAATAGATGGATGGCACAACATTCATTTATTTATGAACAAATTAACGTGATAATTTTATAACTTCATCTTTTAATAAATTTTCTCTCATCCCTTACTATTATTGATTCACTCTTGTGTGGTTAGAATTCTTTCACAACATAGTCATGTTAAATAATACATAAAAGGATAATTTGCATTACTTAACAAATAATAGGTGGTTGCTTGTAACTTCTTAAACGATTTTATTTTTAAGTATCCATGCTTCAGTTCATCAGGAACCCTTTATTTTTTCATGTGCATTACTTTTCTGTAGCAGCGGCAGAAAAGTAGTGTCTGCCTCAAAGATAAAAAAGGAGACCCACCAATTATTATTTTAAAATTTTTTTTATCAAGATCCAACACCAATTATGTTTTTTAAAAAAATTTATCAGGATCCAACGTCATGATAGTTTTGTGGATATGTACTTTTGCCTTTTATAATTTGAGAAAAATTCTAATGGTCCTCATAAAAATGCTTCCATTCTATTTGCACCTCTTGGTCACAAGGAATTCATGTCACCTATCCAGGGCGTTTTCACCGATGTGCTTGGTTGATATCATGTTTTCAGTCAAATTATCCTTTACCTGTTGTACTTACAACTTAACTGATATTTTGAACTCTTCATACTTTGTCTGTAATTAATTTAGGGTAAGTTCGTTTCACTTATAGGAATGAACAGACAATCTGCTATTGATACCAGATACCATCAGGCAACACTTTGTTTTCTTACAGTCTATGAAGTTTCATACACAAAATAAACTCTCTACCATTATTTTTAAATTTGTTTAAAATTAAAGTTCCCTATTTCCGTTTTCATTTTCCCTACAGCTTCATCATAGCACTCATAAGCAAAAAATGTTACTGCTTAAGTTTAGGATAAAACAGGACAGAAAAGGACATTGCAGCAACCATGTATTGCCTTTGTAAAGCATTAGAGCAATTTGTGCACTATTATGCTTTAGGTGCTTATCTCTTGATGTCAAATATGAATCTATAACGAATCTAAGGGGACATTTTAGAATTGCATCATCTCAAGCTACATTTTTTGATTAATCAAAAGGAAGCCCAACAACTTTTCCGGCTACAAATCTTCATTGCAACTTGCAAGGAAGCATGTGAATAGAATGCTTTGAATTACTTACTACGTATATATTACTGTACAAGACAAGAATCATGCACTGTTGTAATTAACAGAGTTAATGTGAGAGGTTACTTTCTGACTTGCTCTAATAGTTCAGATATACAAAAACATCTAAGAGTCACTTTAGTTTAGGGGATAAATGCCTGATAGCCAAAAGCTAATGAGATTCAGTATAGTGGGGAGGGATTGATGAACATATCTAATGCCTAAACCCAGGTAACATGAGATAGCTTATCTTTGTTTTTGTGTGTTGTTTTCTCAATGTTATAGATACTGTTTGGTCATGCATCTGTGAATAGATTATATCCACTATGATATGTGCCATTCTACTTAGTTTCCCATGTCATAATATATGTATTTACCGTTGGAGGCAATGAGTTTAAGAGAGAAGAGTTTTGAAGTGCTTGAAGTATTACCCAAGAAACATCAAGTTTGGAATGCTCAACAGTGTTACCTCCAGCTTAGGAAACCCTAGAGATAATGGAAGCTATTGGGCTCCAGCTCATATCGGCTCAAATAACCATCCTGAAACCTATTGGGCTTGGATGTGAACATATATGTTATTAATATATCCAACATTTATACAAGTATCAAACACAATTACCACATTGCACTGGAACATTTTGTGATTCATAGGAAGTAATTAAGTGAAATACTACTCTAGAAGTACAGCATGTTGCAGTTGAGAACAAATCAAAAAAGAGAACTCTCAGAATCTTTATATAGATTTATTATTACATATATAATTTATAAGTGGAAAAAACAAAATCTTAACTAAAAAAGGCATCCGTTTCAGATTAAAGAACAGTTTTCCTAGAGCACAAAGTTTGCGCATTTGAGAGAGACAATAAAAGCGTAAGAATTGCATAACAGTCATTTAGTAAACCAGCATATGAGAAAGAAAAGGGGCGATACCCATTATAATACCTACAAAGATATCCAAACATGGATGAGAGAAGGAATAGGCATAGTGCACTATTGCAGGGCATTGGCACCAGCAACAATTTCGAGAATTTCGCCTGTGATTTTAGCCTGACGTTGCCTGTTGTAGACCCTTGACAAGTTCTTCTTCAACTCAACTGCATTATCAGATGCACTGCTCATAGCACTCATTCTAGCAGCTAGCTCACTAGCAAGTGATTCCTGCAATGCCCTCAAGATTTGGCTGTTCAAATATAGAGGCAAGAGTGCATCAAGGATCTGAACTGGGTCCTGCTCAAATTGCAAAATGGGAGAAAAATCTGCAGTGTTAGACCTCACAACATCTCTTTCCACAGTTAACTTGCCTTCCTTGGTTGTTAACCTGAAGAACTCATCCTCAGCAGCATCCACACAATTCCCATTTATATCACATATCTCTCCTTTTGGTGAGAGTGGAAGCAAGGTATGAATTACTGGATCTGACTTCACTAATGACACAAATTTGGTGTACAAAAGCTCCACTTTATCAACCTCTTCACTCACAAACAGTGAGAAAACATCATCAGCAATTGCTTGAGCCTCTTTAGCAGTGGGAAGTGAACCACCTTCAAGAAACTTATCAACCGGTATGTAAGGCCTACGAAGGAAATAAGAGTTACCCTTTTTACCAACACTAATGATAGTATAATCAAGACCAAGACCCTTCAACTCAGCAATTCTGGCCTCAGCTTTCTTTATGATTTGATTATTGAACCCACCACAAAGACCTCTATCTCCTGTGCAAACAACAAGTGCAACCTTCTTCACTGGCCTAATCTTGGTGAGAGGGGTATCAATATCTTCAGTTAGAAGCTGCTCATTGATGTTGTAAAGGACTTCAACAAGGGTCTCTGAGAAAGGCCTTCCATTCACAACAGCTTCTTGAGCTCTTCTGACTTTAGCAGCAGCCACAAGCTTCATTGCCTCTGTGATTTTCTGTGTGTTCTTCACAGAATCAATACGGGTTCTGAGCTCTCGGAGACCACACTGAACTGGGGTGACAGAGGGTCTTGAAGGGCTGCAATTTGAGTTTTGTGAAGGAAGCTGAAAAGGGTTGAGGACAGAACGGAAGGAGAGGTTAGAAGCATCAGATAAAGAAGGTTTGGAGGACACCAACATTGTGAGATTGGAGCAAGACATTGTTGCAACTGAGTTTTGTGTTCTGTAGTTTGGTTGGTTTATGTTAAGATGGTTGTTTTGTTTGTGAGGTCTTATCCTCTCCCTACGTCAATGTGTTGGGCTGAGATTTTCCATTGCAATGGAAACAATAAGTGGAAAATGAGTGGAGGGAAAGAGAGGGAGTGGATGAGGTTTTGGGATAACGATTTTGACCGTTGGTGGAGAGAGGAGATTGCCTTGTACGTGTAATTCTTGTGGGTCCAATCTGATGTGTCTTGGTCTCATGGTATATGCGGCTGTTCGAGTGGTGATTCCTTCTGCACTTAACTGGGTTCAAAAGGTTTACTTAAAGTTAGTTGTATACTTAAAGAAAATCCACCATTTCTTACTGAGCCCTGTTATATTGTGCAAAAGGTTTTTACAAACCCTTATTATGAATGCGACACATGAATAATAAAAGACGAAAATGATTAAAGGCACAGCATATGGAATTAGGGAGTTGCATGGGTCGAACCGAATCGGATTTTTTGAAAAATCAAACCGAATTGGTTTAAATGGTTTAGTTCGGAAGTGGTTTGGTTCAAAACCGGTTCAGGTCGACCCTCTTTTGAAAAGAAAAGAAAATTAAAAAATAAAGTTATAAAAATTAATTTGGTTCGGTTCAAAATGGTTCGTTTTGGTTCTTAAACTGGTTTTAAAAACCAGTTCGGTTCATGAACTGATCTTTAAAAACCGGTTATTTTAAAAACAGTTCGGTTCAGTTCATGATTCGATTCAATTTTTTTGATTATTTTACACACCCCTATATGGAATCATCGTATACTTGATGGGTAAATCACAACAATTATTTTCAATTCGTGAGTTGTTTCATGAATTTCATTTCATGAAAATCAGCAATTCCCTTTCTTATTTGCTCGGTAAGAAGGCGATTCCCCTATTCAGCATTGCAACTAATAGATGGTTGCGAATTGCAATTTGCATACATGGTTGCCAATATGAATTGGCTAAGACTTAAGAAATTGTTGTTTTAAATAAACTTGCTCATAATTTGAACTAACAGCAATGAGTAGTATTAATTTCAACAAAAGTAATGTCAAGAAAAGCTGTGCAGGGCCAATGGATACCTTGCCCACAAGTTCTTGGCACTTATTTGGGCATTATTTGTTGGGGAATCGGTATTAGTGAAGAATATAGTTATATACAATTCATCAATCCACCACTAGGAGGCAATGGACGGCCGCAGTAGAACTTTTTTTTGTACATTATATTCAGTGAACATGAGCGTACATCAATTTTGCCCCTGACCTCTAGCAACATATTTACAAAGATTAAATATCAATTTGAACCCTTGCCACTAATTTTAATATAAAATCCCAGCTCTTGGCGGAGTACCTACAAAAAAGGAGTCCCATTAAAGGACAAAGGGAGGGAGGAAAAAGGACTGCCAATTTTCCTTATCCTGTTGCAACTAAGCTCTGATTACCTGCCATCCAGCGATTGCAACAATATTAGATGCCAAAGGTACCATCATGAACAACAAAAAGTCAGTTTAGTAAAGACTGTGCATCAATGAACCATCTTTATCATTACCATCATGGCTTTAACTTTTAACAGTCAATACTATTAGCATTCCACTTGCCAGAACACTTCAATCAACCATCTCCATGATTACCGTCATGGCTTGATCTTTCAACAGTCAATCCTATATTCAAATTTGCATTTGATTTGCCAAAACGCTTCCTGGGTTTTCGTGGTGTGCTAAACGCATGCGGACCTTGGCTTGGCTGTACCATGTCTATGGTAGGTCTCTCCTCTGCGACTGCTTTACCAATTGTTAAGTTCCTGGAAGCAGGAGCTTCACCAGATGTACCCGGTTGAAGCATGGTCTTTGAGAGTACAGGATTATCGGCTGTGCATGAGTCTAAACTTAACCATGGAGAACTACTTTTGTCATCCTTTCCCTCACTAATATAAGCCATATTTGGTGTAGTATTATTTGTAAGGAGACTATCATCAACTTGAGCATCAGAATTGGCCCTTGGTTCACATGGTTTTTCCATACAAGTCGTATAATTTGCAACATTTTCATCTGAAGACAATGGGACCTCCTAACAGAACAAAGTTAAAAAGGAAGGTTATCAGAGAAGAAAAAATATATTTTGAGAAATTAACAGAGAACATGAATAAGCATCAAATAAAAGTAATGGGGTGTTGAATCTCAGCATAATATGGGACTATAAAGCAAAGAAAAATGACCGAACACTAACTAGCATAAAGGTTCTAGTCCATGAGAATAATAAGATTGGCACATAATGCATCAAATGATCATGAACCAAGAAGCAACAAAAACAAATAGGTAATAGATAGGTGAAAAACATATCTATAAACTACAGAGCTTTTGTGAAGGATGGGAGATAAAGTTACATGTGTAACAATGGGATCATCTAGGCCTTTAGAGTTTCACCAGAAGAGCTGAGAGCCTGATGAGGATAACCTAGATATTAAATTTGCCTGATTAAGAAAAGGGTTATCATGTTGCCACTGATTGACTGATATAAAAAGGGTTTTAAATTGCATTGCGGGCTATTCACAGCCAATGTGGTCTGTAATTACGGCCTGATACGGTCCCTAATCATGGCTTGATAAGGTTGCGGCAGCCACCACAACCAAAATGCAGTCCGCAAAGGGACAAGCAAATAACGGAAATTTGGAAAGACATGGATAGAGCAGTCTGGAAATAGAACTATGTCCTCTCAATGCAAGGCTCAAACAAAAAGTGTACTTTTTAGTTTTTATCTTAAATAGTTTAAGTCAATACAAACAAGTAAAGTTTCATAGTAAGGAGTGAGGACCACATAGTAAAATAACTAATGAAAACCCATACTCAAAATTAGACATTGGTAATTCAATATAAATTTTGGTATACAAATCTATTCACTTTCTATTTTCATTTTTGGAAGACTGAAGTAGAAAAAAGAAAAAAGAAAACTACATAAGAGAAGATTTATGTTAGTTCTCCCATTATTAAAACTTGAAAAATTTATTTCTCATCGTTGTTAAATTTTGCTACGCGTGTGTGCACACACTCAATTGAAAACCAAAAGCTAACTGAGAAGATAAACCAAATTACCTTATTTTGAACCTCAGGAGCTTGTTCACAACCAGAGCCATCCTCTCCTTCAGAATCAGCCATCTCCTCACACTCAAATTCTACATGTTCTTCAACATCTTCCTCAGAATCACTTAACTCTTCTTGCTCCATTACTATCTCGGGATGGGACTGATCACAAATATCATCTACATCATATCTGGTGATGTCATCATTAGGAACAACCAAAGGGGCACTTGAAGCAATCTCGCAACTGCTAGCAGAAGGATTTTTATAACCCTGATGACGATATGAAACACTATTCTCTTGAGGTTTCATTGCTGTTCCACAAATTGCTACAGTTTTCTTAGACCCTATTGGATCATGTGCCTTCAACTGTCTACTTTTCACAGATTTCTCCCTGCCAGATACAGAACTTAGGTGAATCTCTAAGTCAAGTTCATTGGACTTGTCATTAAGGCCAGAAGATCTATTGGCTATAGCTGGCACACCACTATTAACCAGTGAGTCAGCCTGAATAGCATCAAAACTTGTTTGTGATTGTGTATCATTAGATTTCTGCAAAAGTGGATGAAAATCAATGCCTCCTGACCTTAAAGTAGGATCCTTTGGCTTCAAGGACTTATTAGGACAATCAATGTGGCTTTGTTGCTGTGAACTATGGAAGAGGCTCAGATTTAATTGTGGTTGGCTTCCTGAGAAGAAGCTGAAGGAACTAGAAGTGCCAGAACTAAATTTCAATGGATAATAAGGCACACTGCCTGCTTCAGTGACCTGGAACAAGAGAGGATGCATCTGGAGATCAGTACAAGTACCTTTATCTGCCACAGTAGATCTGCCTTCAACAGTTTCAGATCTTTCTAATAGGGAACCAGTCACACTGTCTTGCAGCACAGGTCTTGCACCTTTAACTGGATGAATGAATTTAATTTTCTCACCATAAGGAATTTGAGACTCAGAATTATCTTTTCTACAATCAGTGACACCACCTCCAGGAGGGAAAATCTTAGATGTTCCACACGGGAATCCTTTAAAAGCAGTCTGAGAAACTACACGAACAGATGGAGGAAGATTTACAGGGGGCAAGTCTGGTGCTAATTTCACCAAGTGGGCATTATTTGCCCTCCGAGACCGATAGGGCCGACAGTAGTACGGGTTTCTTGGTTTAGTGGCATTAGGAGTACCTTTTATGCCACTCCTTAAATCAGATGTAGTATGAAAAAGCTGGGGAAGCTTAGATACAGATGGAAATGAAGGCCGATTACCATTCTGAAGTTGAACTTTTCCACTTAAACCATAATTGTGAATGCCTCTATAAAATTGAATATCCTCTTGTGAAATTGCATCATGAGCAAGGTTTCCTTGTCCAGATGTTAAGGAAATGCATTCAGAATGAGTAAGAGTAGATGTGTCTGGCCTCCAATCTGCCAGAAATGCCTGGTGGACGTATGGAACATCTGAACAACCCATGCAATTCTCTGAAACAGCAATTTCCGCCTCAAAATCCTGCAACAATTTCCAAAAAAACCTGTAAAAATTTGTGAATTTCAATCCTCAATGACCCATAGAAAAAACTAAATGCTCAAACTAAGCCATAGGCCATGGTCCACTGCATTGATTGATGAACTAACCGGTGTAGAGGTGAGAGGCTGTTTCACACACGCCAAGTACACAACTAAGAGATGTTGGAAAACATATATATTGGTAGATTTACAAGCACACCAACATCATTCTGATTATTTATAGATTCTTATATACTTGTGGTGAATTTAACTTATGAGCCAAGATCGCATAAAGATAAATTAAAACTCTATATTGAGTATCCGTATGTTAGTCATCATAAGCCAAGCAGGCAGTTAGCAAAAGCAACAATTAAGATGACTATAATGGCATCTCATACACAGGAAAGACCTGAGTTATAAAATTTCAACAATGCTTCTAAGCTACAGACAGTAACAAACCTCTTTATCAGATATAGCTTGCCAACTTTCTACTGAAGCAGCTTTCAACTTTCGTCTTTTTGACTCGTACAATCTTCGCTTTTCCTTTTTTGATGCGTCTACCTTATATGACTTTTGAGTCCCAAGGGCAATACGCCACTGGCGTGGAAGCAAGGATGGATCTCTGTGTGGAACAAGATATTGCCATACTGACATCCAATCAAATTTATAAATCTTAAGTCCCTGTGTATTTTTTGTCATACATTATTAGCAAGTCACAATGCTATCAATCAGAAAATTTTCAAATCCAAAGATATTGTTGAATAAACTACCTCTTGAATGCATGCTATCTCCTCTGCACTCAAAGGCGAGGTTTTCATTCTTCGAACTGCCTGCATAGAGAAATCAGGCAAATACATCAACATCAACAACACTTTTATCCCAAATTAATTGGGATCAGTGGTAGATGAACCCAAATAAAAGATACAAAAAGGTTGAAAAAATAAAAATAAAAATAGAAATAAAATATATATATATATATATATATAAGTAAAAAAGAAAGGGAAAAGAAGAAGAGGGGAAAATGAAGAGGAAAATGACTAAAAAGGGACCATCTGGAACATAAGAATAACAACGGGTCTAACCCTCCACTATTCTTATAACTTTTCTCCATTCCGTTCTAAGGCATACCGTCCGTCAATCTATATCTCACTCCATTAAATCTTGTTTTACTACCTTCCCCCAAGTAAGTTTCAGTCTACCTCTACCTTTTTTGTGTTGAGCTCTTGGTAACAAACTTTTGTTCTTATGGGAGCATCCAGGGGCCTTCTCATTACGTGCCCAAACCACCTCAATCTATGTTCTCTCATCTTTTCAGCAACCGGTAGTACTCCTACCTTTCGTCGAATATCTTCATTTCTTATCTTATCTATCCTCGTATAACCACGCATCCACCTTAACATCCTCATCTTTGTTACTCCCATTTTATGCTCATGTTGTCTATATGCTGGCCAACATTCAGCTCCATATAGCATTGCAGGTCTTACTGTTGTTCTATAGAATTTTCCTTTTAACTTAAGGGGGATTTTGCGGTCACACAAAAACCCAGATGCACTACGCCATTTCATCCACCCTGCTCTGATTCTATGATTTACATCCTCATCAATCTCTCCACCTTTTTGCAAAATGGATCCCAGGTATCTAAAAGCATCTTTCTTGGGTACCTCTTGACCACTTAGATGCACGGGATCTTGGTCTACATCTCTTACCAGAGAAAACTCACTCTTCAGATACTCAGTCTTGCTCGGACTTAATGTGAATCCTTTAGATTCCAATGTGCTTCTCCACAATTCAAGTTTTCTATTAACACCATCTTTGTTCTCATCAATAAGCACAATATCATCTGCAAAAAGCATACATTATGGCACTTCCTCTTGAATATCTTTTGTTAGTTCATCCATAACTAAGGCAAAGAGATAAGGACTTAGAGCCGACTCTTGGTGTACACCTACCGTGATAGGAAAATAACTGGATATTCCGTTACAAGCTTTCACACATGTACTAGCCCCATCATACATATCCTTGATTGCCTTTACATACTTTGATGGTACTTTTTTCTTCTCCAGAACCCACCATAAAACTTTCCTTGGAACCCTATCATATGCTTTCTCAAGATCTATGAACACCATATGTAAGTCCTTCTTCTTTTCTCGATATCTTTCCATTAATTGTCGCATCAAGAAAATGGCTTCCATGGTACATCTTTCTGGCATAAATCCAAATTGATTCACAGAAACCTTGGTATCTCTCCTCAAGCGATGTTCAATAACCCTCTCCCACAACTTCATAGTATGGCTCATTAGCTTAATGCCTCTATAGTTAGAACAATTTTGTATATCTCCCTTGTTTATGTAAATAGGCACAATCATACTTTTCCTCCATGCATCAGGCATCTTATTTGTCTGAAGAATCTTATTGAAAAGATTGGTCAACCATTACATTGCCACACCGCCAGGCCTCTCCACACTTCAATAGGGACACCATCAGGTCCCAAGGCTTATTAGTCTTCATCCTCTTTAAAGCCTCCTTAACTTCATGTGTATTAATTCTGCGCACAAATCTTCTATTCAAATCATCATAAGCATCCTCCAAGTCCACTTCGCTTGTATCGCCATCCCCATTAAACAGCTTGTTGAAGTAGTTCATCCATCTTTCATTTACATCTTTATCTCTCACCAAAAGTTTTTTATTTTCATCCTTGATGCATCTAACTTGGGTGAGGTCTTTACTTTTCTTATCCCTTATTTTTGCAAGTTTATATATACATTTTTCACCATCCTTGCTCCCAAGATTTTTATAAAAATTGACGAAAACCTTGTCTCTAGCTTCTCGCACTGCTTTCTTTGCATTTTTTCTTGCCAATCTAAACTTTTGCAAGTTCTCTTCACTGGGACTTTTATGCAAAGAAGCATTCCTTCTTATGTTGCCTCTTGCACCTCTCCATTCCACCACCATGTTTCCTTTGTATGAAATCCATTTCCTTTGCTTTCTCTCAACACCCTCCTTCCTATATTCTGAATACACTTAGCCATCTCATTTTATATTGCATTTGCTCCTCCATCAAACTCCCAAGGTCCTTCGTGCAACATTCTTTCATTGAACTCTCTCTCTTTTCCCTTCTTAAGCTTCCACCATCTTATACTTAGGTTCTGAGCCCTCTTCTTCATTGTAAGTACTTTGTTGAACCAAACTTCTAGGACTACCAGCTTATGTTGCGTAGCGACACACTCTCCAGGGTAGACCTTACAGTCGACACAAGAAATTCTATCTTCTCTTCTAGCCATAAAGAAACCAATCTGACTACGATTTTGGCCACTATGATATGTGATTAGATGTGACTCCCTTTTTCAAAAAAAGGTGTTCGCTAGCATCAAATCGTAGTATGGTTCCATATATTCTATAAATACAGCTTGCATATACAATCTGGCTAAAGCACAATGCCTTTTAACCGTTTTCTGTTAAGGAATATACTTGTTTCATTAGCATCCCTGTGACTTATAAGCATTTGGGGCAGTTTGTCAAACTACAAATACGTTGGACACCCTTTTAAGCCCACCTCTCTTATATTTCATTTTTTTTTTTGTATTTCACTTTTTCTAGGTTGATATTTTTTTCTTTTTTGAACAATAACTCTGGGAGGATGTGTTACAACTCTGGATTAAGGGTGAGAGTCTTACAGTATTAAAGTCAGAAAGATTGAGAGAAAAAGATGAGAAGAGAGAAAGAATGGAACTCGTTGTTGCTGATACTTATGAATACAAGAGCAAAGCTCTTCAAAAGGGAATAATCTCTTCAGAATGAGAATATTTCAGTTAACAAACAAATCTCCAAAAGTGACTATCGATAGCAATTATGAACCATATATAAACTATCTGTTATCTCCCTCCTACTTCTCTAATGCCCTGACTTAAAATCAGTAGCTAACTTCCCAGCACTCTTAACTAATGCCCTCAACTGACCTGCTGCTTTGGGTTTATTCCTTCTGGAATAAACTTTCCAAGTTGCTGGTTGTCCCTCATTAGCAATTCCGATCGTAACATGACTGACTATATGACTTGATCTCAAATTACTTTTGAGTTTAGACTTACAAATTTCAGGTAAACGATGATTTATTTGGCTTTATTGTTGATATTTTTCACTTTGAACAATCAAATCATGTATTCTTACCAAGAAGATGAAAATTTTCAATTCACAATTCAGACAATTGGACTTCCAAATTCCAATTCATGATTTGACAGCCATGAATCAGATAACTAAGATGTATATGCATGACGATTGGCTTTTAGCAATGATCCTACATGCTAAGATACAATATTTTAGTGATTAGGAAAGAGAGTAGAAAGATACGATATTTTTTAGGCAAGTTCATTTGGGTTTAACTTGGTCCTGGTGATATCAGATCCAAGTCTGCCTGATACATTTTTTTTCTTTGGTGAATAGAAGTTTAGGGTGAGGAGAGGCTCTCCCCATTCCAAGGACAGGCAAATAACCAACCACAGTGAAGATTTATAGTGGAATTACAAATCACGTACCTACAGGGAATTCCTATATTAGAACCCAAGTCATGTCGTTGCCATAAGCGGAGGTAAGCCAACCCCATTTGGCTGCCTCATGCATATTTTTTCTGCACAACTACTGAAAGAAGATCCTCCTTCTTGGGTGTATATTTTTTATTTGTCCTATAAACTCAATATCCTATTTTTAGGAGGTTATATTTTACAGTCTCAGTGGATTTCATAATTCAAACAAAAGGAAAGGGAATTGACACGCAATACAAGAAGAGAATAAAATATTCTTTTCAAAAAAACACTAGTATAAAAAGTTATAAAGCATTGGCACAACTATTTCTATTCGAGAAATAGAATATATAACCATTAATATGGCCTTCACCTAACAATTTCAAATTTATATATCATAATCAGAGGGTAAGAGAGAAAGGAGGAGAGAAAGTACTACAACTAGGGGTGTCAATATAAGTTATGACACGTGGGTCGACCCGTGACACGACACGAAAATTCGTGTTCGGGTTGACTCGTAAAAAAATTTGTGTCGTGTTCGTGTTAGGAAAAATGACACGTAAAAAATTCGTGTCGTGTTCGTGTTGAGGTATTCGTGTTCGTGTCGACCCATATTTTTTTTAATTATTTTATTTTTATTTTTTCTATTATTATTTTTTAATTTTGAACCATCTTTTTTAATTTTTTTTTGTCAATTACCGTTTTGACCCCTATTTTGCGTGTTATTCGTGTCATGTCGTGTTAACCCGTGTTAGAATAGTTGTAAAAATAGTTCAGTATATATATAGTCCCACATCGTATGAGCTCAACCTATTAGGTCTTTTAGTCTCTTTAAATAGAGAGCTCTTGTACATTGTAATACACTATGTGATTATTCAATATATGTTGTAAATATTAGGTCTTTTATTATTATTAGTATTTGTTGTATTGGGCCAAGCCCATTAGGTCAAGAATTAGGGTTTTTGGTCTCTATAAATAGAGACCTCTTTGTATCATATTATTTCACAATTCTAAAATATATCAGAATACCCTTTTTCAAGTTGGTATCAGAGCTCTCGATCCAGAGGGCTCTGCTTCCGCGCCTACGAAACCTTTCTATTCTTTTTCACGTCTCTCGCTGCCATCAGCCGCCACCGGAAATTTTTTTTCCGGGGACCTCTTGGACCGAGAAGACCATTGCTTCACTGTTCCTCTTTCTTTTTCTTGTCTATTACACAACCAGAAACAAACGTTCACAGAATCAACGTACAGAACCACCGTACAGAACCTGTTCATCGCGATTGTAACCTTTTTCCGGTGGATTCTTCACTCCGAACAGCCACAGAAACCATCGCGCTCGCCGGACGACCTTCGCCTGAAAAACCCAGCACCATCGGAGGTCAGACGCGCCTCCACGCGCCGCCCTTGTCTCTGCGCGTGAATCCCACGCGCCGCCAGCTTCACCGGCGCGTGACAGCGCGTGACGGTGGTTCTCGGCCGCGGACCACCACGGTTCTGATCGTCTCTCCAAGCCGGTTCTGGATCTGTGCTCTCTACTTTGATCGGACATCGTTTGGTATTTTTTTCAGAATTTCTTGGCTTCTTGGAGTTTGTTCTTTCACCAATTTCTTGCCTCCGACCAGATCTGACGTTGTTTGGTATTTGTTCCGGTCACTGTGTTACTGTTTCGGCCGCTGTGTTACTGTTCCGGTCAGATCTGACGTTGTTTAGTATTTGTTTGTGATTTTGTGGCTTCTTGGAGCTTTTCTTTGACCATTTGTTGTGCAGTATGGCCTCTTCTCAAAGGAGTTCTTTTTCAAAATTTTATGATGGTACCTCTTCTAGACCTAAGAGAAATGATCGATGGTGTTCTTATTGTAAAAGAACAGGTCATATCAAGGATTTATGCTTTCGCCTTTATGGAAAGCAAACTGTCTTAGAAAAGATGGCAAGGATGCGTGGTCAAGCGCATTTTACTTCTTCTGAAATAACCCCTGCACCTAATGAGACCCAATCTGCATTTCGTCCAGATGAGTTGGAACGACTCCGAACCATTCTTGATTATCTGAGTAAGTCATCTGATACAAGTGCTTTGGCTATGACTGGTATGAGCTCCAAAACTCATTCTTTCATTTCTTCATGTAATGATTTTAAACATTCTTGGGTTGTTGATTCTGGTGCTACTGATCATATGGCTTGTTGTGCTGACTCCTTTATTTCTTATCATCCTACCATTGGAACTCATACAATATCCATAGCTGATGGCTCACATACATCAGTTGCGGGTTCTGGTGACATAAACTTACAGCAGTCCTTACATCTTAAGGATGTTCTTCATGTTCCTAAACTCTCCACGAATCTTCTTTCTATTCACAAAATTACAAAAGATTTGAATTGTACTGTAACCTTCTTCCCTACCCATTGTGTTTTTCAGGATCTCGCCACAGGGAAGACGATTGGTAGTGCTAAAGAGCAAGGTGGGCTGTACTATCTGGTGTCACAATCTCCCGCAAATAAAGTAATAGATCACACATTCATGTCTCATGGTCAATCAACTGCTGATTCTTTAATTTGGCTGCATCATAAGTGTTTAGGTCATCCTCCATTTAGTTTACTCAAATCTTTATTCCCGTCATTGTTTTTGTCTAAGTCTGTTGAGTCTTTTCATTGTGATGTTTGTGAATTTGCTAAGCATCATCGTGTGTCTTTTCCTTCTAGTATTACTAAGAGTGTTGAACCTTTTGATCTTATTCATTCTGATGTTTGGGGTCCTTCTAAGGTCCCTCATTCTTCTGGAAATAAATGGTTTGTTTCTTTTATTGATGATTACACTCGTGCCACTTGGGTTTACTTAATGCGTGAAAAGTCTGAGGTACCACAACTGTTCTTTCAATTTTATAAAATGATTGAGACTCAATTTTGTAAAAATATCAAAAGACTAAGGACAGATAATGGTACTGAATATGTCAATCACTCTTTTTCCCAATTTATACAAAATCAAGGTATGATTCATGAACTTACTTGTGTAGACACCCCTCAACAAAATGGGGTTGCTGAAAGGAAAAATCGTCACCTTCTTGAAGTTGCTCGTGCCTTACTGTTTCAAACACATGTACCCAAATGCTATTGGGGAGATGCCATTCTTACTGCAGCGTTCTTGATCAATCGTCTACCCACTCGGGTTCTCGATCATGTAAGTCCTATTCACTCCATGACTTCTTTTTTTCCTTCTGTTCCAACTTTGCAAAGTCTTCCTCCTCGAGTGTTTGGGTGTGTTGTCTTTGTTCATATTCATAAACAGCATCGCAGTAAATTGGATCCTAGGGCTCTTAAATGTGTCTTCCTTGGTTATGCTCCTGATAAGAAGGGCTACAAGTGCTATCACCCTGGAAGTCGGAAATTTTTTGTTTCTATGGATGTTACATTTCAGGAATCTGAGTCCTTTTTCCAAGGTCCTCATCTTCAGGGGGAGAATAATTCACCAGAAGACTCATCACCTTCCTTCTTTGAATCTTCAGTGTCTACTTCTTCACCTGTGTCAGTGTCTCTTCCTCTTGTTCCTGTTCCTAATGTGTCTATGTCTGATCCTCCTGTGACTGATCCTCCTATGACTGATACATCAAATACACCAGAGATACGGAAGATTGTGACACCTGAATTGGTATATCAAAGAAGGAAACAGCCCACATTGCCTCAACAGCAACCTCAATCGTCTGAACCAGTGGTAAGTCCTGAATCTCATATTTCTGATCATGATGTTAATACGTCTGATGACTTACCCATTACTACTGTTTCTGATGACTTACCCATTACTACTGCTTCAGATGATTTACCCATTGCTTTAAGAAAAGGAAAAAGATCTTGTTCCAAGAAAACTTGTTCTTCCTGTCCCTCTTGTACTCAATACCCTATCTCCCATTTTGTTTCCTCTGCTAATCTTTCTGTGCAGCACAAAAGCTTTGTTTCAGCACTAGATTCTACTTCAATCCCAAAATCAGTACATGAAGCTTTGAAAGATGGGAATTGGGCTCAAGCCATGCAAGAGGAGATGAATGCGTTGGAGAAAAATAAAACATGGGAGGTTATTGATAGACCCAACGGAAAGAAAGCAGTAGGGTGCAGATGGGTTTATGCCCTGAAATATAATTCTGATGACACTCTTGAGAGATACAAGGCTCGATTAGTCGCCAAAGGTTACACTCAAACCTATGGCATTGATTATGAAGAAACCTTTGCTCCAGTTGCAAAGATGAATACAGTAAGAATCTTGTTGTCCCTTGCTGCCCATTACAATTGGGATATAAATCAATTTGATGTGAAAAATGCTTTCCTCAATGGTGAGTTAGAAGAAGAAGTCTACATGGAAATCCCGCCTGGTTTTGATTCTGTGAAGGGGGAAAATAAAGTTTGTCGATTGAAAAAGGCCTTGTATGGATTGAAACAGTCACCTCGTGCTTGGTTTGGAAGGTTTACTAAGGTTATGATGACCTTAGGATATAGACAGAGTCAAGGAGATCACACTCTTTTCTTCAAGCACTCCCAAAATGGGAAGCTTACTGTGCTCCTTGTATATGTTGATGATATTATTATCACAGGTGATGATTTTGTGGAGAGACAGATTCTGCAGACACGACTTGCCTCTGAGTTCGAAGTCAAAGACCTTGGGAAACTAAGATATTTCCTAGGGATAGAAGTAGCTCATTCAAGCAAAGGAATTTTTATCAGTCAGAGGAAATATGTTTTGGATCTTCTCAAAGAAGCAGGGAAGCTCGGGTGTAAACCCTC
The DNA here is from genome assembly GCF_033153095.1 of Gastrolobium bilobum. Taxonomy (NCBI): domain Eukaryota; kingdom Viridiplantae; phylum Streptophyta; class Magnoliopsida; order Fabales; family Fabaceae; genus Gastrolobium; species Gastrolobium bilobum. Next base: position 341,509 of record NW_026898776.1, on the reverse strand, counting down.
TAATACTCCTATTGAGCAGAATCACAAGATAGGCTTTGAAGAGGAGAGTCCTCCAGTTGATAAAGGACAATATCAACGGCTAGTTGGAAAATTGATATATCTGGCCCATACTAGGCCAGACCTAGCTTATGCTGTTAGTGTTGTCAGTCAGTTTATGCACGATCCAAAGGAGAAACACATGCAGGCAGTAGAGAGAATTCTTCAGTATCTTAAAGCTACTCCTGGTAAAGGATTGTTATTCCGACGTGATGGTAATCTCTCTTTAGAAGTCTACACTGATGCTGATTATGCTGGATCCGTGACTGACCGTCGTTCTACCACTGGTTATTGCATGTTTCTTTGCGGTAACTTGGTGACATGGAGAAGTAAGAAACAAGATGTGGTTGCCAGATCAAGTGCAGAAGCTGAATTTCGAGCTATGGCTCAAGGCATTTGTGAGTTACTGTGGCTGAAAATTGTACTTGATGATCTCAAAATAAAATGTGAGGGACCTATGAAGCTGCTATGTGATAATAAGTCCGCTATTTGTATAGCTCATAATCCAGTTCAACATGATCGGACTAAACATATTGAGGTCGACCGCCATTTCATCAAAGAGAAACTTGATAGCGGGTTGATTACCACTCCATACATTCCCACTGGGCGTCAATTAGTTGATCTATTGACAAAGGGACTTCCTTCAGATAGATTTCAAGAACTTACTAGCAAGCTGGGAATGATAAATATCTATTCCTCAGCTTGAGGGGGAGTGTTGTAAATATTAGGTCTTTTATTATTATTAGTATTTGTTGTATTGGGCCAAGCCCATTAGGTCAAGAATTAGGGTTTTTGGTCTCTATAAATAGAGACCTCTTTGTATCATATTATTTCACAATTCTAAAATATATCAGAATACCCTTTTTCAAGTATATACAATTATTCTTTAATCTTAAGTTGGTATCAGAGCTTTTTCGCTCTGGGGATCCGCTTCCGCTAAAACCCTAAGCCCACTGCTTAGGTGTTCTCTTCTACTTTGCCGTGCATTCTTCCGGCGAGTTTTTCTCTAAGCCGTGTGTCTCTCCGGCTTGTTTCTTCAACTGTCAGAACCACTTCCCGCCGCCAACAACCGCCGCTCGTCACTGTTCAGGCCACCGGAACCACTTCCGGCCGCCAACAACCGCCGCTCGTCACTGTTCAGGCCACCAGAGCACTGTTCCGGCGAGTTTTCAGCCCAGACTACCTGCGATCAGGACCGTCTCATCCCGGCGACCAGTTCTGTGGTGGTCCGACCACCGTCGCGTCATCCACGCGCCGTTCTCCTCTGCGCGTGGTGCTCACGCGCCACCTTCAACCGGCGCGTGTGCACTGTTCCGGTGGATTTTTCCGGCCGTTCTTGGACAGAACTTCTCGCCTTCTTCTCCTCTTTCTGGATCTGTGCTTGGTTCTTTGTGGGTCTCACTTTAGACGCGTGGTTCTCCTTGATTGGATATCGTTTGCCTTCGTTTACGGCTTTTATATTCTGTTTTTAAATGGCAGCAGCGTCCACTGATCTCTCGGAGGTTAACTCTCCTTGTCCTCCTGTCAAAACTTCCTCAGGAATCATCTCTACTAATATTGGGCCCATTACATCTTCCAAACTGAAGGATTCTACCTCTCTTGCTGCGAATATAGCTCAGTCAGACAATGCATCATTTGGTTCAGTTTCTCTCTCACTTGCGGACTATGCTGCACTCCAAACTCTTCTCAAGAAGGCTTCTCCTCAGTCTCAACCATATACTGGTAATCCCGTTGCTTGTGTTTCTCATTCTACATCACTTGGCACTTGGATATTTGACTCAGGTGCTACCGATCATCTCTGAGGTAATAAGGAACTTTTTACATCTCTTACTTATTCTGATCATTTACCTTCTTTTACCCTTCCGGATGGAACCAAAGCCCCAGTTCGTGAGATTGGACAAGCTCGTCCGACCTCTACCTTGGCCTTGACATCTGTTTATTACATTCCTGGCATCCCTTATAACTTAATTTCTATTAGTAAGTTGATCCACTCCCTCACTTGCACCATTACTTTCTCTAACCATTCTGTTTCTGTGCAGGATCCGGGTACGGGGGAAATGATTGGAGTCGGTCGTGAGTCACGGGGGCTTTACTATCTGGATGTGCCTCGTCCTTCAGTGGCACTCTCTCTCACAGAATCTCCACAACTTATCCACAGTCGCCTCGGTCATCCAAGTCTTTCGAAGTTGCAGAAAATGGTTCCTCTTTTATCCGGTCTTCAGTCTTTAGATTGTGTGTCATGTCAACAAGGGAAGCATACACGTTCCTCTTTTGCCAGTCGAGTCAATAAACGAGCTGATGCCCCTTTTTCTCTTGTTCATTCAGATATCTGGGGTCCAAGTCGTACCTTGTCTGTTTTAGGTTTTCGGTATTTCGTTACCTTTATTGATGATTTTTCCCGTTGCACTTGGGTCTATTTAATGAAAAATCGTTCTGAGTTATTTTCCATTTATAAAAAGTTTTATACTGAGATTCATACTCAATTTGGTGTTTCTATTCGTATTCTACGTAGTGATAATGCTAAGGAATATGTTTCTATTGATTTTTCTAATTTCTTGGCCACACAAGGTACTTTACATCAAACTACTTGTCCTCACACTCCACAACAAAATGGGGTGGCTGAACGTAAAAACAGACATCTCATTGAAACTGCACGTACCCTTCTTCTTCATATGCAGGTTCCCCTTCACTTCTGGGCAGATGCTGTACTCATCTCTTGTTTTCTCATCAATCGCATGCCCTCATTTGTGCTCAACAATGACATTCCTCATAACCTATTGCTTCCAGATGTTCCTCTTTATCCTCTAACTCCACATGTCTTTGGTTGTACTTGTTTTGTTCATGATCTCACTCCTGGTAAGGATAAGTTAACATCCAAAGCCTTTCAGTGTATCTTTCTTGGTTATTCTCGTCTTCAAAAGGGTTATCGTTGTTATTCTCCTGATCTTAAGCGTTACTTAGTTTCCGCTGATGTCACTTTTCTTGATCAACAACCCTTTAATTCTATTCCATCTCAGTTGTCACAGGTTGATCATGTTCTTCCTGTCCCTTTTCTTGACTTGTCTTTGCCAGCTGCAGGTGCTTCTATTCCAAATGAGCAACCTATTGCTTCTATACCTGAGGACCGTCCACTTCTCACCTATCAGCGTCGCAAAACTATGCCTCCTGTCGACTCGACTCTTGCTGACTCATCACCCACTGTTGTTGCTTCTTCCTCTCCGGATCCTTCACCAGAGGCTCTTCCCATTGCTCAAAGAAAAGGTACCCGTACTACTCGTAACCCTTATCCTCTTTATACTTTTTTGAGCTATGACCGTCTTTCTTCACCTCATTTCACCTTTGTTTCTAGTCTTTCTTCTATTTCTATTCCTAAGACCACAGGTGAAGCACTTTCCCATCCAGGGTGGCGCCAAGCGATGCTTGATGAGATGACTGCACTTCATTCCAATGGCACTTGGGACCTTGTTTCTGCTCCTCCACAGAAGTCTACAGTTGGTTGTCGCTGGGTGTTTACTGTGAAAGTTGGACCTGATGGCCATGTTGATCGACTCAAGGCCCGCCTAGTTGCAAAGGGTTTTACTCAAATATTCGGCCTTGATTATAGCGATACATTCTCTCTGGTCGCTAAGATGGCGTCAGTTCGCCTATTTCTTGCTCTTGCTGCTATTCGTCACTGGCCACTCCTTCAACTTGACATCAAAAATGCCTTTCTTCATGGTGATTTACAAGAAGAAGTTTATATGGAGCAACCACCGGGTTTTGTTGCTCAGGGGGAGTCTGGGAAGGTGTGTCGTCTTCGCAAATCCTTATATGGTCTCAAGCAGTCTCCTCGAGCATGGTTCAGTCGCTTCAGTTCTGCTGTTCAGGAGTTTGGCTTAATTCGCAGTAAAGTTGACCACTCTGTGTTTTATAGGATCACATCTCCTGATAAGTGCATCTATTTGTTAGTCTATGTTGATGACATCATCCTCACCGGGAGTGATCAAGTTGGAATTTGTCAGTTAAAACAGTATTTATTCAGTCAATTTCAGACAAAGGACCTCGGAAAGCTGCGTTACTTCTTGGGAATTGAGGTAGCACAATCTAGACAGGGCATTTCTATCTGTCAAAGGAAGTATGCCTTGGATATCCTAGAAGAGACTGGTATGTTGGCGTGTAAGCCAGTTGACACACCCATGGATCCTACTATCAAATTACTACCCGGACAAGGAGAACCATTATCTGATCCTGGACGTTATCGGAGGTTGATTGGGAAGCTCAATTATCTCACTATGACTAGGTCGGACATTTCTTTTGCTGTTAGTGTCGCTAGTCAGTTTCTTGATTCTCCGTGTGATTCTCATTGGGATGCTGCTGTTAGGATCCTTCGTTACATCAAAGGAGCACCAGGGAAAGGTTTATTATATTCAGATCAGGGAAATACAAAAATTTGTGGTTATTCAGATGCCGATTGGGCAGGATCACCCTCGGATAGGCGCTCTACTTCAGGCTATTGTGTTTTCTTTGGAGGAAACCTGATTTCTTGGAAAAGTAAGAAACAAACTGTTGTTGCCCGATCTAGTGCAGAGGCCGAGTATCGTGCAATGGGAGTTGCTACCTGCGAGCTAATCTGGTTAAAGCAGTTGATTCGGGAGCTCCATCTTTGTGAACAGAAAAAACCCATGACTCTCATTTGTGACAATCAAGCTGCACTATATATATCCTCTAATCCTGTATTTCATGAGAGAACCAAACATATAGAGATCGATTGTCATTTCATTCGAGAAAAGATTCAGTCAGGAGAAATCAAAATGGAATTTGTCAACTCCAATGATCAACTCGCGGATGTCTTCACTAAAGCTCTTAGGGGTCCTCGGGTTGAATATATTTGTGGCAAGCTGGGTGCTTACAATATATATGCTCCAGCTTGAGGAGGAGTGTTAGAATAGTTGTAGAAATAGTTCAGTATATATATAGTCTCACATCGTATGAGCTCAACCTATTAGGTCTTTTAGTCTCTTTAAATAGAGAGCTCTTGTACATTGTAATACACTATGTGATTATTCAATATACAATTATTCTTTAATCTTAAGTACCCGCAAAAAATCCGTGTCATGTCAGTGTTGAAGATTTTGACACGAATAAAAATTCGTGTCGTGTTATGTATTCGTGTCGTGTCAAATTCGTGTCGTGTCAACCCGTTTTGACACCCCTAACTACAACCACAAACAATGTTCTTATATACTTTGATTTCAAAATTTTATTCTATCAGCAATCAAACACAAATAAGAAAAGACATATCAATGACATTTCATTATATAGGATTAAGTATATAGATTTACCTTTATTGGATTTTCTGAAGCTTTCGAAGAAGAACGATTTTTCTGCCTGACAAAAATCTGTAACCAGATCATTCCATATCATATTAGATAGGCAACAAAACTTGACCACCATAATGAAATTGCTGAACTAAATTATTATAGACATATATAGGTCTGTGTTACAATCTTACTCCAAGGTATGGGACATAGAGTCCCACATCGGAAATATAAGGTTCTGGAGTGGGGTTTATATGGACTTTGGGCTCTCCTACCTCATGGGCTAGCTTTTGGAGTAAGGTTCTCCCAAGATTCGTATCAATTGGTATAAGAGCCTTCCACTATGTCTCCTAGTTGTAATCGAGCGGCGTGGGTGGTGACACTGACATAATAGTGCTCGCCCAGAGCTAGTAAAATACTAGCGCAAAGTTAGCCTACTTGGACGCCGGGACTGCGGAGCATGGTGGAATATTATGATCCTACTCCAAGATATGGGACTTGGAGTCCCACATTGGAAATATAAGGTTCTAGTGTGGGCTTTATATGGACTTTGGGCTCTCCTACCTCATGAACTAGCTTCCGGGATGAGGCTCTCCCAAGGTTCGTATCAATCTCTTTCTTTATATTACATGAGAATGCTCACAAATTAGAAAAAAATATCTTAAGCAAGAAAAGTGTACAACAGAAACTTAATGTACATGTATGTGCCAAAAAAGACGGTCTATCTATTGTATCACAAGCAAGAACATAATAGTAACAAAAATAGAATGAAGAAGCTTCGTAAATCAAATTACCCAAAAAAATGTCCTTACAAAAAAGAAAGTAGCCTGCAATAGTAATCACCTGATGCTTAGACTTGCAGGGAAGAAAACGTTGTTGAATTGCTTTCCAATCTGTATTATATTCCATCATCCCCAAGGCTAGTAATCTACAAAAAAATCATAAGGAAGAGATGTGAACTCCATAAGCTTGTCATATGCAATGAGAACAAAACTAGTACTAAATCCAAAATATGCAGATTATCAAAGACAACTATGAAGTGAAAGGGAATTCAATATGTAAGCTTATATAGAAATTACTAATGAATCAAAAAAAGGTTCTAAGCTCCAACAAATGAAACAAAGTGTTGGATCCTTAAAATAGAGTCTTAATTTTCAGAGAGAAAGAGCCGAGAAACAGAGAAGAGACAGAGAGAAAGAACACCTCTGTTTCATTTAACAAATCACAAACAAAGAACAAAGGAGAGAAATCTCCTTCCAAAGGTTTCCTCTTTACAAGTCATTGCTCTGTTTTCAATAACAACAACTCTGCATGTCTCTCTTCTACCCTCTCCTACTATTTAAGCCAATTCTCTACATTTAACAACTTTATCGGCCCAATCACTTCACTTCCATAACTAGACTAACTACCTACTTGTTAGGACCTATCAATGTCATCCCCTTGAAGTTCAATCTTATTCCCAAGGTGGGCATTGGGGACAAGAGAACCTACCCTAGTAAAATGCCAGTCTCTAACATGTCTATTCTGCCACCTCCCCAGCAGCACCCATAGCTTCGTCCCCTGGCATATCTACCCATACAACCTTCCCATTATCATACAGTTGCTCGTCTTCTGTCCACAAGCTCCTTCCTGGGCACCTATGCATCGGCCCATAAGGTTGACCACATTGCTGCTATCAGATTTGAAGTTCTACTCCCTCCTTGCACACCCTTGTCTGAGTAGTGGGATACTCCAGAGACGCACGTTGTCTTCCCCTTTATCATTTATCACGCTGGATAAACCCTATGGGTCTGACCCAATCGACCCTACTTGAGGCACAACTCCTGAATTGTGGCTGGAACTTGACATCGGAGGTCAAAATTGGGAACCAAACCCTTTCCTCCTTCTGGTAGCTCAAAGCTCCTCTTACTCTAGCCATATTGATGGCATTTGTCTCTTCCTTGGGGTGAAGAGTCGTAACTCTGCACTTCACTTCTTGTCGTAGGCCCCCTAGCAATTGCACTTCCAATGTCGCAGAAGCTTATGCAACGAACTCCTCGAACTCCTAGACATACTCCTTTATAGAACCCATCTATTGCAGAGTAGTCAGCCTTTTGTAGACATTGGCCCTGCTCTGTCCACCAAATCTTCAAATCAATATGCTTCCATAAAGTCTTTCCAAGACAGATAGGTTGTCTTTTGCCAATATGAAAACAAGTGTACAGCAGTTCCATCCATGCTAATGAAGGCTAATCACACCTTATCTGGAGGCTTGATCTGCTACACTGTTAGGGAGACCAAAAAAGATAAGGTGCATTGTAGGGAGAGTTATAGGAGATCTTTATCTCCATTATTACTTGCTGAGTCAGTAGCACAAATTCACCATTCAGTTAGTGGGAGAAACGGTTATGATATGGCTGATGTGGTGCAATGTTGGGAAGCTTCTAGAGCTACAATTCTGTTGCATAAAAAGGGATCATGGAAAGACATTCAGGATCTTTGGGACTGGGAACTTTTGGGCACCTCTTAGGTGATTTGGGAGAGACCAGGAGCTCTCGAATTCTCTTGGAATATCTTTTCCTTTTTCTTGTTATTTTACAGTTCTTCATACCTGTTGCTGTACTCTTGCTCTATTTTACTGTTATGAGTTGTATTTCAGTTGAATCAACTATTATCAATATAATTTTCCATGTCTTCTCCTGTAACCTTTAATTCTGGTTGGACTGACATACACCTAAAAAAAATCAGTCCTTGCTATCTATCCCAAAGGATCACTGCCTTTAAATGGGTAACTTGATCTTTTTTTACCAAGAACTTTATTCCTCACGGTCGCATTCTGACCCACAATCCTATGTGTTCCCTAAATACATGTCCAAAGGAGGTGGAACCCCACCGTGAACATGTTTCTCGTTGATGTTGTCATCCTCCTACTTGATGCCCTGTTTCTGCATCCACCGTCCAAGAAATTGTTTGATGCCAACAATCCCATCCATACTTTTCTTGGTTTCAGATAGTCGAGATCTATGATCGCAGGCCACTCTTCAGAAATTCTACATAACTCTCTAGGCTTCAAATCTCGATTCCATTCCCAGCAATGGAGGGAATTTTTCAGAGAGAAAGAGTTGAGAAACAGAGAAGAGAGATATAGAAAGATCACTTCTGTATTGATTTAATTTATTTCATGATCCTCATTAGAAGGAAAGAGTAGGAAGGGTACAAAGAAAAAGAAATAAGGTGTCCAACCAGAAAAACACCACCAAAAAAACGGAGGCATCAGCAAAGAAAAGAAATACTATAAAAAAATTATTTAAAATGACTCAAAATTGCGAGTCATTTCTCTTGCATATACATGCTTGAACATAGGACTCATAAATAGCAAAGAAAAAACACAGAGCATCAAATTCAAGGGAAACATGAGATGATCTACATCCATAGGAAGAAAAAATGTCAACATAAATGTCTTTCACTATAAGAAAATATATTATCCTCTACCTTTGTTCCTGCTTTTTTTTTTTACTAAAGATTTCTTCTATTAAAAAATGCCGAAGCAAATAATACATTACTGCTGTAACCTTGTAACTTAACAAAAACATATAAATACTCCACTACCTAGTACAAGCTATTGCACCTTACAAAAGAACAATCCCCATTTTGATCAATATAAGCAGAAACATCATATCTTCAAATTATTCAAAATCACCCAATTCAACTTCTAAAGCCTCTATTCTTATACTATGGATGGATGCAGTGGAGTCAAAAATGGAAGTCAACCCATTGTTTGGGAGTTTTTTAAGTAATGGAAGAAAAGGTTAAAGAAGGGAACTTGTTAGACATATAAGCCAAAATTGGAGCCTTCACCTTAGCTTAAGCTTATAAGTGAAAGCTCCAAGATTGATTTTATATCTCCAACAGAACTCAAACTCACAAATATTCATACGTCTAATTTGGGGGTTATGGAGTGGAACACTTCTCCCCTTTCTTAAGATGGTCATTTATAATTTTAACCTGCAGTACTATAACTAATTTCAATACCAATAAAATTAAAACGGTAGTATTGGAAGTTAAATTAGTAAAATTCTTCAGTACTCTAACTACTGCACTCCATTATTTACCATTGTTACTTTCAAATGGGTTTTATTAAACAACCATCTCACTAAAAGCCCAAGCTGTTGAGTGAAGGCTGCTTTTAATGGTTTCATATTAGACTTTTCTAAAACACCCCCTCACACAATAACCCATTGGACTTGAATGGTGGATTATGGACAGGCACACCTACCCATGCTAAGAAATTCCACAATTAAATATTTATTAGAAGAATGGAGGTGATGAGGATCAAACTCGTGACCATTTGATCACTGGCTCTGATACCATATTAAACAACTATCTCACCTAAAAACTCAAGTTGTTAAGTGAAGGCCACTTTAGTGGTTTTATATTGACTTCTCTAACAAAGTTTTCTTCAAGACTTTATACCTCGAGGCTACACCTATATTCATACACATGTGAACATGGAAATATATAATGACTGATAATTTTAAGTAAACAGAATAAAGATCGAGCATTGTTACAGTAAATCATTTAATACAGTTGCTTAGCATAAAGGGGAGGCATGCAACTCACTCGTCCTCCGAATCAGTGAAAAGTACCCTATTTACAACTGCTGCTGGGGGTGGCTTGTGTGGGAATAATGCTGGGTTAAACAGGGCCAAAAATCTTTGAGTTAACTTTGCAACTTCCTTTGGTACCGAAGCAATTGACTGCTTCTTGGTACTTTCAACAAGCATGGCAGCCAATGTTTTCTTAGGTTGTTGTTGAAAAGATGAAGTTGGGACTGAATTGACTGCTCCAGAGATGGTTCCACTCGAAACTTGAGTGTTAGCTTCAGTAAATGATGAAGGAAAAGGAAAAAGAGGTTCCTTTTCAACACGTGAGTCACAACCAGATTCAATGTATCGCTTTCGAAACTCTTGGGAAGCTGTAAAAGGAATTTCAAACAGTTGAAAAATGAGGCAATGTGTATATTACTGCTTGAATAATCATGTAGATAGGTTTGCAATATGTAGACAAGTCAGAATAATTGCTTTCCAAATAAAGAGTTAATTCTAGAGAAACAAATCAGTAGTAAATCAGACCTATAATCTGTAACATAATTTCTCCATAATCTGTCCTATCATAATCTGTCTAATAAAAGGAAAAACAAATCTATAATAATTACACAATTATACATTCCTTAATTACAAGACAAACCAATGCCTGAGTATGTAAAAGTCAACTCTTATGAACCAATATAGAATGGAAAAGCAAGAAGAAAGCTTAAAATCTTTGATATGACGTACCAGAGTAAATGTCGTCAACATATGTTCTTACTAAATTAAGTGGAGAAACATCCAAAATAGATAGTATAGGACCTCTTACAAAAGGGACCCAGAAAGAACATTCAGTATCTTGAAAACAACTTCTTTGCCCATTCAAACGTTCAGAAAAACTCTGATTGGATTGAGAAAAGCACATACTCTGTGCATCTTGTGTACAAGCAGATTCTATGTTGCACTGGCCTGGGACAAATTTGGAGATTCCATAGGACACAGATGAGCAAGCAAAAGACGGGGAGAAGCAAATACTAGGATATGGCGCTCTTTTCGAAACTAATACTTCATCACGTTTGTGAAGCATCTCAAAAAGTAAACCTTGAACCTGAGAAGCAATCTGTTTTTGTGAAGGCTCAAGAACCGACAGAGAAAATACCTGAATAAGAAGTTGCACATGCTCATATATCAAACAGTGCAATTGGCCAATCTGCTGGGGAGTAAACCCATTGACAAGACCATTTCCTGAAGCAGAAGATTGAAAGTTCAGAGCAGTTTCAGGCATCAAACCTTTCCCCGAAGCAAGGGATCCATTAAGCCAACTAGGCAAAATGGGCCGCAGTGGCCTCTTGACCTGTCCTAATGTTTTCTTCTCACACTGTGAAGGGACCTTCTGGCGCTTATTTTGCCTAGTCTCTGGTCGTCGTCCAGCTCCATCATTCACTTTTGGGGTTTGTACAGCTGCATTCTCATCGGCATCACTCTCCAGTAACTCTTCAAGCTCTATCTCAAAGTCTGCATCATTATCCTCATCTTCGTCATCAAGATTTTCATTTTCATGAGTTGAATGATCACCACCATCTCCACCCTGCAATACAGCAGCTAGAAATTTTCTATACTCTTCTTCATCATCAGCATTTTGAAGGTCATCATCATCATCAGTCCCTTGAAGAAAAGTCTCCAGCTCATCAAGAGTAAAACTTGCAAGTGAATAACGAGCTCTGGTGCGCATACAGATAGCATCCTCGCTATCTATGTCTATTATAGGACTCCGGGATTTTTTTGTGTTGCTTAATTCTCCTGTCCTAAAACCATTAGCATCAGTCGCACTAGTTAAGTTAGTGTGCCTCTCCTGATTAGTCTCTAGTTGAGAGATCATTCCTGATGATTGTAAAATAATTTCCTCCTCACCATGCTGACAATCTAAAACAGTACAGATTTTCTCCTTAGTGGTTAGCTTTGGTAACTTCGTACCCACAGATAGACCACTATTGACAACATTACCATCCAAACCATCAACTTCAGAGCTCAAACTTGAAGATGCTTCTTGTGAAGGAGTTTCTTTAAGAAAAGGATTAAAATCTGCATCTTCATCTTCTTCTTCCTCATCTTCTTCTTTATCCTTTTCAGGTTTCAAAGTCCTTTCATGGCTGTCAGTAGAAGAGGGTGCATTTGAATTCATGGCAAAGCCAACTTTAGCTGACTGTGCATTTGAGCATGAAGACATTTTAAACAAACAAAATAAGGCTATTGTTCATGCTTAAGAGCCTTAGAGACATTCAGAAGTATATGTAAGAGGCAGTATCCATAAGATGGAAGTTGAAATCACTGGAAACCCTGAACAAAGCATAAAGCATCAGTAAATACAAAACTCATGAGGCTATCCAGTGCATATGCAAACATGTACTTTTGCATTCATCTTCCAAATCCTATGAAGCACGGACACAGATACAGATACCGTACACAACACGAACAAAGACAATGTCCAAAATATAGGACACCAAGGCACAGCACCAATGTTGTCAAGATCAAGATTCTACGCAGGATCAAAAAGGTATGGTAGGATCGAACATCACGGGATCAACACGGATCGCAAGATTCTACTACCTAAGATACAAAATTACTTTCAACCATATATGTGCATGTAAAATAACTGATGTCAATTATCAAACTCATTACACAATATAAAAGTCATAAGACACATAACTCATGTTCCAAAATTGGCTATTTGGCTCTGTTCCAAAATTTCCTAAGAAGACCCCAAATAAATCAGCACCACAAACCACTACAGTACCATTAAGGCAATGTCCATAACAATCACAATACGCGCAGAATGGCAGAATAGATCAGGAATAAAAAATTTGAAATTCCAATGTTATGGACAGTTGAAAAAATGTATAAAGACACCAAATATCTTCCAAAAACTACAATCAGAACCAGAATGGCAGAATCGCAGAGTGAGACACCTTTGGTTTGTGCAAGAAGGAGTGGAGGAGAAGGTTGTTTCACGCAGGGAGATGGCAGAAGAGCCTCCGTCGTCCGTAGCAGAAGCGGGAGATGGCAAGCAGTCGCAGACGTCGGTCGCACGAGGGAGGGGAGGAGAAGGCGGTGTCGCGCAAGGCGAGATAGCCGTTCAGGGACTTACTGACTTAGGGATTTTGTTTTTTCCGGTGATAAGTGATTTTGGGTCATGGGTATTTTTCGGGTCGTGGGTTATTGGGTTTAAAATGTGGGTATTTTGGGATTTGAAGCAAGAGGGAGATTATACTTATTAATTTTTTTACTGTTATTTGTTACTAAATCTTAATCGTTGATTTTTGTTAATCTAACGTTTATAATTTATTAGATCATACTTATTAATTAATTATTAATTTTCAATAAATTATAACCGTTAGATTGACGGAAATCAACGGTTTAGATTTGGTAGTAAAAAAAAAATGCATTAAGATGATTCTTTTCTTATACATTCTCTCGTGGTCTCTCTTAATACATGTTAACATCTTCTATAAAAGGAAAACAATCATCGTTAGAAACCTCTAACTATTGTTATGGATGTAAGTTTGATTACCCATGGCTTCCTAAAATATGAGTGTTTAGCTCTTCATTATTTATTTATTTGATTTGTGGTAAAAACAAAATAACAAGAATAAGCTAAATGTTTACACTCACAGATACAAGATACAGAGGTGCATGTTATTTTTGAACGAAAGAGATTATTTCTTTTGACCTTGTATTGCATCCAAGGGAAGTCCATAGAACAATGTTTAATGAAAAAATATATTTTTTTACATAATAAAGAAATCATTTTTATAAAAATGTTGAAATCAGTGAGTAGTGATTACATGTTGAAGAATAAGCAAATTTGAGTCGTGAGCACAATCAAATCATTCATTCAAAATCCAAAGAAACACGTGTTTATAGAATATTTTAACATGTATTAATAGAGACCATAAGAGAATGTAGAAGAAAAGAGACATATTAATCTTCTTTGATCCAAATCAAAATCATCCCAAATTATTGAGAAAATATCCAAAGAAAATTTTAATAAGAGATGGGAGAACATAAAAGAAAAGAGAGAATTTTTTTTTGAGATTTGGGGCTTAGGACATGTGAGGAGGTTTATCAGCGTTTGTAAAATTTTTAACATAATTGTTGATTTGAAACAATTATAAAGTACAAGGAGTTAAATAAAATAATTAAAAGTATAAGGGGGTAATTTGAAACGAGGGAGGTTATTTTGACTACCAAAAGTTTCTACTACCACCTTACTACCTATCTAATCATCATTGGATTAACATTTTCTCTCTTTTCAAAAACTTTTTAACATTCTCTCTCTTTGATCCAATGATGATTTGATAGGTAGTAAGGTGGTAGTGGACACTTTTGGTAGTCAAAATATCCCCCCTCATTTGAAACATGGTCAAAATTCAATGGAGTAACTTACATTTTAGCCTAAATTTTATAATCCCAGCAAGCTATGTTAAACTTTCCAGAGATGATTTAGTAATTCACTCCCTAAATTAATCAACTAAGCATGTCCCCTAGATCAGAAATTGAGAAATTAAACTAATCCAATTTAGCATGGTAACGCTATAGATTGATAAAATCTCCATGACGCAAATTTGTTATGGACATTGAGGAAGAATTCAATTGCAAATATGGCAGAGTTCAAAACTCAAAAGAAGGCCCAAATTTGTAAGTGTTTATGTATTATACCCACTGTATTACAATTTTTATTCCACAACTACAGCAAGGCCCAAAAGTTTGGAGAGTTCTACAGTGTACCTTGAGTAGTCTGGGTGCAACATGTCTTTTTGCTGGTTACCAGTTTTGATTCTTGTAAACCAGTTTCATTATTTAATTAAAGTGATTAATGTTTGTTATGTTACAGGAGATAATTATGTCATATAATAGAGATAAAACAGTGGGATTCATTATTTTTATTTTATTTTTATTTTTTAAATGGTAGACCCCATCATCTTGTCTATGTTGCATGAGATCTCATGCAACATGAAATAATTATTTCTCTTTAATTAAAGTGATTAATGTTTCTTATATTGTAAGAGATAATTTTATCTCTTATATATATATATATATAAATGTATGAGACCATGTAAAAAGAAGAGAGAAAAAAAGAAAACATGAACTTCATATACTCTTGTGTATTTTATGTATATATAAGATATAAAATTCATCTCCTATAATATAAGAAACATCACTTCCTTAATTAAAAGCCATTCAATTTTTTACTTTTAACCCGTTGATCGAGTCTCTTTTTTCTTTTCTTTTTTGGCGCATTTGAGATGGTCGTTTATCAGGTATAATATTGAACACAAATACAATAGGATTTAGGGGTGTTCATCAACCGATTCAAACCGCGGTGACCGAACCGAAAAACCGAAAACCGATTAAAAACCGCAAATTTTAATTGGATTGGATCGGTTTTTGGATGGGTTGATGAAAACCGATCCAATATATTAATTTCCCTCTACCTACTTGGGTATTTCCCTAATCATAGCCTAAAAATTTCTAAACCCAAGACCCATTAACCCATCAACTGAACCCAAAAAAAAATCTAGTCATATCTCATCAACAAAATTTTATCTTTGTAGAGCTTCATATCTCATTGCCAAAATTAAAAAAATTATATTATAGTTTACTAATGCTTTTGTATTTCAAAAAAAAATTACAAAGCCAATATATACAAAAGATGTTATTTGCACAATAATCATGAAATAAATTTTAGGATTTTTCAAAAAACCGAAAACCGATCCAATCCAAACCGAAAAAAATTGGATTGGATCGGATCGAATTTGAAAAAAAATCAAAACCGAATGGATGATTATATGATCAAACCGAAGAGATTGAATCAGATGATTTTTGCTTCCAAAACCGATCCAATCCAGAACGCAAACACTAAGATCACACGTACACGTACACGTACACGAAGATAAAGTGTTCAACCCGAAGACAGAAATAGCTATTTTGAAGTGTTCATTTGTTATCTTGAGCGCCCACATGTGTTGGGAAGTTTGCTGGCCTCTGAGGCTGGGGTTTTGATGTATTAGTTTTCTTTTTGGGCTTCGGCCCCATTTTATATTAAAAAAAAAAAAAAAGTGTTGATTTGTTTTTCTTCCCTTCTAACTCTGGACACGATGTTTTGGAGTGTTCATTTGATTTTATATTTCATTCTCAGATTAATTCGGTTCTTACCCAAAAATTTTGCCCATACTTTGAAAATATTTGGAGCGAAAAATATATGTTAAGAAATAATATAATCAAAATAATAAAAGTGTCTTAACCTAATAATTTAAGATTTTAAGTTAAATTGATTACTTGATATATGATAAGATGAATTCGATATATTAATAATTTTATATATTATTTCTATAACAAATTATGAAACCAGGAAGACCCACAAAACCTAATCTTCAACCGGCCAAGTTGTCCATTGCCAAGTGGAAACCCTCCACCAAACTCCCTTTCCTCTGATGGTCGCTCGGGGTAGCAAACTCAAGATCAAGGGAGTGGTTGCGATCTTGAAGTCTAAGAAAAGAAAATGGTGGATGAATAAATAATTAAATGTACCAAATTAAAAATAAAATATTAATAAGATAAAAATAATTAAAATTATTGCGATACTTTGTGGTGTTGTTCCCTAATTAAAACATGGCATTCTGTTTATCAAAAAAAAAAAAAAAAAAAAAAAACATGGCATGCTTACCATTTTTTGTACATTTTTATTGAAAAAAAAACATCATAGACACTTAAGGAATTTCATTTAAATGAAAAATTATTTGTACTTTTAAATAAAAAAAATATTCTGTTAGTTTAAGTGGAATAGTAATGTTGCACTTAATATTTAAATTAAAAAAATTCCATCAATAATCTCTTACCTTTCCTCATTTTAAAATTTAAAAACAAAATCCTTTATTCTGAAATGATATAATATTTTGTCCTTTAAAAATAGGGGTTTGATTTTCTCATGTTAAGGGAGAATTCAATTCTCATGTTGTAGAGATAAAAAGCATGTGAGACTCATGTGTTAGAAAAAATTATATGTAGGACCCATGTCAGCACGGAAATCGAAAGGTGTGTAGGAAAATTTGAATTCTCATGTTAAATGAGAATTATAAAACCCTTAAAAATATTACTTTTTCCATAAATACATTCTTTTAATTAAAAAATCTACACATTTTTACTTTAAATTGTATAATTATTTTCGTTCATTTAAATTTGTATATGCCATATTTTTTATTATTTTACGTTTATAAAATTTAATTGAATATTAATGTAAAAATATGAGGATAAGTTTTGAAGTAGTGAAATTGTTACTTATTTGTAAAATCAATCCACTATAATGTCAAAACTACCCTCCGATATATATTTAACGACTTGGAGTGATCATTATCATCTCTGGACCAATTTATTCAAATTGTCGGGTCTTATCGCTCAACCATCTATCATGTCATCTGGCTGTACAACAGAGCAGCAATTAGGGAGCGTTTGGTTGACGAAATTTTTTTGGAATAATAAAAAATGTAATAAATAGAGAAATGATTGAAAAGATAGATAAAGTGAGATAGGTAGACAAATGTAAAAAAAGTTGTTTGGTGAGGAAAAACTTTACTGAAAAATTAGGTAACTTTATGAAATCAACCGTGCATTAAAAGGCAGATAACCGGTTTTTCGAAAAATTCCACCTTCAAATTGGGTTTCTAAACAGTGCGGATATCTATGTTTCTCATAAATCCAGACAAATTGGATAGATGGATTTTTGGTGAAAATATGTTCAAACAAACATGGTGTTTCTAAAAGCTATACTTGAGAAACATAGATATCCGCTGAAAAGCTCCCAACCAAACACTACCTTAAAGTTAAAGTCATAAAATTCGGTTGGCCTTACTGATTTTTAAATTTCCTAAAAAAATTAATTTAATAATTGCCACG
Organism: Gastrolobium bilobum; assembly: GCF_033153095.1. Classification (NCBI taxonomy): domain Eukaryota; kingdom Viridiplantae; phylum Streptophyta; class Magnoliopsida; order Fabales; family Fabaceae; genus Gastrolobium; species Gastrolobium bilobum. The sequence goes on along the minus strand of NW_026898776.1, from coordinate 323,661 downwards.
AGTTGCACGCACTAATTCGATCGTAAATACTGAATAGCGATCAAATAGAGAAAAAAAAATTATTTTTTTATATATAGAAAAAATATTTATTCTACAATATGAGATGAAAAAATACAGGATATTTAAATAATTTTACTTTTCCTTCTACTAAAGGACCCAGTATTTTTTTCAAATTTAAAGTTATATAAAATAATTTTATCTCATATTGTAGAAGAAACGTTAATTCTTATATATATATATGGGTTTTATAATTCTCATTCAACATGAGAATTCAAATTTTCCTACACACCCTTCGATTTCCGTGCTGACATGGGTCCTACATATAATTTTTTCTAACACATGGGTCCCGCATGCTTTTTATCTCTACAACATGAGAATTGAATTCTCATTCAACATGAGAAAATCAAACCCCTTTATAAAAACATATATATATATATATATATATATATATACTTTTTAAGTATCTTATTTCAGTTAATTTTGAATTTTTATTATAAAATTCATAAAATTCATAGTTAATAAGCGAAATTTACGAAAAACTGTAGACAACTTAACATTATAACTCTTCTTTTTTTATATTATTTTCATATGTGTGCTGTGTAAGGAATAAATTTTTAGTACAAGTGATTCACTGAAGATTCAGTGTATCTATCATTTATTTTGTGATATGTAGATAAAAAATGGGTTTGTTTTTTCTAAAGTTACTTTAGATAACTTTATCTAATGTTCATCGAAACGATGTCGTTTTGAGACGGAAATCATGGTGTATTTGTAATTTTAATTTATTTTAGGGTTATAATAGTCTTTATCATTCTGATTTTTTAATTTTTCAACCCCAAAACGACGTCATTTCGATGAACATTAGACAAAGTTATCTAAAGTAACATTAGATACTTTTTTCCTATAAAAAATATCATACATCTTTTCAATTAACGTTTAATCTTTTATTTTTCTAGATATGTGATATTTTTTATCTATGTGTCACAAAATGAATGGCAGATGCACTAAATCTTCAGTGCATCAGTTGCACTAAAGATTTATTCCTATGTAAGGTAGCGAGTTATGGAAGATAGAAGTGAGTTTGAGTTGTTGTAGGTGGTCTCTTTTTGTTAAGAGCGGGAGTGTAAATGGGTCAGGCGGTTTGTCAGGGTCCTACAGTCTGGCTTGCATTTGGCCTGACTTGTTTTAAAAATAGTACAAGTTTGAGCTCATTAAAAGACTTATTTAGAAAACAGATCACAAGCCTATTTCAGAAAGTCTAACCTTTAAGCTTTAAGCTTGGCCTGTGTTTTTTAATATTTTTTATTAAATAATTATTATTATTTTGATAAAATAATATCTTATTATTTTTAATAAAATAATATCTTAGGTTGTAGTGTGGCAATATGCCATTTTTGAAGGTCACAATTATTAATTCCTCAAAGTCAAATAATCTAGCATCAAGTTTGGAATAAGATCATTTAACCAAAAGGATGGTCCAACCTGGTTGGATTGTATCATCAAGTTTGGAATGACACAAGTTTTCCCGGATCGTCTTTTTTATCTCCAATTACTCTATAATTTCCACAAGCACAAATCCCACTTTTGATAGGCCCTTTGAATTAGGTTCAAGTTATCTTCATCAAGTTTGGAATGAGACAACTTACTCTTCAAATTAATCAGCAACCACAAAAGAATGATGAAACATATAAATTGTGCTTATCATTTTGGCCAACAAAGGAAGATTTGATAATTCAAAACACACAATTAGAAGGTAAGTAAATGCTAATTAAGACTTGTCTACATAGTCTTTAACCTCATTTCCTCTATTATTTTGAATAATCGATCATTAGCCATATCTTTTGTGAGAGTATCTCACAAGTTATCCTTTGATCTCACATCGATCAAGGTGATAACTCCTTGTTATCTCAGATAATTCAACAATGCATGTCTCAGTCTCACATGTTTTTTCTTTGAATTAAAGAGCGCATTTTTAACAAGTTGTATAACTACTTGATTATCACATAACAGGCTTAAATAATCAATCTTTAGCCGAATCAAAGGAATATCCATAATCATATTCTTTATCCACTCTACCTTTTCGCCAGCTGAGGCTAAAGCAAATAATTTTGATTCCATAAACAACAATGCAATACAAGACTATTTTTGATTTTCCAAGTAATAGCAGTACCACCCAAAGTGGATACATATCCACTGATGGACTTACTATTTTCAATTTATGATCACCATAACACATATGAATATCCATCCATAATTGAAGGATAACTGATAGAGAGTTATTTTTAGGCTTATATTTGATGATTTGGTGCCACATAAATGCATAGTTCCCTTAAAATTACATGATTATTGCATGAATCTGGTATGCTTGTGTTTTGAATGAGAAATATGCTAAGTGTTGATATTTGATGTATTTTGAGTGCTAGAGCAATTCACTGTCTCTAATGCTTTTGTTGCAGGCTAGAGCCGTAGCTTTGAGTAGCAGAGTTGTAGCAATCGTGCTTAAGTGATACGATGTGTTGAAGACACAAAGATAACTAGCCATTGGAATTTGAATTCAAGCAAGGGAGAAAAGTTACTTAGCACCCAAGTCATTATGCTCTGAATAAAATCAGAATAGTCACATATCCTAGAAAATCTGTATCTTCAACAAATAAGACCATAATTTTTAGCTAAATCAAGGTCAGATTGAAAGATTATTTTTGAAGGATTTGAAGAGCTATTTAGCGCCCAAATCACATTTTTCTATATAAATAAAAGCCTACGCACGTCCAAAAAGTAAGGAATGAAGTTTTGGAAGCCGCGAAACACTTAGGAGATTTTGAGGGTTCGTTGAGAGAGATTCAACGGATCAAAGGGTGGAGCTAAGGTCCAATAGGGAGATTAGTGGGTTTGGTTAATCCCTGCACTACTCCGGTGGTTGAGAGACTTTATCTCAGTTCTATGGAGTCTTTATTTTTCTCTGTTATTTCTTTTATTCAAGTATGAGCTAAATTGTCTATGATTGGGTGAAAGAGTATTTGTATTGTAATGTAACCATGTTTGCCTAAACTTTGCTATGTAATTTTCCATTATTTGTTTAATAAAGATTCAAATTGTCTCTAATCTTGTTGACTTATCGAGAGAGAGAGAGAGCTGCAATGTTCTAGGGTTTGGGCTATAGAGATATAGGTGAACCTAAAAAGTTATTAAACATTGTGGATTAACTAAATAAATTGGTTAAGTGTGGGTAGAAAGATTATTCATACCATAAAATCGTATGGAAAGACTTACCAGCTTTTAGTATCTAAACTCGACCTATACATACTGTTAATCATGAATGCATAACCAAACTAGCATGAGTTAATAGATCAAGTTAGTATTTTGCCAAAAGAAAGCATCAAATTTGCATTTCCAGCATGAGTCATATCTACCTCACCACCATTGCAATTTTATATAATGTCTTTCACTTCTGTGACCTCAGTAAGTAAATTCTTGTCATTTGTAGCATAACATGTAGCACAACATGTAGCACCACTTTCCAACCACAAGTTAGAAAGGACATTGGCATTTCCATTCTTCGTTATTCCAATAAAAGCTTAAGACTCAGGTCCATTAGTTATAATATTAGCCTTATTTTATGGTGTGTTATTCTTTAATTTATTTGGTAGCTTACACTTTACTACCCAGTGACCCCACTTTCTATAGTTATAGCACTTGCCTTTCTTCTTTCTTTTGAAGATAGTCTTGTTGGCCTTTAACTGTGAAAAGAATTCACATTTTAGTGACTTGGACTTGTTATAAGGTTTATTGGAATGTGAAATTAAGTTAGCAACTGACTTTTGTTGTCCTACATGTTCTAAAATATTTCTAGAATAGTTTTGATCCTCGGTATGAATAAACGTGTTTAATTCATCCAGTCTAATATATTCTTTCAGTCTGTGCATTTCAGTCTTGAAAGAACTCCTTTCAGTAGGTAGTTTATTTAATACAAGACCGACAAAAAGATTATCTGACATATCATATTTATCATCTTTTACCTTGTTCCTCATGTTTTCTAGTTCAATTAACTGAGAGGTGATACTTGGATTCATATTAAATTTGAATTCAAAGAACTTCTCTGCTAAGAGAGTTTTGGAGAGGTTATCTTGATTTTCGAACTGAGCATTCAAGTGATCTCATATATCTTTCGCCATCTTATAATCATTATAAGTTATAGCTAGGTAAGGATTTAGAGAATTTAGCAAGTTATCCCTACAAAAGTCTTCATCTTTTGTTCCGTTGATATTCATCCTCATTTTCAATGGTAGATGCAAAATCACATAATATGGTATATAGAATATTTCATGTTCTTTCATACCGAATTGAACATGTAGTTTTCAACCATGAAACTCAATAACATCAATGATTGCAGCTTTATAATATTATAGGAAATACGTTTAGCCATTTTTAATCAGAGCTAAGAGTAAGGAAGAGTGAACCTTGCAGTCCACGGACTTCACAAATTAGAGCAAAGACTCTAACTTTCGTCAAACCGCTCCGTAGAATTGGAATTTGCTAAAACAGATATGGACCGCCCAAAAATCTTAAGATGGACTACCCAGTTGCCAAAAACTCACTGAAATATTCCCCGATTGATAGAATATTCCCTCGGAATATTCATTTTCGCAGGAATGTTCTTTTTAACAGAAAAGTATACTTGGAATTTCAAATGGCCATATCTCATTCGTCTAACCTCTGTTTAAGGCGAGTAACCAGTCAAAATGATCTTCTCGACGAGTAAAACAAAGCCCAGAAGATTTCACTTCCTCAAAATGGCTAAAATTTATGGGATTTGGACCAAAAAGTTACGGGTACAGTATTTTCAAACTCGGATCTCAAAAAATCCTTCCATCGAATCATGAAAGTGATTAAACATATGAGTTCATCTCGATAAGATCTTTGAATAGACACCTTATTTGTTCAAATCTGAAACATGAAGCTAATACTTAAGATTGTTGGAGGTTATGAGTTAAATAATGAGTTTAAGAAAAAGCAGGGTTGGTGCTTGAAGTATTACACCAAGAGGCTTCAGAATTTGGAATGCTCAACAGTGTTACCTGCAGTTTAGGAAAATCCTAAAGATAACACAAGTTATTGGGCTCCAGCTCATATGGATCCAAATAACAATGCTTTCACCTATTGAGCTTGTATGTAAACATGTTATTAGACAATGTTATTAATATACCCAACATAATTGTCATCTAAACCTAGTTGTAAGATAATACAACATGACGCTACTAAAGAAGCATAAAACAAGCTTGCTTATCTTTGGACAAAGAATTTAACAAAACAAGGCAATGCAGTCCACATCAATACATTTGCATGTAATATTTGCCAACCTGATTTCTTCAATTCCTTTGATTATCATAAAAAAAACACTTTGATTTGAAAGTTGCAAAGATGAGGCTATACAAATCGCTTCCTTTGATTTTGGCCCGCTAAATATTGTAGAATGTTGTTATTTTGAGTGTTGCATATTCCATTGTAACGATGTTCATGATTTCACAATAGAAAGTTTGATGTATTTCTCCAAAAAAAAAGTTTGATGTATATACTATATTATTTTTTTGGACTAGTTATCTTGTCCATTCGAAATAGTCAAAAATGGGATGCAAACTTGCAAAGGACTTGTATATTGTAAGAGTTTATCAACTCTCTAAATTTTAGATTTGGGAAAGGTATTATGGGATATCAATTTTCAACACGACACGCCAACAAAAATTGAATACCGCACAAGATTTTCGTATTTGTATTAGATCTATTTGTATTCGCGTTGATCAAAAAATGAAATAGAAAAAATGGTGTTGCATTTGTTTTAGAGGTATTCGTGTTTGGCTTAACTCATTAATCCAATCTGAAATTTTAGGCTCAATCAATTATTTATTTACTCCCACTCTCGTTCATCAATTTGAGAATACTTATATAATTTTATACATTTTCATATAATTTGAGACTATTTATCCATATAATTTGATTTTTGTTGTAAAATATATAGTTTAATATGTGGATGACTCTTTGGTTGCCCATATCTTTTGGTGTATTATGTAACTGCAATATTAATAATGTATTCAATGTATTTATTTCTTCATTATGTTCAAAGTTCTATATAAGGACAAGACTCTTGTAAAAATGTGAATGATCGATGAATAATAAGGTTCCTGCATCCTACACTCTCTTCTTTCTCTATTTTCCTCAAATCTTTTCCTCTAGTTTTATAACACGTTATCAATACGAATACGCTCTACCTTGTCAAACCAAATTCTACCTAGGATTCTCTATCAAAATTCAATATTTTTCTGTTCCTTTCCCAAATCTTGTTGTCGCGCAAACATCTTGCACCACTATTTTTCATCAACATCTTGCAGTTGCAGAGGTTACCAACTAAAAAAGACCAAACTTTCCAACCACCATTCTTGGATCTAAGAACAACATTGAAGATCAAGAATATACATGCAGAAATTACAGAGGATGAAAATGGATTACACTTTTACTATACCTCAAACAAATTATTTTTAAATTATATATTAATGTTTATTTTAGTGGTAGGCTATAGAATTGAAGTGGGACTCTACGATGCCAGACGAATTTTTGGGGGATTCACTAATTTGAGTAAACACTTGCAGAAAGATGTGATTCTGATGCCTTGGATTCGAAGATCAAAGTATGCATGACTCACCAGATTAAGAGCCTCGCCAGAGCTTTAGTACCGTCAGTTTCCACGAAGGAAGAGTCTAGGGCGGTAAGACTGCGTTGCAGGGTGAGGTGGTCGAAACAAACAGGCAAGTTATCCCCGCCACTGGACCCGTGCAGGTCACCTGTGCTAGGAGGAATCAGACTGGATCTGACGGTGGCGTGCTAGGCGTTCGTGATGAAGGTGGCGACTACGACAGTGGAGGAGAGAAGCCAAGAGGAACGAGAGAGATGGTGGAAAATGGGTTTGGAGACTTTTTCAAAGAGTAAGTTCTGAATTACTCTATATGATCTTTCTAGACTCACACCCCTCTTCTTCTTCTTTTGGAGTTACCCAACCTTAATTACCTCTTTGAGGCGAGTTGGCTCCCTCTGGTATCCCCACAAGCTTCGACTCTTTGAGCCGGCTATGGGACTAATCCGGAGTGCGGGGGTGAGTGATGGCTAAAGGTTCAGCCCCCTCTTTCAAAACGATAATAATAACATAAATTTGTTTGAAAATATATTTAAAAGAAAAGGAAAATAATCAAACTTTCAAGTGGAATTTGGATCTTAAGTTATGGTCAATTGAATAAAAAAAGGAACTTATTTAAATTTTCCAATTGGAATAGAAAGAAATAAACTTATCTATATTATCCTCTCATGATTGATAGAACGCGATGAGAGTTTTTTGTTTTTCGGTTCATTTATATTTATTTATATTTCTAAATTGCAAATATAATATTTTCTATTTTTTTGTTATTGTTAATGAATCAAAATAAAATAAAGAACTGGTAAATAAATTGCCTTACTAGGGAATTCATATATCTGTTTAGATTTAATTCATTACTTTTAGTATTTCACTACAACTTGTAAAAGCTAGTTGGAATGTTATAATCGTTTAATGACTTCATACAAAACTTTTAAACTTCGAGCGATTAAAATATTTATAAATTTCTTTAATACAAAATGAAAATAAAATCAAAATCAACAATTCAGCATGTGTATTTGGTACTAGAATTTAATTCCAAATATGTTTCTTCATTGTGATTATGATTATGATCGTGATAGTTTATTTCTGAATATATATAAGGAATTAATGGCAATTAAAATGATTTAAAAATATTATTTAAAGAAAATTGTTCTAAAGTTATTTGAAACCATTTCAGCATTTATGAGCATATTATTAAATTCATGATTTAAAGTTGTCGATTCATTTCAACATTAATGATATTATTATATTCACATTTATGATTTAAAGTTACCATTATTAGAATTGTTTCAAATATTGTTGAAACGATTATTTATACCTTTTATTAAGAATAAGCTGATATAGATCTGATGTGTGGCATTGTCAATGAGGGATGAGACACCAAAATTGGTACTCAAGATTGGTATACTTTGTTTTTTAATCTTTCTACTTATAAGTTTTGGTTAGTGTTTGTTGTGTGTGTACCCCATGGCGAATAAATTATGACTATCCCTGAAGGTTTATTACTATAATTTTTCTTTGCTAAGGTTTTCTTCCCCAAGGGTTTTTTTTGGCTAAAGATTTTGAGGGAGGATCCACTTATCACCATTAAAGTATACCAACCTTTACAACCAATTTGATTATCATTGGATTAAAATTAAATCCAATGGCTCATGATTAATCTTTATAATCCTAATTTTTTACCTTTCATTCTCTCACATCTTCTCTCATCCTCTCACAACTCTCTCTAGGTCCTCCGTATTTCATCCTTTTTATTCTAGGGTTCATTATAGTGTTTGCTTAATGGCAGATCGAAAGCATAATTAGAAACATGAATTATGCTCAGAAAGTTCGATTAGGTTGATAAAGAGGTACCCAGATTATATTCAAAACGATGTATGCCATCAAGAGTCAGCTAAGTGACAATTTACCATCACCGAATTATGCATCTTTAACAGGGTGCTATTAAAATATATCATTACACCCACATGAGATATTTAATATGACCAAAAAATAAATTGTTTAACAACTGTGTGGATATTTGATAAAATATGGATAAAGAGATCAAATGATATTGAAATCAAATAAATTATCCCCTTCAAGTCAAAATAAAGAGTAATAATGAGTCAAAATAAACTATGAGTAAACCGGAGCTGGTGATGAAGTCGATAGTTCCAGTTGTGATGGCTGGTGCGTTAGGTATCTATGGTTTGATTATTGCGGTTATTATCAGTACGAGCATTATCAGTACGTGCATTTACCAAGCATTTTATTAATCGCAGATCCACACACAAATTCTAGGTTAATATACCTTGCTGAGCCATAACTTTTGCGAGTATAAAAATCATAATAAAGAAAACATGTTTCAAGAAAGGGTCATTATTATAAAAAAATAGATTCAACGTCTGTTGTAAACCCTAGGAAAAAAGAGAGGGGATGAAATACGGAGGACCTAGAGAGAGTTGTGAGATGATGAGAGAAGATGTGAAAGAATGAAAGGTAAAAAATTAGGATTATAAAGATTAATCATGAGCCATTGGATTTAATTTTAATCCAACAATAATCAAATTGGTTGTAAAGGTAGTATACTTTAGTGGTGGTAAGTGGATGCTACCTTAAAGATTTTTAATGAGACAGTTTATGTGATGTTTTTAATAGCATACATCATGTACTCTTTTTCCTTCATTAGTTTTTTCCCATTTTTTCTAGCAAGGTTTTAACGAAGCATGAAATTAGCGTAATAATATCCAACGAGATGCGTTATAAATGGAAGTTAATGATCTAATTGAATGAACATTACTACAATTTATTTCAGGAGAAGATTATGAGATAATCATTTTAGAAAATTTTAAATGTTGACCTATTCTCTTAACTCCAGCAGTAGCTATATGACTTAATTGAGGGGAGTTATAGACACTGCACTTTTTTTTTCTTTACCAAGTTTTTATCCACTGGATTTTTTTTCTTGGAGAGGTTTTTAATGAGGCATATTCATAGTGTATATTCATCCAAAGGGGAGTATTGTAAAATATATAATTTAATATGTGGATGACTCTTTGGTTGCCTATATTTTTTTAGTGTATTATGTAACTACAACATTAATCGTGTATTCAATGTATTTATTCCTTCATTATGTTCAAAGTCCTATATAAGGACATGACTCTTGTAAGAATGTGAATGATCGATGAATAATAAGGTTCTTGTATCCTACTCTCTCTTTTTTCTTTATTTCCCTCGAAAATTTTCCTCTAATTTTATAACAATTTTGACAAGTTATTTTTGTTGTGTTTGTCAAGTCGCGTAACAAATAAGCCATGTTAGTGTCAAGGGTTTTCACACAAATAACTACTTATGTCGTGTTTGAGTTGAGATATTTGTGCTCGTGTCTTCGTTACGATTTGCCAACTTGAATTGTCATATCTAATTATCATAATAAAATTTAATAATTTTTTATACATAATTTAATAAAAACTTAATTAGTTATCAAAATTTAATTATTATTATTATAAATTCTTTTTTTTTATAAATGACTAACGATAAATTAAAATGGCTAAATTTTATCCATTCATCTACATTAAATTCAGGTTTTTCATTATTTTATTATTTCAATATTATTAAATCATCTTAAATAAAAAAAATACATAAAACGTTATAATACGATATCGTGCAAGTCATGTACTACATGGTTTTCTCTTTGCGCCAAGGACGCAAGACATTGTGATTCGGTGAAGACAAATTTGGAAGGGACTAGGGCATTTGGTACGTAGATTTTGTGTGGATTCCCGGGAATTGGGTTGGGGGAAAAATTGCCAATGTTTGTTATGAAGATTTTGAAAATACTTTCAGCTATTTTCCCCATCATTTATTTTAACACTACACTTTCCTAAAGAAAAATGCCATTTGACTCATGGTATAAATTTTTTTCCCACCCCTTGGAAAACGATAAACCAAATTGTTGGACAAAATTGTCATGCCTTGGGAAACGATTAAACAGATGATGTATTCAAACAAATGGGTATTTTGTAATTCCATTCAACATTCCCAGCAATATTTTACAATTAACCAAACATAACGCATCAAAAAAATAACACAACATTTCCAGAAAAATTTTGTCATACCAAACAACTTTTTGATAACATTCCCAGAAAAAAATCCTCCCATATTGCCTGAAATCATGATTCCCGGGTAATTTTTTTTTTCTCTAATACCAAACATCCCCTAAAATGAACAGATAAATTCTGAATTATACAGAGATCAAAGGTTAAGCATTCCATTGCTTTAAAGTTCTTGTTGTTGGGTTTTGCTATTTCATTAAAGCCCAATAGGGCCTTTGTGTAAGAATAGCCCAAGAACCTAGAGCCCATTCAACTTAGGGCTAGAATTTCTTGAAACCCATATATATTTTACACTTATAGTCATTAGCCTATTAGGTCTTTACTTGATGGTTGCAGAGGCTGAGGTAAGGTCATCTCCATGAAAGTGAAAAAGTGTCCACACACTTCCCCTTTCCCCTTGAGACATTGTCTGAAAGATCTGCCACTGTCCAGCCTCAAGGAGTTTGTTCGTGCTGCGGCGCGGAGATAAGCAGTTCGTGAAGAGGAATCGTACATGGAGAGATTCTACATGAGATATGCACATCAAGAGGTAAATCAGTAAAACGATGATGATCCGTTTGCATCCCAAACCATAATGGTCTAAAACGCTTCCGCAGATACAATTGCTCCTACATTTGCCACCATTGCTCGACCCTATAATGTCCTTCAAAATGATGATCTTTCATTCTCTGTTGACAATTTAATCAATTGTCGTGGAGTGGTTTGGTATATCCAACACTAGGGGTGAAAGTAGGCTGAGTTGGGTTGAGCTTTGTCCCGGAAAGTCCAAGCCTATGCCAAAAAATTTCAATTTGACTTGGCCCGATAGCATAACACGAGTCTAATTATTAGCTTGACTTGACCCATTTATAAAAAAAATGGTCTGGTCTAACTTGTTAGCCTGTTAATTTTTAACTACCAAGTAGAACATAAATTAACTTCACAAAATACTCAAATTTTGTTGTTAAAACAAAAATCACAATTTTAACGTTCAAACAAAAACATGAATCACAACAACAATTTATCACAATATGCATTTAAGTCACTTTCATAAGCAAGATGCTTAAACTAAATAATATATATTTCATGAGATCCAACAAATCATCCATATTATGCAAATTAAAATAACTACATGAATTCAACAAATGTATCATGATGCTTGTAGCTAGTAGTCAAAAATTTCTCATCATCTTCTCTCCCCTACAAATAGAATTCAAAGGTTACATAAATTGGGAAATAATTCGTAAATGTAGAAAACAGAAAACAAGATTAAAGAATAGGAAAAAAAAAAGATTAAAAACAAAAACCCTTTTTATACTTTTTATTTTTTTCTTAAAGTCATACTTATTACGTAACCGATCTCCACTATATATTAGAGTTTGGATGGTATCTTTAGTCAAGCTAGAATGATAGGCATCAATAACTCTTCTTCTAACACTAAATATTGATTCTGATGCTACTGTAGAGATTGGTACAAATCTTATGTCACTCCCAAAGGTAGTATTGGTGGGGCATCAAATTTAGGTATTTTCACCACCTACTCAGCTCACATGCACCAACTGAACTATTATCATTTGAAAATACTATGAATCATATTATTTTATTTAATTTAAAATAAATAATATGATATAAGCCGTTCGGTAGGCTTATAAGCCATTGCATAAAAAAAAAACCTATGACCTGCTTTCTAAATAAATTTTTTTAAAAAGTTGAGCATGTTCATAATAAGCCGAGTGTGACCTGATATAAACTAGATCATAAATCTCTGTAGTCCGACTGTTGTATCCAACACGTAATTCTACCGACAAAACTAAAGAGAAGAGATGGAATGCCAGCTATTGATTGTCCATGAGATAATTAACAGAGAACTACCTTTTCGAGGATATAATTAATGCACGATCAACGACTTCTCTGTAGTGACAAATTTTCTACTTCAGGTAGTTTCTTAAAGATAGGTTTTCATTTAGCCTTATCTTCGTCCTCTCAGGGCCTGTTTGGAGCACTTGATAAAGAAGATAGGATAAGATAACTTATCATATTCTACTTTTATCTCTTGTTTGGTGGGTCAATAGCTATGTAGCACCGATACCGACACGGGACACGATACGACACGACACTCCGACACGTTAATTCTAAAAAATGTTATATTTCGACACATTAGGACACATTTTGATATTCAATAATATTTTTAGTTTATGTAGTGTATATTATATTTAATATTCAATAATTTAAAAAAAATGAATCTAAACTTATAATATTCATAAATTTTGCAAAGAAACATAACATATGTCAAATATTTATATTAAACTCAATAAAATGATAATCGTAATCCAACGAATCTAGCAGTTGGAACAAAAAACTTAACGCAAATCAACCTTTGAACCTTTTTTTGAATTTCTATAACGCGTGTTGAAGTGTCGGGGAGTGTCTGAGTGTCCTAGAGTGTCGGGAAGTGTCGGACACGACACGTCAGGATTTTTGAAGTGTCGGTGCTTCATAGGTCAATAGTATATGATTAGCTTATCCTATTGTCTCATTTTATCCTATCCAATACATGATTTCTTATCCTACGAGGGGAGCTGGGTTAGGATTCAACAGGATATGATATCAATATTGGATACTCAATATATCTTCACGCTACCCAATATATTCTCACGCTACTCAATATATTTGTATTTATTGCATTATATTTTGTTTTTTGTTTTTTTTTCTCCTTCTACATAATCTTATCAGATTGTTAATCAAGTGCTCATCAAACACAGGACATGATATATGCTTATCAGCCTCATATCATATCATACCCATATCATATCCTACCCTTATCCTATCATGTCCACCAAACGAGCCCTTCACGTTCATGTCAAATAAGGTTGTTAAAATATGTCGAGTTTTATGAATAATTTTACATATTATTATGTGGGCTATATTATTAAAATTTAACCAAATTAAAAAGACTGTGACTTTATTTGGCTGGTTGGATCGGATACAGCGTATTGCCAGTCAACTGATCAGTCTAAAAATATTATAATTATTAAAAAAATGTAAGTCTATTTGAATTTATTTCAAAATAAATATTTATATATATCTTAAGTAATAATTAATTTTAAATATTTTAGTGAAAATTTACCTAAATTTTTATTATAAATTAATTATATATAAAATATTTTTTAAATTTCAAATAAATAAATATAAATTAATAAACTAAACCGAATAACTCACAACTTAAATAAAAATAGATTCTCTTCCAAAAAAAAAGAAGACTGGATGAATAATCTGTCAGTCTAAAATATAGTTAACAATTGAATATCATTAGTTTCCAAAAAAACAATTGAATATCATTTAAAGTTGCGTGGTGCATAAAAATTGTCAAAAGCAAGTTAGTAGGGTCGATGTCAATGTCATTATTTTGTCTTGCTTTGATGCCTACGGTGTAAGTAGAAATTAAAGTGGACCGGTATTTCCATTACATAGAGCAGTGGTGATAAGGCTCTACACATTTATACCAGTGTTTCAACGCGCCGTTTAGGTTCAGCTGTTTTATGCTATATATATGCTTATCCTCAAGTGCCTACACCAACATCAACTCATCCTTCTCAGTACTAAAATAATTATGAGTGGCTCAAATCGTGCAACTGATGCTATCAGTGTCAACAATGACCAACATATTCAAGGTACCACTTCAAGTTGACAACTCGCATGTTATGTTTTCAACTAAACTATACTTCCATCAGCTCTTTGCCCTCTCCCTCCCCATTAATAGCTCTCTTTATTTATGTGTTTATGTTCTTTGTTGTCTCAGGGATGAGACGTGAGGATCCTATGCCAGAATTCACCGAAGACGAGGAGGATCTCATCGCTAGAGTGTTTAGATTGGTTGGAAAGAGGTTGCTTTACTTTACCTTCGATTTGCACGTTTCATGCAAATGGATAAGATATTATGTGTATTTTTTTTTTCATGTTTTCCATATCATTAAATCACAATTTCAACTGATTTTTACCCTTTGTCTCTCCTATTGAGAATGTGATATATGGGTGGTCAAAATGAGTAACTAGATAATATTATATATATATATATATATATATATATATATATATATATATATTTATTTGATCATAATCAATTGGTAAGGGATTTCCAATTTAATTAGTAGTTTTGAATTTAAGTTTAAGGAAATGCAGCTATGTTAAAACTTGATAGAAAGAGTTTTGTTGTCTACGTGATCCTACTCAGCTCAGATAAGACTAATTGAATAACTGATGATGAAATGATATTATATATATATATATATATGGAAAAAATATTTCTACAGTCATTTTAGATAAAGTTATCTACAACTTTCTTCCGAGAGAACATAGTTATAACATTAAAATTGTTTTTTTTTCTCTCTCCATGTCAGCAAACAAGTTCTGAAAAGTAACTGAAGAGAGAGAATAAAAAGCAACTTTAATGTTATAACTATGTTCTTCCAGAGAACATACTTATAAAAAGGTAACTGTAGATAACCTTATCTAAAGTGGCTGTAGAAATATTTATTCCTATATATATGTGTGTCTCCATCATGGAGTAATTTTTTCAAGTTAGATTGAGTTTGACTTGTTGCAGGTGGTCTCTTATTGCTGGGAGAATCCGTGGAAGGACCGCAGAAGAGATTGAAAAATATTGGACTTCAAAGAGCTCTTCAACGACTGATCAATCTTCTTCCTTTGCTTAATCAGCCATCTTTAAGTTCCTTATGCTTTTTATCCATCAAAGGTGTAATAAAAAATTGCTTAGTGAATCATTGCATTCTACAATGTTCCTGCCACGTGTCAATATATAACGTGTTCCCTTGAAACTCATATTTTAAATTGAGATTGTTTATATACAAGATTAGTCATCTAAACTTGGTTATAAGATAATACAACGTTTGAGGCATGGAACAAACCTGCTTATCTTGGATCACAGAATTTAACAAAAACGATGCAGCTGATCAATCCACTGTTAATATATATGAGACTATATACAAATCGTTTCATTTCTGAAAAAAAAAAATCATCAATATATATATATAGAGTTTAGTGAGTGTACAGTGACTGGATGTAAAATTTGGTCCAGTGCACTAAGTTCTCCCACGAGAACAGTTATAGTAAATATTATAACTATGTTCTCCCGGGAGAACACAATTGTAATATTTAGTGCACTATGTTCTCGCAGGAGAATTTAGTGCACTGGACGATTTAGTCACTTTTTTTCATATATATATATATATATATATATATATATATATATATATATCATATTCCATTTTAACGATGTTCTTGGTTTTACGTACAATAGAAAATTCAATATAAATACTATAATATTGTTTTGGACCGGTTATCTTGTTCATTCAAAAGAGTACTGGAGGATGGAATTCGAAGGACTAGTACACAGGAAAACAGGATATATTCAGGAAGAGCCGCTCGTCTCTCTGATCCATTAAATTTTGAGTCAATTATTTTTATTTATTTTGACCATTTAATCAATTAAATATTTAAATTAATTGATTAAAGGAGAACACATTGTTAGATAGTTCTGCATAAGAGACAAAATGATTATTAATTAATCAATAAGGACAAAAGGTAAAAAAAAAAAAAAAAAACTATTATTATTTCTTGACCAACTTATTCAGATTGCAGGAAGGAAGGTTTTGGCATCAATGGCTCAACCTAAGTAACCTGTCTCCTGGTCCTGGGTGTACAACAGAACTGTCATGGAATTTTGGTTTTTTTCATATTTATTTAATAATTCGATTGACCTTGCTAATTTTATATTTTCTTAAAATATCAATTTAATATTGCCACGAGTTGCACGCACTAGTTGTAGTGAATAAATAAACGAAGCATCTTATAGACGGATTATTTTAAGGGTTTTATTTCTCTCATGTTATAGGAGAGATGTTATCTTATGTTGTGAGATGAATTAAGTGAGGTTTACCAATTTTTTTAAAAAGAAAAGAAAAAAATAGAGGGACACATCTTTTTATGTGAGTGTGACATGAGAGATATATCTTATGTAACATAAGAGTATAATTTCCCTTATTTTAAATATGTATTACACAATTAGCAGTTAATAAATAAATAAAGTATTACGAATTGTAAATCATTTAATATCATAACTCCTTTTCCTTTTCTTTTTTTTTGGTAAGCAACTCCTTTTCTTTTTTAACAACTAAATGGCATTGCAAACGGATAATGTTATGGCTTATGAACGAAGCATCTTCATTGGAAAATGAAACAACTAAATTGGATTTCTCAATCTTATGCGACATGAACAAACGGACAAGTCTAAGAGCGCGTATGTTTTTCCTTTTAAAAAAAATAGCTTTTATCTCTTTCTTATTTTAAAAGTACTTTTTATAAAAGTTAAAGTTATTTATATTTTTATAAAAATATTTAATTTTTGAAAAAAATAATTGATTTTTGACTTCTATTTTTTTTAGAAATTAAAATTTTTAACTTCTAAAAAAAAAGTATATTTTTGATTTTTTGTGACTTCGATTTTTTTTAAAAATAAACATCCAAACGAATTTAAAATGAAAAGTGTTTTTTTTCTTGAAAAAAAATAGCTTTTGGAGAAAAAAAATTCTCATCCAAACGAGCCCTAAGCATAATTGTACAAGCTGACGGCTCATCAATAATTAATGCATAGAGCATCATGTGCCAACACCCACAATCTTTGCTAATGCATATATGTTTATCACCAATATCATTTAGGTTTAGAACGAACCACTCAAATCCTGCAATTGATGAATGTATCACTTCCATGTGTTATCAACTAGACTCTGCTTCAAGTCATTAGAGTTAGTCTAGTGGTGAGTAGTTGTATTAGATGGTGTATGTTCTAATTATTCCTCATGTATCAAAACAGAAACAAAACAAAAAAACAAAAAATAAGACTATGCTTCCATAAACTCTTTACGACCCCCCCCCCCCCAAAAAAAAAAAAAGTAATTTATAGAGATATAAATATTGGACTTCAAAGAGCTCATGAACCATTGATTAATCCTCTTCTTTTCCTTGAACATTCATCTAAAGTTCCTAATGCTTTTAATCCATCAAAGATATAACAAAGAACTGCTTAGTGAATTGTTGCATTCTACAGTATTTTTGCCATGAGTCAAGTGGTAAGATTATTTGATTAATAATTTTACAAATTATGTGGGTTTGATTATTAAAATTTGAGGAAGAATTTTCTTATAACAATTTTTGTTATCGTTTGATCAAAATTAAATCAACAGTTACAACATATCATCAAATAGAGCTATTGATTTGATTTGGATCCAATAATGGCAAAGTGACTACAAGAAGGGAAAAAAAAGGTCATTAATATATCTTACCCCTTAAATTTTAAACAAAAAAAAATAATTTGTGACCTTATTTGGCTTGATTCCATTTGATACACATGACGCGAGTCAATTGATAAGGCTAAAAATATTATAATTATTACAAAATATTTAAGTGTATTTGAATATTTATTTTTAAATGAATATTTTTAGATGTATTTTTTAAGTAATAATCAATTTTAAATATTTTAATATAAATTTATCTAGTTATTATAAATTAATTAAAAAAATTATATAATAAATATTTTTAAATTGTATTATATAAATAAATAAATAGAATATAAGTCAATAAATCAAAAGAAATAACTCACCACTTAAATAAAAGTATATATATCGGATCAATAATCTGTGTGTCTAAATTATAATTAACCTATTACAGCCCGATCACACCCTAAACATCGTTTAAAGTTACATTGTTCATATAAAGGTCTTTTGATTCATTTAAAATAAATTTCGAAATGTTTTATCGTATTAATACGTTGTGAAACAATTTGCAAGAATAATACAATGAGAGGCACAGGGGGTTGTGCACATTTAAGTTGTCGGTTCAGGGGATGAGTGCTCATTTGCGCGGGGTTCCATCGAAGTATGTCACGTGACATTCGCTGGGATGTAAATAGTGCAAGTTGCGCACTCTGCCTTTATGGGATTTGAACACGCACGCATATTCCATGTGCGTTTCGCAAAATGCATCATGTGATTGAGGTTAATTGGTCCACGTGGAAACACATATTCATTATTTATTTTTTTTGGTACAACACATATTCATTATTTACCCTACACGATTTGAACACCTACGATCTCGGAAGAGTGATTATTTTGTCACATTAAGCAAATTATTTATCAGACTATCACGCGAACAACAAAAATTTTTGGAATGTCACGCGGCATAATTCACTACACTGTGCAGAGAAATATGTTTGTAAATAATTCGTTACACAGTGTAGTGAATTATGTCATGTCAGGCTGCACAGTCAGCAAAAATAACACGTGTCAAGCAGACAACAATACAAGCATAATTCGCTACACAGTGTAGCGAATTACTGCCTGCTTGACACGTGTTATTTTTGATGACTGTGCAACCTGACATGACATAATTCGCTACACTGTGTAGCGAATTATTTGTAAACATATTTTGCTGCACAGTGTAACGAATTATGTCACGTTACATTCCAAACAAATTTATTGTTCCCGCAACACTCTGATAAATAACAAAATAGTGATTGTCCCCACGACCTCCAATAATTTCAGAAACTTATAGAAGTTTTAAAATTTGATTAAAAGCAAGTTAGTTGGGCCTATGTCAATGCGATTTGTTCTTGCATTCACCTGATTTGATGCCAACGAGCAGAAAGTGGACCAGTCTTTCATACTTCTTAGAGCATGCGACAAAGATATACGCAAATGGTATCATTTTATTACTGTAAATGGTGTATGTAGGGTCTCATTTGATCACCTATAAAAAGCAAGTGGACCAGTGCATGTTATACACATGGTGAGTATCGATGCATGTTATACTAATGGTGAGTAGGGGTGTAAATAGGCTGGGCTTTGGCCATCCTGGCCCAAGCCTATATAAAAAAAAATTCAGCCTATCTGACCTACTGGCCTATTAAAGGCTTTATTTGTAGGCCAAGCTCGGCCCATTTTCAAAAATAAGAAAGCCTGACATGGCCTACAGGCCATGTAGGCCTCCCTGTATATATACCAAGCAAAAAAAATAATTATATAGAGCAAAGAAAGTTCCATTCATGCATGCACTAGTACTTCTTATAAGAAAAAAATGACAAACAAGAAAGAGTCAACATAATACCTCAGCTCTAGAATGTATATCATAGAGGAATAGAGTCAAAGAAATGGAAAAATAAGAAAAATACAATTACTAGATGCTGAAATAAAGTCTACAAGAAAATGTCATTCATTTAAAAATCTTTAAACCACCATCAAGACAAGGGAAAGAAGAGTATTATTGAAAGATCTTCATCAGTAACATCATAATCCAGCAAGGTACTCATTGTTCCATGGTATTAAGCTGCAACAGCATGTAAAATTTGGAGACATCAGACAAGTTTTCCTTTCATAAAATAAAATAGCACAAAAAGTAAGAGATATTGGTATTTGGTACTTTGTGTCTTTGCCACATAAAATAAATATTATTTTATTATTTTATTTTAATAAATTAAATAGGCCAGCCTACAAGGCTGTAGGCCGGGCTTGACAAAATTGGCCTATGGCCTATTTATTAAAAAAGTTTTTTTATAAGCCTAAGCCTACTCTACTTTTCTGAAAGGCCGGGCCTGAGCTGGGCTCAATGTAGGCCGGGCCGTAGGCTGGGCTGGGCCAGCCTGGCCCATTTACACCCCTAATGGTGAGTATCTAACGCTGCTGGTGGACCAATTTTAAATCTTCGATACAATTAATTTTAATGAATAATGTCAATGCAACGGGCCCAATTTCTCTCTCACGTGTGTAGGGAACTCCATAAGTGCGTTTGGATAACCCATTCACCTATATTTTTATTTAGGAAAATTTATTTTCACCCGCTCTGATTTTATAATTTATTACTTGACTTTTTGTAATTACAAATTTGTCACTTAAGTTTATTGTATTTAAATAATTTATTATTTAATCCCATGTAATTTCAAATTTTTGTTTACACTTATTGTAATTACAAAAATATATTACTTAAATCGCTTCTGGTCGTATAAATATAAAAATATTTACTTTTTTCAAATTTAATTTTATATAATTATTTTATCAGATAATTAAATATTAAATTAAAGAATATTTCAATTTATTTATTTTGAAATTAATTTATAAATTATCTTATTTTTTAATTTGAAAAGTATATTTAAAAATTTAAAGATATTATTTAAGATAAATTAAATATGTATTATCAAAATAATATATTTAGTTTTTTTAGATAATTTTATAATGATATCGGTTAAAAAATAGATAGAATAAAATAATATTTAATTTGCATTAATTTTCATGATAAAAATAAATCAATTTTTTAAAGTTTATTTTTATTTATTTGCCTTAAATACATTGGATGAGGATATAAAAAATTAAAAGAGGGAAAATAAAAAAATGTACATGTATGCAATTATAAGGATATAAATGATATTATTATTAATTAAAATTAATTTATTTAAATAAGTAATTTATATTTTTCAATACATAATTTTAATTTATAATATGATAATAATATAAGATAAAAGTTGAGAAATAAAATTATACATATATATAATATATACATATATATATATAGTGGGGATATTCTAACTACCAAAAATTTTCACTACTAACTTGTTACCCATCACATCACCGTTGGATCAAAGAGAGAGAATGTTAAAAAGTTTTTGATGAGAGAGAAAATGTTAATCTAATAGTGATTAAATAAGTAGTAAGTTGGCAGTGAAAAATTTCGGTAGTTAGAATATCCCTCTCATATATATATATATATATATATAAGATCAGAAGAGATTTAAGTGATATATTTTTATAACCACAATGAATGGAAGTGAAAATTTGAAATCATAGAGGGTTAAATGATAAATTATTTAAGCACAATAGACCTAAATAATAAGTTTAAAATCACATGGGGTTAAATGATAAATCATAAAATCACAATGGTTGAAAACAAAATTTTTCCTTTTTATTTTTAATGTCAAATAATTTTATTTTAGGGAAAAAAATTGTCCTTTTAAAAGACCTAAGTTATGTTCTTTTAGTTGTTTATAACTATGTACTCCGAGGGGAGTACATAGTTAGAAAATTAAACTTAGTGGCGGAGCCACATAGTAGTTGGGGGTGGCCTCAGCCAGTGCTAAATTTTAATAAATTATATTTATTGTATATAATTATATAATTAATTATAATTTGACCTAGTTAAAATTGTATTTTGGCCCAAGTTAAAATTTGTATTTGGCCCAATCTAAAAATTAAAATATATTTGATAACAGATTTGAGTAAGTTGTACTAGATTATGTGTTCAATTCTTACTTGTATAAAAAAAATATTTAATAAAATTAAAACTTTTCTTAGTGCTGTCTCCTCAGGTGCTTTGTATTTAATATAATTTAAATATATTATAATATGAATTAATTAAAATTTAAAAAAATACATATAATTTTTGGCCCGGGCTCAAATTGAATTTGGCTCCGCCACTGAATTTAAACTTATACCTTTTTTTCATTTTTCACATCAGTTGATAGTTTCTGAAGAGAGAAAAATAATACAACTATAATCTTAAAACTATGTACTCTAAGAGTACATAGTTATGAACAGTTAAAAGAACAAACCATGTTTCCTTTATTTTATTTTAAATTTTGTAAAGAACCTTGGGATACACCACCCCAAAAGCTAACTCAAAGGGTGGGAGTGTCCAAGGCCTTATAAATGCCACATTAGTTGCACATCTAACCAATGTGGGATTATATATCTCAACACGCCCCCTCACGCAAGAGCCCTTTGGGCTAGAAGCGTGGAATTGCACAGGCCCAATTTTTTGGTTTACCTTTTATGCTTTTTTATTTTTATTTTAATTCCACTTTAAAGTGGGAGGCGGTGAAGGCTCAAGCTCTGATACCATGAAGATAATGCAGAAGAAGATGAAGCACATCTGAGAAAGAGGAAAACAGAAAAGATAGCATGCATTCATTGAATTAACTTGTGAACCAGTTTAACACTTGGATGAGTATTTATACAACTCATTAACCGAATAACCAACTTAACAAGACACATTTAATGCAACTAACTAATACAATTAGTTAGTGCCACATCATCAATTATATATGATTACACCTTCCCGCAAGCTGGACTATGGATGTCCAAAAGACCAAGCTTGGAAATAATAGAAAGAAATGGCCCTGAATACAAAGGCTTGGTAAACACATCAGCTAACTGGTTGTGAGAAGAAACTGGAAAGAGCTTGAGAATGCCAAGATTAAGCTTCTCACGAATGATATGACAATCAAGCTCAATATGTTTAGACCTCTCATGGAAAGCTGGATTGTTGGCTAAGTAGATAGCCGATTTGTTATCACAATAAAGTGAAGTAGGAACAGAAGAAACAGGGACTTGAAGATCAGTGAGAAGAAAATGGAGCCATTGGATTTCACAAGTAATGGAAGCCAATGCTTTATACTCAGCTTCAGTGAAGGATCGTGACACTGTGGTCTGCTTTTTAGCACGCCAGGAGATGAGTGCAGGACCAAGGAAAATGCATTGACCAGTGAAAGATTTTCGGGTATCAAGACAATCTCCCTAATCAGCATCTGCAAAACCTGATAGGTGAAGATCATTGGTTCTGGGATAGAATAAACCCTTTGCTGGAGAGCCTTTAAGATATCTTAAGACCCGAGTAGCTGCTTGATGATGTAAAGTCATGGGATTGGCCACAAACTGAGAGAGTTGTTGAACTGCCAAGGTGATATCTGGTCGTGTGGTTGTGAGGTATAACAGTCGATCAATGAGACGACGATAGGAGGCAGGATCAGAGTAAACTTCCCCTTGAACCCGTTGTAACTTCACAGAAGGGTCCATTGGAGTGCTGACCAGTTTGGAAGCTAAGAGACCAGCATCTTGTAGAAGATCCAATGTGTAATTTCTCTGATTCAGAACCAGCCCTGCATCTAAACGACTGACCTCAAGTCCTAAGAAAAACTTGAGAAGACCCAAATCTTTGATCCGAAACTCAGCATCAAGTAATTGTTTGATTCTTGTAGTTTCTGAAGAACTATTTCCAGTGATGATTATATCATCAACATAAACAAGAATTGTTGTAAAGGATGAGCAATTCTGGCTAATGAATAAGGAATAATCAGCAGTGGATTGTGTGTAGTTCAGAGAAACAAGTAATGAAGATAACCTTGCATACCATTGCCTACTAGCTTGCTTTAAGCCATAAATTGACTTGTGTAACTTGCAAACCTGACCAGAAACAACATTGGTCAAACCTGGAGGGGGTAGCATGTATACATCCTCATGGAGCTCACCATGAAGGAATGCATTATTAACATCCAATTGCACAAGATCCCAAGCACGAGTTGCAGCAATAGAAAGAAGCACTCAAACTGTAGCCAACTTAGCTACTAGTGAGAAGGTATCAAAATAATCAATCCCTTCCATTTGGTTATATCTTTGGCAACCAACCTTGCCTTGTACCTTTCAATAGACCCATCAGCCTTCATTTTGATCTTGTATACCCATTTGCATCCAATGGGTTTAACACCATCTGGCAAATCTATTAAGGACCAGGTATGATTGATGTCTAAGGCAAGAAGCTCTTGCTGCGTAGCATCAATCTAGCAGGCATGTTGTGAAGCCTGTTTGTATGATGTAGGCTCAACCAAAGAGCTTAAGGTAAGGCATAGTGAAATTAAACATGTGAAAGAGTATTAATTTACTATTCATAAGAGTATATATTATAGAGTATTAATTTACTCAAGAGTTAAACATGTGGCATCTATTTGGGCTTTTGATGTGTTAGACTACAACTATAATTAATGTGATTAGGGATGTAATTTTCGCCTGCTGTTCCTTTTATTTTTAAATTAAAAAAAATTCTTATTAGTTCATCGTTTCACAATTAGTTAGATTGGGAGTAAGTCCTTGAATTAAGGCTTCAATTGTTTGTCTAACCTTTTTATAACGGGTTCGAAAAGGGCACGACAACACTTTAATATGATAACGCTTTATTTTGCTCACATATTTTACTTTAGTTTTGTTCGTCTAACCTTTTGTACCCAGAGGTTGATCCAGCTTGCGCCAACCCTGATAATGTCCCTCGTATGCTGCAAGAAGTGACCTGATGCAATTCCAAACCACAAGGCCGATCAGTACGTGAGAAACAACTGCGGTGCGCCAACGGTTGTAGACAACAACTACTGCAAGAACATCTTGGACAACTATTTATTTAAGGAGTTTCCCCAATACTCTTATGTTACATAAATATAAAGTCATTAATATAACCTTATCCAAAAGCTTAAATTAAATTGATTTTTTACATGATATTATCAGAGCATCGATGTCACAAGTTCGATTCTCGTTGCCTCCCATTTGATTAATAATTAATTAAGTCTTGTGAAGTTTCTTAGCACACGTAAATTCTCGCGTGACGGGACATGTTAGAGAATATAAAGTCATTAATGTAGCCTCATCCAATAGCTTAAACCTTTGAGTTGAATTGATTCTTTACACTATCAATTTACTATATAAACTTTTGGACATTTTCTTCATATGTGTATCATTAATTAATTTTTTTTTATGTTTTTATAATAATTGAGTTAATGAATATTCTAATTAATTATTTTCTATTATGTGATCATATTAGTTAAGTTTGAACTTCTATTGGTATTGGACCAAATGTGTAGGCAATTGTGTTTAACTAAGTCTGTGATGGAAGGGCACTTGCGTTGGGCTTAATAATTGAGTTAATGATAATTTGAGTTTTGTGTTGGGCTTTTATCATTAAAAGTGAAAAAATTTAATATAGTCCTGAATTTTGTGATTCCTGGAGTAAGAATATTGACACTTGCATTAAATTTTTTTTTTTTTCTTCTATCTTCCCAATTTGTTTTCTTACTCTTTCCTACTCATTAAAAGCTAAGTCCAGCCCAATGAAAAATATAAGATTTACAAGTCCAGTCATTTTTTTTTAAAGACAAGAGAAGAGAGAAGAGAGATCAACCAATACAAAGAGAGAGAGAGAGTCATTTGAGAGAAAGTTGCAGAGGAGAAAGGGAAGAAGCATCTTCTGCTCAGAATTCAAAATCACCTTTTAGCAAATTTTTGACTCATTGTTCTTCATATCTAAATGACTAAGAGGATTATTTTCAGATGCCTAAGAAAATGAGGTGGTCTTCCTAGAAGAAATTTTTTCCAAAAATGTAATTTTTTAGGGATTTTGTTTTCAGTGTAAAAATGAAACAAAAATCTAACCGAAAAATTTCACCCATGGGATGATATTCTTTGATTCCCATCGTATGGAAAAATTTAATACAAATAAACTGACAAAAATAACCCTATGCTAATGGATAATCTCTCTGCATCAAAAGTCAAAACACCATTTTTTTCGTTTTTTTCGGGTGTTCTTCAATCGTTTCTGGTGTTCTTCAAAACACCATTTTTTTTCCTGGCATTCTTCAACCGTTTCTGGTGTTCTTCAAAACACCATCTCACCCATTCTTCTATAATCTTTGTTTTTTTCTTGTGCTCTTCAATCGTTTCGTGTTCTTCATGCATATTTTTCTAGAAAATTGTAGTTTTCTTTCCTGCCAAATAGAAAAATAAACGGTGGGGCCATCGGAGGAAACCTATAGCAAATGCTTCTGCTACGTCGACAACGATTCGACTTGGCTGTGGACTTTAACCTCGTCGTTGTTGTACTACGCGTTGAATTGGAAGGATCCGCTGGCGAAGTTCTCCGACACGGCAAGGGACGACGAAGAGAACAAGAGGAGAGCGCAAAAAATCGGCGAAGTTCATATGCCTGCAACTGGATGAAACTGGGTCGGATGATCTAAACCCACAAAATTGATAAAGAAACATTAAACAATTTTCAGAAACAAAAACCAATTTTTTTGAAGAGCCTCCCTTGGGTTGCATTGAGCGTCTGTAGAAGGACTTGATTGGAGTTGCTCTTCCAAGACTGTGCTGCAACCTAGCAGCGTCACTTTGCTTTGTCTTTTTTTTTTTTTTTTTTTTTGGATAACAATCTTTTTTTCTTTTTAATGTTCGTTAGTTATCCAAAAAAAAAAAAGAAGCCAATTTTATTGATCCACCAAATAATAATTGAAGACCTAGGATGCGCGGTTAATGTAAACTATGTAAGTGTTGCAGTGGATGGTGATATGTTTAATGATGCATCCATGATAATGCTACAGTTTGATATCATTATCATTATATATACTAAGGGAATAAACATCATTGGAAAGTTTGATGATGTGTCACTCCCTCCTTCAATTTCACCAATGTGTTCACACTTGAGAAAGTTTGAAAAGTTTCTTCTTTTAGAATTTTTTTAATCAAAAATTAATATTAATTAGTGGAGAAAAAGGGAATCCTTATCTTTGTGAGGTCAAGCTGGATTAAAGTTCCACTATTTTATACATGGGTAATTGTTATGCGCATTTAATATTAAAATGTTTCTTTAAAGAAGTTCAGAGACTTTTCAAGTCCATTTTGGAAGTTGTGTATATATATCATGTGTTACTTGGTTCTTTCCTTTGGTTTTTCGCCTTTTGTAATTCTTCCCCTCCTTGTCCTGTTCTCTTTTGTTTTTTGTTGCATCTTCATCTGCTCAATCTTTTTTGGTACCAAGTATGTACTCGAGGTGTGATTTCAGTAAGGATCTTAATCCGTCGAAGGAGGAGCGGAGGATTAAGGTGAGGGTGGTTAGGACTTGGAATGTTCCTAATTTTCAGCAAAAAGATTTTGAAGACAATCTGGACATGGTTCTATTAGACGAGAAGGTAATACTTTGCGTTCTGTTACGTTTTTTTTCGTTTCGTTCTTTTTTTTTTTACAGCCCTGATGTGAATGTATCTGTTTTGTAGGGTGGAAGGATACATACTACTGTCAAAGGATCTTTGAATGTCCGTAAAAAAATTTGCGAAGGGGATGTCTATTTTATAATAAATTTTGGAATTGGGTTGAATAGTGATAATTTCAGGCCAACTAGAGTTGGTTGTTTTCAAGAAATATCTTTAATCCATTGAGTGGTGCTTCTTAAATAGCACATTGAGTTTTTGTATAAATAGGAAAGTGTCGTTTCTTCTTTTTTGGCTTGCCTACATTTTTTTTCTTCATTCGTGTGTGTAGGGGTTGTTGTATTGTTATTATTTTTTGTTACTTTATAAACAAATGTTGTGAATTCGTTTTCATTTTTTGTATACTGATTCTCTTTTTTTCGTTTTCTAGGGTGGAAGGTTTGATGCTACTGTGAATGGTTATTTACGTACTCAGCGTCTTTCATGCTGTTCGAGGGAGATTTTGTTGGCTGCTGTTAATGGTTCGATTTATTTATGCTTGCAACAATTCAATTGGGTTTGTGTGATTGTTTGTGTGTTACGTTATTGAGTTTGTGTGTTGTTATTAAATTTCTGATGACATCTTTTTTATCGCATCTTGCTGATTACATCATTTTGTAGGGTTATCTTTTGGAGCAATATATCTTGAAGAACTCATGCGTTTTGAATATGAAACCAATCTCCAATGAAGGCTGCTGAGTATGGGTTTATATCTTCTTTTTCCCCACTAGTGAAGATATATGAGCCTTTGAAGCTTTGGGTTTTCGTGTTATACAAGGATGCACTTTGCTTTTGAGGTTTTGGGTTTATATCTTCTTTGTAACGATTGCATCTCATGGATTAATTTGATATTTTGTTAAAAATTGTTTCGTCGTTGTGTTGTGATTGGGGTTCTTACTTTCTGTACCCAGATAATAATAATTATTTCAACTTCTCACGTTGTATTTGTCTTGATTCACGATATCAAATTGATATTTCTAAATTGCTTTTTGATGTGTAAATGAACAAGGTTATCATTTTATTAAAGTTTTTGGCTCCCGATACAAAAATTGAATAGTAAATGATGGAATAAATGCTTAAGATGGTGGTGAATGTTAATGTCATTGTATAAGGAATAATAGTGGAGGTGTAAATGCCAATGGTGATGGATTTTTCTTTCCCGACGAATTGTAAATTTCAAACAACTTCAAGTAAACGTATGCTTTCTGTTTATGGTTGCACATCATTTGATGTTCAAAACAATTGGCTTTTAAACAACCTGAGTCAAATTATTGTAGCATCTATTTCGAAAAAGATGTAAAACAATTTTTACTGGTGAATACAAACAGTTGTAATATCGGTGGTTAAAATATCAATGTAGGGAATTCAAACAAAGTTTAAATTACAAATTTTTTATGCAGCATAATCAGCAGTTGTTAAATTACAAATTTACAACAATGAATAAGCATTGGGAGTTGGTCAGCTATGGTGGATTGGCTTCATGCATGCTACTATATGTGATTTGTGGATGTTGGATGTATAAAAAAATGGGTAATTGTTAACCCTTGACACTAATTTCTGCATGGATAATTGTTAAGCCTATTAATTGTTTCCACTACTTTTTGCATGGGAAATTGTTGATCCTATTAATTGTTAGAAGATTTAAAAAAAATATATAAAAATAATGAGTTCGAAAAATGAATTTAGTATGTAATACATGTATAGTTCAACACCCATGATTGATAAATAACTTTTACGATAAATAAAATGAATTTGGATGGAAAATTTAATAAACCTTTTAAAAGAGATTATTACAAACAATACTACCAATTAAAATTAATTATTAACATTAATTTTATGTTTATATATTTTTTTAAATTTCTTTTTGAGATATTCATATATTAATCTTAAATGAACAGGTGGGATAAGTGCTTATTGGCCAAAAATCGAGATTAACTTGTGTTTAAATATAATTTTGGATCTTAAAATATAGATTTTAAGTGGAAATAAAAAAAATACTTTTCTGTTAGGATAAATCATATTTTAAGTGACATCAACTTAGTCTCTTAATCTTATAAAGTAACATGAAAGTCATCCTCTTATATACAACATTACGGATTTAACTCAACACCATTCCCCGCATCTTGGAAATGATAATTGTCTTAATTTTCAATGCAAAGATTTGTTGAAAAATGGAAATATTTAAAAGGAATAATGGATATTGGAATTCATTTCTCTTTAATTCGAGAACATTGGGATGCTTGGCTGGCTTTCAAACTGCACTAAATCCAAAAGTAACATTTAATACTAATTAAATTTAACATTAAATATGATAAAAGTAGCATCAGTTTATAAGTTAACATCGACTTAATTAATGTTGACCACCTCAACCAAGGAATGGATCTCATATTCTCATATCATGTGAAAAACTTAATTTATGAAATGAATTACAAAGAGACGCGTTGTGTATTAAAAAACCGTAAGGAGCATGTAAACATTAAAGGATATGTATTAGAAACAGTTTTACTTTTGGATTATTAATAGGTATAATAATTATGTCCCACAGATATAATAATTATTATTAATGAGCTTAACAATTATCTATGCAAAAAGTAGTGAGATACTAATACAGTTATTTATCACCAAAAAATGTTGGATTATTTTTATCTATCAAGTCTAAAATTTGAATTTAAAAAATTATAAAAGTTTATTATAAATCTTTCAACGCTAAGCGGTCTATAGCTGATTGTTATATTTTTTTATATTTATATATATATATATATATATATTCAAATAAGACGCGTTAAAAAATTACAATTCCTTCTAAAAGCACAGGATTACTCGCATGTTCTTTTTAATTATAATTGGTAAACTATTGTTTCATGCAATTATAAAATAAGTTTCTGTACTCAAATTATATACTTAAAACTTAAAATCATATTTATATAAAATTCAGCTGATTTTCTTAATATATTACTTATAAATAAAGTGCCAAACATACACTTTTTCTTTTGGCTAACCGTTTTGTTTCATGTTTGTTTTTAGTTAATTATACTTATAAATTCAGTTTTTTTTAGTTAATTCTCTTCACCGAACATAATTACTAATATATTTTATATATCTAAAAAAATAATGAATTTTTTTTATTTTCTGTATGACTTTTATGATGTATCTTTTGTTTATCCTTTTTATTTTCTTTTTTTCTCCGGAAAATGTAAATAAAATATTAAAATTCAAAAATTAAACATCTCATAATAAAAGAAAATAACTTTTGAAATTGTGCAAACCTGAATGTCTCGAAAATTTCAAGGAATTCCTATTATAATTCTGATTGCGTGGAAAATTTCAAAGGTCACCGTAGACATTTTCAGACACAAAGTAATTATATTACGAGGAGTCCTTTAACAGTTAAAGAAAATAATAATAATTAATATACCTATTAGGAATAAGTCATTTACTGTGTAATTGTTGTAATTGCTGATGCTAATAATGAGTTGCCAATTCGATGAATAAAAATGAGAAATCGTTAATCCTAAGATGAATGAGATATGAATGGAATCCTCATAAAGATGAGAGTTGCCAATGTTCATAATGATAAGATGGAAAATGAAAAATAATTATACGAGATATAAAATTTAAAATCATAGATGAATGAAAAATATTTCATTTTAATTTGAATTTTAAAATATTTAAACTAAATAGTTAGTGCGAAAAGAGTTTAGCATTAATTAGTGCCAAACAAGTGTATTATTATCCTACTTCTTTTTTTAAATTCAAAATTTGAAATTGATATAGGTAGGAAAAAGGGTTTAACATCTTTTAGCATGAGACAACTGTATTAAATTTTCATCTATTATATACTTAAAAAGAGAACCAAAAAAACTGATGTGTCAAGTTCTTATGTAGTTTCAGCTTTGTGTTCACACTTGAATGTCAATTTAAAAAAAAATTACATAATAAGTTTTTAATTAAATCAAAAATCGAAATTAAGAAATTAGTGTGAGACATCTAATTAATGATCCACTATCATTTTTACATTGGAACCTGTAAGGTTTTTAATTGTTGTAATGGAAGATAGAAGGTTCTTTACTAATGTTACTTGAAAATAGAAAACTCATCATTTGATATTTTCTTATGACCTCAAATCATTCATACGCTTAATTTTCTACCTCCTGTGTGTTCTCACTTGCTTGCCAATTTTAAAAATAAATAAATAACTAAAAATTAAGTTTTAAGTAAATTAAATTTCAAAATTAAAGTGTTAGTGGCAGACATCAAATTAATGACCCACTATCATTTCTATATTGGAATTGTAAGGTTTTTAATTATTTTATTGGAAGATGGAAGGTGCATTACCAATGTTACTTGAAAATGAAAAACTCATCATTTCATGGAGAATATACACAACTTTCTATGCGTGTTTCCCACTACTTTTAGTATGAGAAATTGTTAAATATATTAATAATATTTGTTATTATGTCTATTGGGTTGGAAAATATTTAATATTTCAAAATTCAAATTCAAATTTTTTAAATTTGAATTTTTAACTCGATAGGTGGGAAAAGAATTCTGCATTAATGTTTCTGTATTGGAAAAAATTATATATAATAAAATTAAATTTAATATAAAATTATAGATTAAACAAAAAATCTATTTAAAATTATAAAAATATATTTATAGTTGATAAAAAATAATTTAAATTTAAAATTTAAACTTCATAGGTGGAAAAATAATGTTTAAAATTGGATGTTAAACAGCTATACTAATATCTCACTACTTTCTGCATCGAAAATTTTTAAGCCTATGAATAATATTTTTTAAGCCTATTAATGATATTTATTATTATATAATTAAACTAATGAATGATCTTTTGATATTACCTTATTCAACTTCAACTGTAAAGTGTTTGATAGAATATTAAACGTATGAACTCAAATATTTTCCAACTCTTTATCTCTTATATATGTCACAAATACACAGACCACAAAGAGTCGATTGAAAGACAACTATAAAAAATATAGATATATAGTAATCTAGATGTAACTATAAGAACAATTTTGCGTGGATAAATATAAAAATATATTACACGCTGATATAAAATGCTGACATTTAAAGGTGACAAACTAGACTTGGCTCGGAGGGCGAGCCCACCAACTAATTTTTATAATTTCATCATTCTTCTTTTATAAATAAATTCCTAAATCTAATTTCAATTTTTGTAAAATTCAAAATACTAATGACACAAATCCTTGAAAATAATAATTATTTACATAAAATGTTGATAGTTAAAGGTTGTAAACTGGGCTTGGCCCAAAGGGCCTGCCCGCCCCGTCCGCCAACACATTTTTATAATTAAATTAAAATTCGACTATTCTTTTTTTATAACTAAATTGCTAATTCAGATTTCAATTTTTGTAAATACAAATTTAAAAAATTTCAAATAATAACGACACAAATCTTTGCAGAAAAATTATTTATTATTATTTTGTAAATCTAATTGTAATAAATAAAAGTTCATCTATGAGATAAAATATAAAAACCTAGACGCAACTATAAGAGCCTTTTTTGTGGATAAATATAAAAAGCCTATTCCATGTTAATAGTTAGAGGTGGCAAACTCCGATCCGAGCCCACCAACACATTTTTATAATTAAATTAAAATTTCATCCTTCTTCTTTTATAATTAAATTCCTAAATTTGATTTTGATTTTTGTAAATACAAATACAAACGACACAAATTCTTGCAAAAAATAATTATTTATTATTATTTTTATTAATCTGATTGTAATAAATGAAAGTCCATCTCTGAGATAAAATATAAAAATTTAAATGTGACTATAAGAACCTTTTTTTGTGGATAAATATAAAAATCTATTGCATGCTAATAGTTAGAGGTGGCAAACTGGGCTCGGCCCGGAGGGCCGGCCCACCAACACCTTTTTATAATTAAATTAAAATTTCATCCTTCTTCTTTTATAATAAAATTCCTAAATCTGAATAATAATAATAAGTAGAAGGCTCATTGATATTTGAAAACTGAATTATTGAGTAAATAACTATATTTGATTTGCATAATAATCAATGCCTTTGAATTGCCAAATTTTGTTTGTGGTTGATATTTACAAAGTTTTGTGTGAATGTTGTAGCCTTTTAAAGTTCAAAAATAGCAAGACAATTCTTTTTTATTTCAGATAATTCTCAATTCATAAGTTTGTTTTTTTATTTTTTGTTCCTTCTGTTTATACCTCTACCATAGTACCGTTCAGAGCTTGATAGCAAGATGAAAGTGTTAGATTTTTCGGTGCGATGATTAACCAACGATGGCGGCAACGATTTTATTTTATTTTTCTCCGGGCATCGCACGGGTAATTTACTAGTTTTATATAACTAATATATTTTGATATTTTAAAAGCTAGTATGACTCGTTATAAACATAATAAAATGATACAGTTTATTTAATTATTGCAATAATCCCATTCATATTGATATAGAAGTTCTAAAAATAAAAGTGATTTTTTTTAAACGCAGTTAATAACAGTGTTTAATGTGCCTAAGAAGTACTGACACGAACACATGCCTGACACAGATAAAATTTCTATTTTGAAGCGTTCATGTGATTTTCTTCACTTACTTAATCTGGACACAAACTTTTTGGAGTAATATATAACTTTATATTCCATTTTCAGAGGAATCTGGTACTTACCCAGAAATCTTGTAATACTTTTAAAAATAAAATAAAAATTGAGCTAACATAAAAAAAAAAAAAATTGAGCTAACATAAATAAAAAAAAAAATCAAATGACATTGGATGGAATATTTATACTTCTGTGATAATTGAGATGAGATTTATAGCCAACTATTTAGCTGTCATTTGAACATAACCGCCCAGTCGGACACCATGCTAGTGCTTGGTGAAGTGTCTCTCAAGATGTTGGCGATTGCAAAAGAGGAAAAAGGGTCTTGGCTTTTATTTATTTTAACAATTTCCATTAATTATAGGTATATTGTATCAATATTTACTTTTATACCTAACCTCACCCTGTTAACCTTTTTTTTTTTTTTAAGATTTATTTATCAATTCATCGAGTAATAAACTAATCCGGTCGAATCAGGCAGAGAATTATATAAGCAACAAAACTCTTCTTACTCAATTTTTAACACAGTCGTATATTCAAAACTCAAACTCCATACTATTGAGAAAGTTGAAATAAGCTCCTATCAATCGAACCATGTAGTTGGTGGCTAAAACATATTTCAAATCATGCTTTATAGCCCTTGATTTAGAAGTAACGTCGCTAAATGGCTAATTAACACAAGATGCATACATGTTGTACCGTTTGAGGACTATAAGCCCACTATATTCCCTTCTGAAATGGAGTCATTGTATGAGTTATACCTCCAGTACAGGTAGATACCAAGCTAGAAGATATAGTTCCAAGTATGAAGCTAATCCGATGATAAATGGGGGTTTGGGTGTGTGTGTATGTGACTCAAGATAAATGGACAGAATAACGATACATAAGATGCATCTTCTCTTGTATGGATAGGGGTATTTATAGGGAAAGATGATGTTGATCTTGTATGAGTTGGTGAGGAGGGGGTCAACCCTCCTTGAGATTTGCTAAGGGTGGCAGGCGCTGCTATGATAGCAGTGATGCACCCCCTGTGCCTGGCGATGTCAGCATGTGACAAATGGCAGTTACCTCTTATGGCCCCTGGGGCGGTCTCCTTGGGAGTTATAATCTCAAGATAAGATATTTTGGTGTCTCACCTAGAAAGCATAATCGTTTTGGGGACAGTGAAGCTAAGAGTTGGTAGGGCTGACGTGAATAAGGGTTTGGGCTTAGACCTTTGGGCTATTATGTCGTTTGGCCATCCGGAACACATGTACCTTAATTTAAGATGGTGCACATGCCCAATTCTTTACTAAGCCTAATCCATTTTTGAGATAAGATTTTAACAATTAGGAATGGGCTAGCTGGTCTCAATTATGTGTTATCAATCACCGTAGCATATATATTGCATCTAGCCCGAAAAGGAATAACTGGGTCCAAGCTTTGGGGCTGATTCTTTAATGTGGACTTGGGGTCTTTGGATCACTGCTAAACTGACCCAAAAAACTCATCCCAAAATATTGTGAAAGGATATTTGAATTAATTAATTTGACAAGTAAAAGTACCACTTGAAACTGAAAAAGATTTAGTAAACTATAATCCAATATTTATCTTTTAAAATTATTTTTTCATAAATATTTTTTAATATTAAAAAAATTATTAGTGCCTTGAATATTATGCTTGAATAGTTTTTTTTTTTTAAGTTATTAATATGCAGCATACTTAAGAAATTTTTAGTAACTTGAATAATATATCATCCTTATAATGTAGCTTCATGTTTAAAAATATTATACTTTTTTAATTTTGAATTTATAGAAATGAACTACCGTAATTCGTAAGCATCCCTTAGTCCTGCAACATCACAGTGTTTCAGAGAAAAATTGAGAAATACGTGTATCATCGTGCTCTTTACAGCATGGAAATTTTTTGATAAAAGACAAAATTGAATAAGTACACCTTAAGGAGTAGAAAAAGAAGAAGAAAGAAAAGCGTAAATTGCATCAATGAGCATCAAACTTTGAGTTTACAAGGTGATTCTTCTTGTGAGTCTAGGGGAAGTCCGTGGCTGAGGTCACCATCAATGAGCTAAAGTTATAGCCATCGTAGCAAGATCCGACACCATGTCTCAACCCAAAATCTTAAGGCATTGGGTTCATGGGTCCTTCCATTTATATACTCTTCACTTAGTTCATTACCAACCAATGCGGGACTCATCATACTTGAATATCCCAATAATCTCCCCCTCAAGTGTGAAACTCAACATTGATATGTTCCCCATCAACCGAGTACGGGGTCCAAGTACTCAACCCGTCTCCTAGCCAATCACATGGCTAGCAGGAGCCCAACCTGGCTCTGATACCAATGTCAGGCGGGTCCAGTGAGAAGCCCGTGACGGGGGACCACCACCAATGAGCTAAGGTTACACCAACCGTAGCAAGTAGATCCGACACCATGTCTCAACCCAAAACCTTAAAGCATTGGGTTCATGAGTCCTTCCATTTATATACTCTTCACTTAGCTCATTACCGACCAATGTGAGACTCATCACACTTGAATATCCCGACATTCTTACTAAAACACTCTGGAAAGCCCAACTAATACAACCATTATATGTCTAACAATTAAATGGTTTGTGAATGCATGACCCACCTTATAGAACACCTTATAGAAAGAAATATGCCTTAAAAGTAAATATCCTTTTGTCCCATTGGTCAAAGCCTTAGCCTTTAGGTGCTTAGAAGGAGCCATGGTTGTGAATATTCATATGGCCCGAGAATTCTTTATCAAACTTTATACTTCTAAGCAATAGTTTAAAATTTGTATTGGATTATTGGTTTAAACTGTTTACATATTAAAAAAAAAATATAAATATATTATTTATATTAAGAATTCATAGAAAAAAGTGACAATCTATTATCCAGCAAGCAAATGATACTCACATCACAAGAAATCATTTTTCAAACTTATTGGGTTACACTGCTACATTGCAAAAAGGATTATAGTTTTCATTGCTTAAGGTCAAAGTTTATGTAGAAATTTATCTAATCACTAGTGCGTGTTGTATGTTTTCAAACAAATGATGAGGTGCACCGTATTAATAAAAAAGAAAATGTCCCATAACACCCTTATAACTATCAGAAACAGCCATTTTCAACCAACAACAAAAATGTTAAACTCCTTATCATCAAATTAAAAAAAAAAAACAAGTAATAACTTCACACGAACTAAAACAGAGTGCGCCAAGATTTATAACTTGTGAACTAAAAATATAAGGACAAAAAAAAAACACATATATGGCTGCTGGAACATGTTGAAAACACAAATTTGCAAAGCTGAAAAAAAATGACTGCGGGAATCGGACCAAATCGGATTTTGTATAACTCACCAAGATTCGGCTGAATCAACTGATCCAAACTTAATTAGTTCCATGTCAAGATCAAATGGCTGCTCCAATCGAAAAATATACTAGATCACCAAAATCCGAGTTGGATCGACGGATCGAATCCGATTTTTAAAACGAGCGCAAAACAAGTGGCTCTAAAGCTTCATGGGTTAAAAAAAAAACGAAGCTTCATGGGTTGTGAACCCAACATAAAAGACACGCTTCCTTTTCATGATAAAGACACGCTTGCCAATGCCATCAGTCTCCTAATGTTGTTCGCTCCCACCCTTGGACCTTAGTTAACTTGTGCCAATGCCGTAGGCACCATCCATCACTTTTCAATTTAAACTTTAAAGCATTTGGTGTCCCTCTCTCATTGGGTGGAGCCCTCGTTTTTGTCCACAATTTTTTGTCCATGAAATAAGGTAATTTGGACTTGATGCCTTTGGGGACGTTTATCAATTTAGAAGTTCTTTGATCACATGAGAAGACACGTCATTATTAATTTTAGATATAAGGCAATTTTTGGGGTAATTAATGCACCAATGAAACCGATTACGAATAGGTACCTCTTTTAGAGTACTAAATTTGAAGTTTGGAACTCAGCATTGATTGGCTTCATTTATTTATTAAAAAATTGACTTTATTTAAATAACCTTTTAATCAGCACATTGTTCATGCGTTATTTCTATTTTTTAAATTATATTTGGGTAATAAATTAAAAATGAATACAAACTTTTACAAATTCAAGTCCTCAACTAGTACATAGTAGGTTCATTTATATTGACTAAATAACATTATATATATATATATATATATATATATATATATATATATATATATATATATTCATTCGTTTTATAATAGTAGTGGTATGATAGATTATTTGTAGTTTGCATGAAGTTATATGTGCAAACCTCGGTGCCATATTAAAAAGAAAAAAGAAAAAGCCACATCAATGACTAAACTTATGTCGCTTCAAAACGAAGAGGTGTAAGGTGCAAGTAATTATATCCGATATCTGTAGTTGCTTGTAGAGTAAAGAATCTCGTATCAGGTATCACTTAATAGTTAATAGTATTAAGTCAATTATATATGTCATTATTGTCTTTTATGTTAATTATTTTTAATGTTAGAGTTGAGGCAATATATTTAGGGGAAAAGTATCTAAATGTTATTTTAGATAATCTTGTCTAATGTTCACTAAAATAATATTATTTTAGGGTTAAAAAATTAAAAAATTAGAATGATAAATACTATTATAACCCTGAAATAAATTAAAATTATAAATACATCATGATTTCTGTTCCAAAATAATATCGTTTTGATAAATATTAGACAAAGTTATCTAAAGTAACTTTAGAAAAAAATAAATCCATATATTTATTGTAAAAAAGAAGATATATATTCCACCACTAAGCCCATGGATCAACAGCAAGAGTTGTTCCTAACTTCCTACTCTCTCTTTTTTTTTTTTTTGATAACATTAAGGGGCGAAGCCCCAAACAAACAACCAGAAACAAAAAATAACTATCCAGGGTCTATATCCCTACAAGAGGAGATTCCCTGAAGATCGTGATCAAATAACTGAGCAAGGTGAAACGGCATAATTCTATGACTCCAGAATCCAGTATCTTTGTGAAGAGCAGACTTGGCTAACCAATCTGCACAGGAATTAGCTTCTCTTGGAATATGAGAAAGCGTTACCTCCCAATCCTGATCGATGAGTGCTTGTATCTTAGCCACTATACGAGGCTGACAAGCTGCATTGCAATCAGCAAGCAAAGAGAATACTTCAGAAGCATCTCCTTCTAGTTCCACCTTCTTAAATCCCAGTTGCCAAACCAATTCCAGATCTTTTAGAGTTCCCCAAAGCTCCGCCATTAAAGGAGTGCAAGCACCAATATGATACTCAAAGCCTCCCAACCAAGAGCCATCATCAGATCTGATAATCCCACCACAAGCAGCCACCTCAGTATTCCTTTCAACTGCCCCATCAATATTAATCTTCACCCAATTCAGCCTTGGAGGTTTCCATAAACTCATACGAGTTGGATGAATGCTAGTAGTAGCCATAGCCTTCCTACCCATGCAGTTACGAACTTCCTCTATATACATAGCAATTATGTGCGTTCCATGGGTTGGGTGCTTGAAGTTAGTATCATGGACACTTTTGTTCCTCCATCCCCAAATGAACCAGCAAGAGATAAAAAAGACATCACGCCAATCATCTGAATTACTTTGATTCCAAGCTTTTGAGTTATTATTTTCAACCCAATCTCTAAGATCCAAGCTGTAGAATAAGCTTTGCCGATTAGCTGAAACCAGAGAATTCCAAACACTTCTAGCATGCTTACAATCTCTTAGAACATGGAGATTTGTTTCCAACTCACCAGGACACATTTTACAATGACCAGATTCCCCACTCCATCTAGATGTACGGTCTTTAGTAAGAAGGCGGCCATGCATTATGATCCACATACAAGATTTAACACGTTGAGGCCCATGCCATTTCCATATGGTAGTCCAAGAATTTTTCAACGGCATGAGAGGGAAACCAAGCATGTTATAATACACGGTTTTAACTAAAGAGCAGCCAACCTTTTGATTTCTCCAAATAATGCGGTCATTTCCATCCGATGCGCTAGGAATGAGAGCAGCTTGGATCCTTGCAACAGCTTGATCATTGAGATATTGACGAATATAGGGAAAGTTCCATTGACCAGTATTGCTGTTCACGAAGGCACTAACAGGGAGATTCAACTCCAAACCTGTTGGAGTACGAGTAGCCAGAGAGGCAAGACACTCAGTTAAACCCAACCAATTGTCTGTCCAAAATAATGCATCATTACCGTCTCCAATCTCCCATTGCATTGCTTGAAGAAAAGATGGCCAAACACTACACAGATTTTTCCAGAAGTATGAGTCATATGCTTTATGATTTACTTCCCTCCGAAGATCCAAACCTCTCTTATATTTACTTGTTACAACTCGAACCCACAATGAATCGGGCGAAGTAAGAATCGTCCATGCAAGCTTATGAAAGAAAGCCATATTTTGGACACGAAGGTTAATCACCCCTAAGCCACCCATGCTCTTAGGCTTGCAAATATTATCCCATGCAACCAAATGAGATCTCCTTTGACCATTTTTATCACCCCAAATAAAGGCACGCTGCAACTTCTCTATTTCATCACAAATGGCTACAGGAAGCAGACTGTGTTGCATTTGAAATATAGGAGTTGCTGAAATAACGGAGTTGGAAAGAGTAATTCGACCGGCAAAAGATAAGACCTGGTTACTCCAACCAGATAACTTGTGCCTAATTCTTGCAACAACATCAGCATAATGGTCTTTGGTTACTCGACCATGTTTCATCATGGACCCAAGATATCTCCCTATATTGTGAGTTTGCTTGAAGCCACACACATTTGTGATATCATCTGCAATGTGAGCATCTGTATTTTTCGAGAAAAAAATACTAGATTTCGGAATACTAACCTTTAGGCCAGACATTGAACTAAAAGTCTCCAAGCAATCCACTATAACTTTGATTTGATCTAGAGAAGCTTCTGCAAACAGCATCAAATCATCAGCAAACATCAGATGGGCTATCTTAGGACCTTTTGATCCCACGGAGATTGGCTTCCATCTCTTATTGTCAACCGCATCTTGAATGAGATGAGACAATTTTTCCATGGCTAGAACAAAAATGTAGGGAGATAAAGGATCACCCTGACGAACTCCTCTTGAAGGAAGGAAGTCACCTGCAATGGCTCCATTCCAAAGTACTGAGACCTTATCAGAGTTGATACAATTCATGATAATATTTGTGAACCAGTGTGGGATTTGAATTTCATCCAAAACTTTACGAACAAACTCCCAATTTAACATATCATAAGCCTTTTCCAAGTCGATTTTAATTGCCATGAAACATTTTCTTCCTCTCATTCTACGCATTGAATGGATCAGCTCTTGGGTGATGATGATGTTGTCCTGGATATGTCGTTTAGGAACAAAACTAGCTTGGAAGGGAGACACCATCTCTTCCATTAGGGGCTTCATTCTGTTAACCAGAATTTTACTGAGGATTTTATAAATGACATTGCACAAAGAGATTGGTCTGAGCTGCTTAGCACTTTCAGGTCTCTTTACTTTTGGAATGAGGACCAGAAGAGTCGAGTTCACAAGGTGAATCAGATTGGGATTCTGAAACATCATGTTAACATCCTTAATAACATTAGTCTTAATAAGACTCCAATTCTTATGAAAAAAGGCAGCTGGAAAACCATCTTCCCCTGGAGCTTTTGACCCATTGATACTAAAAACAGCTTTTGAAATTTCGTCATCCGAAAGATTACGAGTCAGATTAGATAGCAGATCATCGTGCAGAAGGGGCCAAGTAGTCTTTGTTTTCACCCAATCACGATTAAGGACTTCCTCACTAAACAAGTTACTATAGAAATCTGTTACCAATTGATGAAGTTGTCTAGCTTCCTTCACCCAAATCCCATCAGAATTTTTTAACTCAAGGATCCTATTCGAACTTCTTCGAGTAGCTGTTTTAATGTGATAGAATTTGGTGTTTCTATCCCCATCATTTATCCATTTCACCCTGGCTTTTTGAAACCATAAGATCTCCTCTTGTATGAGAACCGCATCAAGGTCCTTCCTAACCTCCTTTTCTCTAGATTGGAGAGATAAGTTGGTATGATAATCAACATGATTCTGAATTTCTGCAATACTATGCAATAGGTTAGTCTTCCTGTTGAAAATGTTGCCAAAGACTACCTTGTTCCATCTTTTTAAATTTGGAGTCAGATCATGCAGATTCGTTCTAGTGTCTTTCACAACATTCCAGCTCCTAGCCAGAAACTGAGTAAAGTTATAATGCTCCATCCAAGCAATCTCAAAGCGAAAGGGACGATTTTTCCAACCTGTGTCCAAGTTAGTCAAGTAGACCAAAATGGGACTATGATCAGAATAAATCCGTGGAAGTACCTTAACGCCAGCATCAGTAAAGGTAGTCTTCCAACTTGCATTAGCACAGGCTCGGTCCAGCCTCTTAAAAACACGATCAAGATGAAGAAACTTCGGACCCTTCCATGTAAACCAAGGACCCGATCCTCCAAGATCCAGCAGCTTGCAATTATGAAGAACATTTGCAAAATTGGAACATCTGTTTAAGTTAACTCTACAGCCACCTTCCTTCTCATCACGATTTGCTATTTCATTAAAATCCCCAGCCACCAACCACGGCCCATTACAATGGAGACTAATGTTTAACAGATCATCCCATAGCTCCTTTCTATTTTCTTCCCTAGGACTCGCATAAACTGCCGTGCAAGAAAAGGAAGGAACATGAAAATTCTGAACTTTAAAATGAACAAACTGTTTTGTGT
The DNA here is from genome assembly GCF_033153095.1 of Gastrolobium bilobum. Lineage (NCBI taxonomy): Eukaryota > Viridiplantae > Streptophyta > Magnoliopsida > Fabales > Fabaceae > Gastrolobium > Gastrolobium bilobum. The sequence continues at coordinate 280,635 of NW_026898776.1, read as the reverse complement.
GATTAACAATTTCAACGAGACCAGTCTCATCATTCCAGAGGATCCAAATACCCCCTGAGTAACCTTCTGCCTCTTGAACAAAAGCATGCTTAAACCCAGATTTTCGGATAATGTCAGAAGCTTTTTGACCACTACACCGAGGTTCTAGAATCACTACAATACTAGGCTTATATTTCCTAGTAAACAGAAAAAGCGATTTTTGAAACTGGGGTTTCACTGCTCCCCTACAGTTCCAGAAGAATAAATTCATTAAAAACTATGTTGAACGCAAGACTCCAAGGTTCTTGCATCCTTCATTCTTGAAATATCTTCCTGGTGAACTCTGTCCACCTCCATGCACGTAGAGATGGTTGAGGTTTCAGGATTTTGGATGTCGCTGCTGTTGTCAACTGATATATCAGGACCAGTTTTATGAAATGTGCCATATAACTGCTCTTGATTCTGGTTCAAAGTGCTATCTGCTTTCATCCCATTTTCCTGATCATGTTGATTTGCTTGCATAGGACTAACCGCCATGGGAGTAGCAATTGATGGAGATGGTGGAACGGGAGCATGATCTTCACGATTTTCACTCTGGACTGGACACCTCTTACCCGTGCTTGAAGAAGGAGCCGCATGCATAGTAGGAACCGTTGAATTAGTCCTAGGGGTATCTTTGGACTTTTTGGATTTAGTCCATATTTTCTGAGGAATTTCAAACTGAGGGGCCCCCATATGAGGAGTAACAGAATTAATTATTTGATTATGATCCTCCTCATTAATAGGTCCAGCTGTTAAGATTGCAAACCGTGATTGCGTAATTTCCTCCTTATCACCATGATTATCTCCATGATTATCGCTGGTCATAACTCCCTTATTACCATGATTACCATGATTATCATGATTATCGCTGGTCATAACTCTCTTATCACCATGATTATCTCCATGATTATCGCTGGTCATAACTCCCTTATCATTATTCCTTTGTAACGTTTTTGAACCAGCGCCTGGCTGGACTGCACCGGCCGTCTGAGGAGGTTGCCGGCTCCTGCGTTGACGGTTAACAACCATCCAAGGTCCCAATCCTTTGCTTCGATGGAATTCTGAGTTGCCAGGTTCCTCTTGATGAATTTGATCGTTATGAATATCGGATGAACTGCGTTGCTTTGGAGCAGCTGAACAATTCTCGGTGCTATGTCCATATTTCCCACAACCAAAACAAATGAGCCCTAATCCTTCATACTCAATTTGTTTGGTAAATCCTTCCAGCACATAATCACCCTTTAATGGCTGAGATAGGTCCAGTTCCACACATATTCTTGCAAACCGTCCTCTTACATGAGCATTTGTATTGCTGTCTACCTTGATCATCTTGCCTAACCAGTTTCCAATCCTTCTAAAAAAAGCTTCATCATAGAATTCAATGGGAATATCCGGTAGACGAATCCAAGCAGCAATCTTAGCAATTCCAGCACTATTAGGTCTGAAAGTTGGTTCCCACTTCCTCAACGATAAATAATGACCCAAAACAATCCATGGACCACCGTTCAACGCAAAATTGAGATCATCCTTCTCACTAAACTGGACTACGAAAAAGTCATTACCAATATCAGTGACATTGATTTTGCCTTTTCTAGCCCATAAGACATTTATTTTTTTCTTCATAAACTCCACCCCAATTTTCTTCCCAAGGAGTTTAACAATCAGAGCTTTCTCCCAAGGTTTCCTCATTCTCTTCCTTGCTCTTTTGGTGCAACTAAAATAAGTACGCCCATCATCTTCCTCCCACATCTTAATTCCTCCATGGTTGACATCCTCTTCCTCAGCAGGTTCCTCCCCATCTAAGTCTTCCTCGGCAGACGCCTCTCCTTCCCATTCATCATCTTCTCCATTATGACGCATCAGAATTTCCCTCCAGGTTGAACGTTGGCCATTCTCATCTTCCATCCAACCTTCATGTCTAGGTACCATAGATACATCATTTGAAAACTGATCTCCCTCACCTTTATTCCTCTTATTACTTCTTTGAAGAATGTCAAGTTCTTCACTTGATTTGCCAGGATTCTTCCCATGATCAAAATATTGAGAATCATAACCATACAAAGATAGAAATAAATATAACCGTTGGATCAACATAATCGATTTAACGGTGAGATTGATTGGTAGTAACTTGGTAGTAACACAACTTGGTTGTTACAATATCTTTCCCCTTTATTGAATATTAAAGAGTCTTTATTGTTTTTTCATGGACACTCCATTTGCACATGTCACGTTGCACTATAATCTTTGCATTATCCAACGACTGGTCCTCTCAATTCACACGTCAAATTGTTACTGACGTCGTATAATACGCTCCACAATGCAACGACTTGGGCAACGTGTTATCTACCATGTGATCTTAGTGCAGTAAAACTACGTGACCTTAAACTTGTTAATATGGGGCCACATAATCTCACTATATAGTGCAGCAAATTAGGGGATGCGACATTTTGACAAAAATAAAAATTCATACCCTGACAATCCTGTAAATTTCGGCAAAAGGGTCGCTGGCTCCTCTATACAATTTTATGGTACCTGAAGATAACAGAAGGGACGAACAATGTGGATGATATGTGAAGGATATTGCCTCCACTATGTATTCCCATCTTAGAGTACAGCTACCTTCGTAGCTTGTTTTGCAAATAATTATTAGAGTAAATACATTTTTGGGTTCTTAATTAAAAATACGGTTCTTACTTTAGTCTCTTACAAAAATAAATTAGTTAGTTAGTCCATAACAAATTCAAAGTGGACCCATTTTAGTCCTTCTGAGGGACTAATATGGGTCTTTTTTGAATTTGTGAAGGATCACGATTTCAACTAAATGGGTCCACTTTGAATTTATTAAGAACTAACTAACTAATTTATTTTTGTAAGAAACTAAAATAAAAATCGTATTTTTTTTTGTTAGAAAGCAAAAATGATATTTACACTGATTATTAGCATTTTGACTTGACGGAACAAAGAGGGAATTAGTGATATATCTAGTAATAAATGTCAAACTCGTGGACCCTCACTAGATTATTACCACAAGATCCTCAAAATCTCTTGGGTTTGACTTGTGATAGCGGTGTGGGAAAAAAAGTACAACTACGTAGTACTTTTTTGTTATAGTATAAATCTAGTTCAAATTGTTTTTAATTATTATATTATTGCAGGCTGATAAGATCGTCTATACTCGTTAGTCAAAATTTAATGGAAAATATCTTTTTTATATGAACCTCAATACAAAATTTAATAATTAGTCAATAAAGCATAAGATATTTTAATAAAATTTATCATGATTTCATAACCAATTACGAACATTAGCTCTAGAGTGCTTAATCTCTTAACTTAGAGAGTTATCAAACATTTGTTAGGTAGGTTCGGACACACGTTTCACTTTTTAAAACCAAACCAACATAAGGAGCATGTTTTCAGTGCTATGGAAATACATATTCCCTAATTACTAAAAAGGGAGAAAATGGAATACAGATGATATAATCATAAAGACAGAATATTATAAATAGATTATATTTTGCCATATTTACCCAATAGGCCGGTAACACTAAAAATATTTTTCAAGAGAATCCTAAAAGCAATTAACAAGCAAGTGGAGCATGGGCAGGTAGCATCTATATATAACAAACAACAATTAATGGTGCTAGGTATTAGTGGATTAAGATCTTATCGTCAGATTGAGGTAATGGGATAGGCCCATATATAATGTAATTGGTTACGGGTGAGATAGACATATCTCTCTCTTTACTAAATCTTGAAGTGATGGATGAAATATGCACTCCTTGTCATTCATGGCGGGAAGAAAACAGAAACGTGTCGGTTGTTCGAATTTTTTGATACAATGACTGAGAATTTGGGACCGAAGGTTAACCCATTCAGTACAACTTTATATTCAACAACATGAGGGATGTGACATTTGGATACGTTATCATTCCTTCTTAACAACCACACTGCATAATAAATGTTAACATCAGATTGGCTTATAGGAAGGTATTAAATCCCATCTTAATTTGATATTATAGATAAAAGTTGACAGACATGAAAACTGCCGACAATATTATTTAGTGTGGGGATCATAAGGATGGTTCCCATGGGCATTTGGTGCAACTAGCTAGATTGCACATGCACGGTTCCATTTAAGTGTGACAACAAGTAACAGTTAGTATGTAATATTAATTCATCCGGTAAATTAAGTGATATAAACGCACACACACTATTTAACACAACACGCAAGGCACAAACATACAGAGAAAGAATATCAGTAGATGTTAAATATAAAGCCAAGCACAAATAAGAAGTTTAGCACAATTTGATCACTGAGTTCGATTTTTATTATCTCTTATTTTTTAGTCGAATTAAGTCAGCATAAGGTAAAATAAAAAAAATAAGTATGTGCAATATTCACGCTTCAAGCTTAAAGGGCATTTTCGTGAGTGGATGTGTTAGCATTAAAGGTGCCCAATCACTCATTAGGTTAAGCTTTTGAGTTGAAATAATTGTTTACATGCGCATCATCACATTTTGCTTCTCTTTTATAAATTCAAGACATAATTAATAAAGAGGATAATATATACAAATATAAATGGATTTGAGTGACTTATATGATTTAAGGATTTATGTTAAGCATAGCACGGAGACAAAGAGAAAGGCACCATTATCTGAATGTATTTGGATGGTTAGGTAAGTAGAAATTTAAATAGCAATCTAGAAAGTAGTTATGAGACTTCTCAATGTACCAAGATATATGAACAAGTTACACATTAATGTGAACTAATTTCTAATAAAGGAGTCTATAAAAGATCCTATTCGTATAGCTAGCACAGGAAATAAAAGAAGCTAAACAACTGTCACATAGAAAAAGGAAAATTCTTTCAGAAAAAGGGAAGGCTTATTGGAAGGGGCATAAAATTTAGTGTTTGTAATCGGTAAAAGTCTTGGCGCAATATTTGACAAAGATGACCAGCACTTTTTGGGTGGTAACGGGTAACATTGAATGATAAAAGTGTTAAGAGTCTTCAAAGGGGGTTGATGGTCTAAAGGAGCCTTCTAATTCGGTGGTCATGAAGTTTGAAAGCACATTTGCACGCCTAATTTCAAGCGAATTTGTTACCATTCAACAAAATAGTCATAAAAGGTGAAAAAAGATGCAAACGTGGCTAGCCATGCAGCTTATAATAGGCATGACATGCTTTAGTTAAACTATATAATATATTTGTGTATCAAATGCTTGACATTTCCACTAACCGCCCAAGTTCTATAATGGATTTACTAGTGTAAAACCACCTTTACCTGTCGTATTGAATCGTAAGGAATATGTGTGTAAAGGATCAGCATGGAACAGAAAGTGCTTATTTTAATTTTTTGCAATAAAAAGTATATACTAGCGTACCACGTAAATGGAGGAGCTAAGGGGAGAACCCTCGAGGGGTGTGGGGGGGACAATATTAACATATACAAATTACAAGCTGGGTGTAGTAACTTTTTTGGACAAGGTGCGTGCTCCAATCGGAAAGGTGGTAGTGAGGTTTGAGCAGTTCTGTGATTTTGGATTCATATCAAAAATATCTTGGTGCATACATGTGATTAAAGGCAATTTTTTGCTTCCGATACAATCTAATTTTATTAGAATCTGTTTTCTGATGCGGACCGAAGGCCCCAAAACCCTAATGCTGTTTGTTTCGCAGGCCCTACTCGCGATGACTCACTGAAGTGACCTTATACTAGCAAATTATAAAAAGCCATTAATAGAAAGATTCTCCGAAACTCCCAGCACCCTCTCTCTTTATTTATATATATATATATATATATATATATATATATATATATATATATAGAAATATTACTTTTACGTGACATGAAATAATTCTTTTCTTGTACACTCATAACTTAGAAGAGAGAGGAGAGAGAATAAATAAAGAATGGGCTCCACCCTTGATTTGTGAGTGCATGAGAGTAATATTTTTCTATATATATATATATATATATGAGCTTATGGTTTTTCAAGCTACTTGAGATAATTTTATCTCCGGCTACTAAATCATAACCGTACAAAGATGGATCAATGGTGATAAAAGAAGAGAGAGAAAAAAGGAATCATGACTATTCAAAGGTGAATCAATTAATATAAGAAAATAATTAAATAAAACGACGTTGTTTTGGGGTGACCGGAGATAAACTTATCTCAAGTTGTCGGAGAAATATTTTTCCATATATATATATCTTGTTATATTTATAATATTATAAGAATAAAAAGTTTTATGCCTTTTTTTTTTTTGGAAACATTTTATACTTATTTCTTGTCATTAATTAATCCACTTGTATTAAATATTTCACATAACTAAAAAAATTAAATTTATTAGATATAGCAAAATTAACTGTCAAGATTGAAAATATCATTTACATAGGTGTAAAATGATTCTCACTCTATATATATATGTGTGTGTGTGTCAGTGTGAGTGTGTAAGTTATACCTTTAATCTTGGCGGTTGATTTCACTTATATTTGACGATTCTAATTTTTTGTTACACGAGTTATGGGATATAAGTAAATCAATAATCAAGATTAAGTATAAATTTATTTATTCTTACGTCGATATAAGAATAACTTGCTGATATACATATATATAAGGTAGAAATTTTTGACACCAGTATCAAATTTCAAATTTGACAACTCATCTGATAGCCATTAGATCAAAAAAGATCAATGGTGTCACATACTTACAAATCAGAGTCGTTGATCTTTTTTGATCTAACGGCTCTCAGATGAGGTGTCAAATTTAAAATTTGACACTGGTATCAAAAGATCTTACCTCTATATATATATATATATATATATATATATATATATATATATATATATATATATAGAAAACCTCCTTTAAAGATAGACTTCAACACATGTTATGCTATGTGAGATTTTTTTATCAATGTAAATACAAACATATAAAAAAATTATAATAAAGCACTATTTTTGTTTTTTAACAAATAATAAAGCACTATTAATTATACATAGCAAGAAGCCAGACGTGTTATTTCCCAAAATACACAGAGGACTGTATCAGGACCCAAAATACGTCAACCATGACCTCAGTAGGGCTATAATAGCAATGTTCTGGCTCACATGCACAATTATAGCTTCTTTTTAAACGTGAAGATGAAATTTCTGGTAATACAACACACATGCATTTCTTACGGGGCAGAGAAGGTGCCTATGCTTCTACATATTTGGGAAAGTGATAAAGTAGGATAAGTATAGAAGAGGGTTTCGAGAATCAGTTGATGAATACATATATCGCACGGTTTAAATAAGGGATTTGAGTTTTAACTCTTGCAGCACTAGTGCACATTCTAGAGTTTTCATATATATCCCTTAGGTATATATTTTTTAGATTCTGTTTTGAGTTATACGTATCAATGAGTAACTCGTTATTTTTGTTTGCTTGAACTCCGCATTTATATATACTCCACTCAAATGGATTAATTTTTTTTTGAGTTTTTTTTTTTTTTTCAAAAGATAATGACACTAATTTTTTTCCCTTTACAAAAAAAATAAATTAAAACTTAAAACCACATGCAATCTCTTAATGCTCCTTATTTCTTACCCAATTCTAGTGACAAATATGTTCTAATTAAGGACTTGTGTTAAAGATATATAAAATTATTAATATAAACTCACACAACGTCTTAAGCTTTTGGATTGAGATTGTTTTTTACAAATTGGTTAATTAGAAGAGAATATCAATTCTTGAGTTCGAATGAGGTGACATGTGCAGGCTCCATAGTAATACCATTACCAAAGAAAAGGGTTTCACGTATGTCCACTGCTGAAAATATTGGCGCACAGTTTAATTATGTGTTATAGTTATCATGTAATTTGATGGTTTGAATTCTCTCATATTACTTACTAATATATTAAGGGTTAATCTTTTCTTATTTTACATGAGAAAAGATTCTCATATTACACACACAATTAAAAGGTAGATTCCATATTTATTTTTTTGTGTTTTTTACTTTTTTGTGAACTCCACTTATGTATTGAGTGAATAGTATGAGAAAATTTTCTCATGTAAAATGAGAAAATTAATTCCCATATATTAATAATATCTTGCCATGATAACTAAAGACAAAAAAAATTATAAGATCCATCAATATTTATATAGGATCTATTAATTTTGTTTTTGTGTTTTTCTCTCTCGTTAAATCACATTGTCACGTGTTAATTGATGAGTAATATAAAAGGATTTGAATCCATTTCTTCATGACCTCTCTCCCATGTTAGAAATACTAATAATGATTGTTCTTGGACCTTCTTCTCTAAGTATAAACTTTTGAGATAATTCTTAACATTATTGTACTAGATAAATTCAAATAACATAACTATATCATTAAGTATATGCAATAACAAGTCTATGTACTAGACTCCTATTGACTGGTTTCTGATTTAGGAATTGAATCAAAAGTAGCCCCTTTAACTCAGTGCGTAGAGCTGTATACTTCAAAGGCGTTGGTTTAGGCTTTTGGAATCATTCTTGTACTAATAGTGTAATATAGCTTTTCAACTTTCAAAGAAGCCCAACAATGCTAACAAACGCATATATAAACGTACCCCACCACCTCCAAACCTTATATAAAGGTCTCTCTGCTTGCTTCCAAGTCTCACACCCACTTTTGTTGTTTCCCTCTCCTCTCTCTCCTTCCTTCCTGGTCCCCTCTCCCTTTGTACTTGGAGGAGTGTTTTGTGTAGAAGAAAACACACACCACTATCTCATTCACTCTCTCATTGTGTTTCTCCTTGTTATATATATCTCAAACCACACACGGAAACAAGAAAAGCAAAACTAAACGTTTAAAGATGCTTGCGGAGGAGAAACCTCAAAAGACATACCCGACAACTGCTGAGGTACAAGACCTTACAAATCCCTTTCATAACCTTCCACTCTTCCCATGATTTTCTTTTTTTGATCACTTGTTCACCACTTATATATAATATACTAACGCTTTTTGTTTGATAGGTAGTGGACGAGATAAAGAGAATGGCAGACATAGGTTTCCCAATAGCAACCATGAGTCTTGTGGGTTACCTTAAAAACATGATCTTAGTTGCGTGCATGGGAAGGTTGGGAAGTCTCGAGTTAGCTGGTGGTGCTTTAGCCATAGGATTCACCAACATAACCGGTTACTCTGTCCTATCAGGTTTAGCCATGGGCATGGACCCTCTTTGCACCCAAGCTTTTGGTTCACGAAACTTATCCTTGGTCTCTCTCACATTACAAAGGACAATTTTCATGTTATTGCTAGCTTCACTACCCATTTGTCTCTTGTGGCTCAAGCTTGAACCTTTCATGCTATGTCTTCATCAAGACCCTGATATAACCCGAGTGGCAAGCCTCTATTGTCGTTTCTCAATCCCTGACCTCATTGCCAATAGCTTCCTTCACCCAATTCGAATCTATTTACGTGGCAAAGGGACAACTTGGCCACTAATGTTGTGCACTTTACTTTCCACTCTTATACACATCCCACTCGTTACTTTTTTGACCTTCAAACTTCACCTTAGTGTACCCGGGATTGCTATTTCATCTTTTGTTGCAAACTTCAACACCCTTTTCTTCCTTCTATCATACATGTTCTATATGCACGTCTCATCAAAAGAGTCACTGTCTATGCCATTATTGATATCATGCCCCTTGTCACAACCACAAAATTCAACTAGTGTTAATAATAATAATACCACTACTACTACTACAACACTAGGCAAAGAATGGGGTATGCTAATTAGGTTCTCTATACAAAGTTGTCTAGGTGTGTGCTTGGAGTGGTGGTGGTACGAGTTCATGACAATTCTAGCAGGTTACCTTTATAACCCTCGTGTTGCTCTAGCCACTGCTGGCATAGTGATACAAACCACTTCACTTATGTACACATTGCCAACAGCACTAAGTGCATCAGTGTCAACTAGAGTAGGGAACGAACTCGGGGCGGGTCAACCCGAAAGGGCAAGGTTGTCAACTATAGTAGCAATAGGAATGGCCCTTGCAAGCTCAATATTGGGTTTGTTGTGGACCACATTAGGGAGGGAAAAATGGGGAAGAGTGTTCACAAGTGACAAAGAGGTGTTAGAATTGACCATGGCTGTGTTACCAATAATTGGAGTGTGTGAGCTAGCAAATTGTCCACAAACAACAAGCTGTGGAATACTTAGAGGAAGTGCAAGACCTGGTGTTGGGGCAGGGATAAATTTTTACTCATTTTACTTGGTGGGAGCACCAGTGGCCATAGTGTTGGCATTTTTTTGGAGACTAGGGTTGGTGGGTCTATGTTATGGGCTGCTTGCAGCGCAGATAGCATGTGTGGTCTCAATTCTAGTTGTGGTATACAACACAGATTGGGAAAGAGAGTCTTTGAAGGCAAAAAGCTTGGTTGGAAAGAGTTCATGTAATGGCACTTTAGCACATGGAGACCAAACATTCAAATGTGAAGAAGGTATTGTCTTCCTCAATGAGAACAACTTCGAAAAGTGATGTTGCACCGAATTGATTGCTTGAATTGGGAAGGATATATATATATATATACTCCGAAAATCATGGCGTTTCTCCAAGACACATGAAAGATCAAATGACTGTACTTACTTATTTTTGTTGTGATTATGCTTATGTATATGCATTTGCATAACCCATTTTTTGTTTTTTTGGTATTTTTTTTTCCTTGCTGGCTACATGCAAGTTGGTGCCATTGTCTACAAACTGTAATAGTAGAGTTATCTGATTACTGATTTGTATTAGATCATATATACAATTAAATTTTCTATTCCGAAACTCATATAACTGGATGAGCAAACAAATTGATCAATTTATATTTTAACCACGTGTTAGTGGCGTAGAAAATGTAATTACAATTATATACATAAGCTTCAACTCTTTGAGCTCTCTATGAGATTAATTCAAAGTTAGAGCATAGTCACAGTTAAAGCTCTTCTCTCTTCTCCAAATATGTATTTGACAGTAATTAAACCCAAATTCTCTCCCCATTTATTCAATTTGTGTTTTCATCTGACTTTCATCCACTTGGTTAAATATCATAAGTTTGTCACCAGCAAATCAAATTTTGTAGTCAATATTTTTTATAATAATCTTATATTTTAACATAAGATTATGAAACAGTGGCAGTCTGAAAAAAAAATTATGAGACCAATTATAACCTATATTTTTCTTTAAAATTACAACTATTTAAATTATAAAAAATTAAAATAATAATAGTAATTAAAGGGTTTTTTTTAAGTTTTGAGAGGAGGCGATCATTGATTATGATAAAAAAATCAGGTATAAATATATAATACTTAACTCTTAAAGATTGTATACATTTTGAAGGGTACCGATCGCATCGTAACGCTTCCCCGACTCCACAACATTGTTTTGAACTAAAATTATAAGAGAAGTTAAATTAGCTACCGCAATTATTTGTAAATATTAATTCTGTCTATTATTACTTTATCACAATAATCATAGGAATACTATTAAATATTAAATAAATCATCATGTCAATTTTTTTTATACAATACTTATTAACAAAAATATATTAAGCAAGTCACGTGTGTAAAATCTTGAGCTCAACTGAAGGAATCTGTAAAAAATAAAAGAAATTAAACATGATTAATTATAGTATATTCCAATATAGTTGAAGATAAAAAGATATTCTAATTGTTGAATATAAGTCAAATTACAAAATTCTAAATTTAGACCACGTTGAAAACGAGTGGGATATACATGACGCTTTTCTTTTTTGATTGATGGATATACATGACTTGTTAAGGCTGGATTACCTATTTTATGAAGGCTTAAGCATGCGATAGCATGTTTTGTAGCCACAAAGAAACATGCATGCATGTGCACGAACACATGACAAGAAATATTATGGTACTTTCATTTACGAATAAGGACATGGATCGTAATGCCCTTTTTTTAAATATAATATACCTCAATGTTATAGAATCGAAAAAAAAAATTAAACTGCCACGACACTATATATATAGTTGCTGAGGTAGTCAGTTAATTATATAGATGGAACATGTGTCACGTTCTTAGCGATTTACAGGCCTAGTTGCACTAAAATAGCTACCTTGTATTGTGATTTTGGATTAAATGAGTTGCGTTTCTAGCTGTTGAAGATATGACACGTGTCCAGTTCATAGTAACTGACTACCTCAACGATTATGATACTGTAACAACAGTTTAAAAAAATTGATTCCATAACATTTAAATATATTATATTTAAAAAAGGGACAATACGGTGAATGCGCTTGTGAACAAACGAAAACATCATTGTCTTGTGTCATTCATATGTACGTTTTCGTGAGATAATATCTTTCCTTTTGTTTTCTGAATACGTAATTAAGCGTAGTCAAGAATGAAATGATTGAGGGTATACAATATCAAAGAAAATTTTAAGCATAGTCAAGAATGAAATGATTGCGGGTATACAAAACAAAGAAAATTTTGAGTTTAAATTTTAAGCGTAGTAAAAAATGAAATGATTGTCTCATATAACATTAAAAAAAACATATTTTCTCCTATACAATTATATAAAATAATAAAGGAGAGTCAAAAAAGAAAGAAAGAAATACGTATACTCTTTGATCTAACTCCCAAATCTAATGACACATCACTTCCATTCGAATAGACTGGACATTAGACATAAGCGACCAAATTTGGCAGAAATGTTTACTTATTTGAAAGCAACCGCATTTCTCAAATAACTATCCATGACTGTAGTAGTTCCCTAATTATGAATCAATTGGTAAGTGCAAAAATTCATAGCAAAATAAGAAATTAAATGGCAGCATGGCTTTGGACTCACAGGCAGTGAAGTTCCTATTTAAAGGGTAAGTGCAACATTCTGTAAGCACAGGCTCAAAGAAATAAGGATATAGTTGTCTTTTGTAAGGGAATGGTGTTTGTTGTCTATACAAGCTAATTAACATAATCAGATTTAAAAAATATGCATATTGTAACACCCTCTAAATTTTAAATATATCTTTGGATTTGAATAAATTAGTTTGTTAATTTATTTCTTTGTCATGAGGTTCTTAAATCATTTTCCAATATTTAAAAGAGTAACTAAGGCCCAATTTTTAAGAAAATAAAGTTTTTAACTTTATTTAAATAAAAATAGTTTGTCCCTAAAATTTAAGAAATAAAATATTTGTCAAAAAAATTAATCTCTATAAATAATTACTAAAATAAGTAAGGAAATATTTAAAAAATTAAAAAAAATTAGGACTAAAATTAGCTTCTTAAAATTAAAAAACATTAATTGATATAGAATACATCTTTAAATTAAATTAAAAAAAAAAAGCATATGGTTTTAGGCATCAGAAATTTTTGTTGTTCATATTAGCCATCACAAATAGCCCAAGAACATTTTTGTCGTTTGAGCCCAAAACATTTACCTCTAGGCCCTAATCTCTCAAGGTTCACCTTTCCAGTTTAACCCATTGTGACTATGTGTTAAGGTGTTGTTTATTTATTAGAAAAATAAATAAAAGGAGCCCGTCCACGCTATGTCGTTTCATTTTCAATTTTTCACTACGGTCACTGCCCTTTGTTGCAAGCAAACTTACCCTTAAAGCGGGTACTCTTTCTTTATCGCCCCCAAGTGTCTATTCTCTAAGCTTCTGGATGGTGAGAATTATACCCTTAAAACATACCCTCCTCAATTCTTCTTCGATCTAATATTCTATTATTATTATTTTTTAAATTTATATATCAATTTATCAATTATTCGACTAATCCGATAAAACCGAACATGACCACACAGACAATATAGCTCTCATTTGCCAAAAAATTTAACACAGTTACTCAATATTCGAACTTGAGATCAGGTTAATTTAGAACAAACTCATATCAGTTGATTCACATATTTAAGGATAATATTGTATTATTCTTTCGATCCAATTCCTGGATTCCTTTGCGTTATGGCGCCACGGAAAGCTCTAGACGAATTTATAAAATATATTGAAGATGTTGTAGTTAATTATATATTTAAACTAAATAGATTATATTATCAATGTACGTAATTGTTCAGAAGAATTTTGAATAAATATAATTTGGTAAAAAGTTTGAAAATTGTAGTCATTATGTTTTGTGTTTTTTTGTTTTGTGTTTTTTCTTTAAATTTCTAATTTAATTTTATATTATTCTAGATTTCACGATTTATTTCACCACTTGTCACTCTTCAACTTCTATTTTATAAGTTTAGGATGTCTAATAAATAAAGCGAAATGTAGCAAGTCTAAAATATTTTCATTGAATTTTGTTATCATTATTATTAATTAAATTCTTTTATTTTTGTATAAAATAGTTATGCTAATATTCCGATCAAAATATGGTGTTCAGTTGCGTGATTAAATTATAAATAAAGATCGGATCCATTTTTTTTAGATATCACGTTTCAAAATGGATAATTAGGAGTTTATTTGGATTCTTTCTTTTTTAAACTAAAAGTTATTTTTAAGTTAAAGCTAAAAAAAAAGTTTAAAAAAAATTAAAAATTATTTGGTAATTACATAAAATTTATAGTTTAAAAGTTATGTTAGAATTGTAGGGTACAATTGTAAATTGAGGAATAGGAATTCTGTTGTAAAAAGTTTGTTTTTGCTCTTTTACAAAGTTTGTTATTTTTCCCCTTTCTGTTAGGCTAAAGGATCTAGATCCTTCCTCATAGGTGTATATATATGACACCATCTCTATACTATCTGATTTGGACAAACGAAGGATATTCAGTACTCTTTCTTTTTTTCTAATATGGTATCGGATTCTACGTGGCAAGCCTCTTTCCTATTCTCATCTTTGATCTTTTGGCTGTCTCTACTTTACCCCGTGATAGGCACAAATTTTCTCCAAGGGCTCTACCCGTTGTTTTTCTTGGCTAGCCCCTAGCTACAAGGCATATAAAGTCCTTGATCTCACTACCAATCGAATTCTTATTACTCGTGACATTGTTTTTCATGAAACTGTTTTTCCTTTTCTTACTCAGCCTTCCCTCAATTCTTCAAATTTTTCTGATTCCATCCTTCCCACTCAACATCCTATCTCTTCTTCCAGGCCATCCGTCAAACCAAACCTCCCCCCCCCCCCCCCCCCACTTGCAGGATTTTATATTTTCTAGTTGTACACCCTGCCCCTATCCTCTATCATCTGTTTTGTTATATATTCATTTATCCCCTTCCTTCAGGGCCTTTGTTAATTCAGCTTCTTGTCACATTGAGCCTTCCTCTTTCTATGAAGCCACCAAAGACCCCCGCTTGCAGCAGGCCATGAAGTTGGAATTGGATGCCTTGAAGTCCAATGGGACTTGGTCTGTGGTACCCTTTCCTCCTGGTAAGCGTCCTATAGGCTGTAAATGGGTGTATAAATGTAAGCTGAATTCTAATGGTTCTCTAGAAAGGTATAAGGCAAGATTGGTTGCTCAAAGTTTTTCTCAACAAGAGGGTATTGATTATTTTGACACTTTTTTCCTGGTTGCTAAAATTAGTTCAGTTCGCATCTTGTTGGCATTGGCCTTTATTTCTGGTTGGTCCTTGACTGATATCAATAATGCTTTTTTGCACGGTGACTTATCTGAGGAAGTTTACATGCTTCCTCCTCCTGACTATCACCATGAGGGGGAGTGTTTACCTACTAACCTTGTTTGAAAATTACACAAATCCTTATATGGTTTGAAACATGCATCTAGACAATGGTTCCTTAAGTTTTCTTCTACCTTAATAGTTGCTTCCTTCAAACAATCAGGTGCATATTGTTCTCTTTTTATCAAAATTGAGGGAATTTTTTTAACTCTTTTGGTATATGTTGATGATATAATTGTGGCTAGTAATGACTCTTCAAGAGTTACTGTTTGAAACTTTTCTTGAATAAACATTTCAAGCTTAAAGACCTTGGAGATCTAAAGTATTTTCTTGGTATTGAAGTAACCCGTAGTAAAAAAGGCATTGCCTTAAGTCAAAGAGAGTATGCTCTTCAGATTTTGGCAGATTCTGGTTTTTTGGGATGTAAACCAAAAACTTGTCCTATGGAACCGAATGTTAAATTATCCTTAGAAGAAGGAAAGTTACTTGATGACCCTACTTCTTATAGGAGGCTAATTGGTAGATTGTTATACCTTAACATTACTAGACCAGATTTGTCCTATGCAGTAAATAAATTAAGCCAATTTCTTACTCATCCTAGAGAACCTCATATGTAGGCAGCACATATATTGCTTCAATATATTAAAGGGACTGTTGGTCAAGGTTTATTTTATGTAGAAAATAACAGTGTGAAATTAAAAGCTTTTGCATATTTTGATTGGGCATCATGTGTAGATACAAGAAGGTCAATTACTGGTTTTTGTGTTTTTATTGGAGAATCACTTGTGTCATGGAAATCAAAGAAACAGAATACTATGTCAATATCCTCTGCAGAGGCAGAATATAAGGCAATGGCTAATGTTTGTTGTGAATTGGTTTGGATAAAGTCTTTGTTACGTGATTTGTGCATAAAGAATGATGGTCCAGCTTTATTATTTTGTGATAACCAGGCAGCCATTCATATTGCAGAAAATTCAGTGTTTCATGAAAGAACAAAGCATATAGAGATTGATTGTCATTTGGTTAGGGAAAAGATTCTCAAAGGTGAAGTCAAACCATTGCACATTGGCTCACAGAATCAATTAGTAGACTTGCTGACAAAGCCTCTATATCCTGCACACTTTACTCAACTTCTTGTCAAGATTGGAATTATAAATATCTACTTCCCACCTTGAGGGGAAGTGTTAGAATTGTAGGATACAATTGTAAATTGAGGAATAGGAATTCTGTTGTAAAAAGTTTATTTTTGCTCTTTTGCAGAGTTTGTTATTTTTTCCACTTTCTGTTAGGCTAAAGGATCTAGATCCTTCCTCACGTGTGTATATATGACATCATCTCTGTACTATCTGATATGGACAATGAAGGATATTCAGTACTCTTTCTTTTTTTTCTAATAAGTTACTTAAAAGTTCAAATCTCATTTCAAGAATTTTTTTTTTTTTATACATCATTTCAAGAAAAATTTATAAGAGTTTAAAAAAAAGCTATTTCTAGGAACTTTTGGCTTTTAATTTTTTTCTTTATTATATAAAAGAGTTCTTGTTATTATAAAAAAAAATTGTAAAAATTTATTTGGCCTAACTTCTGCTTACAAAAAAAGAAAAACTAAAAAAAAAAATATCCGACACCAGGTCAATGGAAAAGATAATCATAAAGATAATGCAAAACAATTATTGACAAGCATGAAAATGAAAGCATATATGCGTGATTAATAGGTAAATGCCAAATGTATTGAGCATATGATTATATTATCTAATTTTTGCCTCTCCCGGTCTACTACGGATTGTTTGTGTTGCTTTGTTATAGGCTGATGCTGAGATGGATAGCAAATTACTATTACCTCTATGATAATGCGTATATTCTTTCCAAAAAAAAATAAAAATAAAAATGCATGCGTCTAAATGGACAAGTTGTAATGTCTTTCCTTTCCTCTTTTGAGCTTACTCTTCAATACATAATCATGATTATCTTTTCGAGTTTTATTATTCTTTTTTTATGATACCTAAACATGTCTGTACTTCCAATGTGATTGTATATATGTATGTATACATAAACAGGTGAATCATGAATTATGCTTCTGTTTATACATGACTAGTGGGATGAGTGTAAAAACCAGCTCATTGTATTAAAAAAAAAAAAAAAAAAAAAAAAAACAAACAGGTCACGAGTTCAACAATCAATTTCTGCTTCCTAATTTATTGCAGCATTTGTCCAATATTATACAAACAAGAAATGTTGGTCCCACCCAAGTCCCAATCCAGTTACTGCTGTACTGCAAATCCAACAGTGTACTACAAAAATCATACCACTGTTATTTTGGCCCTTCCGGTAAAAAAAAAAACAAACAAACAAATGCGATATAACAAAAGGAACTTAATCAAAATAAATAAAAAATTAAAAATTCTATCACATTTTTAAATAGTAGTTCTCTTACCCAATGATATAAATTTAAGGGATTTGTATCTATCTTGTTACATGATACAAAAAAGTTTCCTACACATAATATTTTGTGAGATTCGCATTTTTTAAAACAAAAAAATAAAAATAAAATTAAAGCACGCAAAACGAATCTCTATAACATTACACAATCACTTTTCCTACCACATAACTCTTATAAAACCCTAAATTTTAAATAGAAAATCCAATGATTATCTGTGATAAAATAAAAGAATCACCCGGCAGAAGTCCAGTCATATATTCCAATGCAGCCGTTTTTTTAGTTAGTACTTAGTAGCCGCAACCGATAGATTAATTTTTTCAAATCGTAAAGATTATCGAGATAGATTTTTTTTCTACCAACAAAATATTTTTGAATCAAATCTCATTTGGAACTCAGTCATCTACCAATTGGATCGTACTTTATTAATTCAATGTAGTCATTTAGTTTCTAAATACACTAATTAAAAAGGTATTTATGAACTAGTACCCTAAGTACTCTAATTAAAGCAATTTAATATTTTCCTTAACTATATTATTTAATAAATAAATTATTTCAATTATTCCATGAAAAAATAAATTATTTTTAATGTCTTAAAATATTTGTTTGATTTTAATTCTTTAACTTGTATCCTAAACTTAATCCTTCACAACATAGCATTTGAAAAGAGACGTGGATGATGCTCTATGTGTTGTCAATTGTCATTATTCCTCCATGGTAAAAAGTCTATTTAGCAAAAGGACAAACAAACCCAACCAAAAGTGCTTATCTTGAAACGTTCAATTACACAACACAAAACAACTCATGATGCAGTAGTACTGCTTCACCTAAAAGGTCACACCAAAGTTAAATGCAACTGTGTATTGGGTCATTCATTTTATTTTATTTTTGATGGTAAATTTTTTTTTTTTTTGAGTAAACACTCTTTTTAATCCCTGGCAATATCTACGAAGTCTTTTTCAGTCCCTGGCAATAAAAAAGGACCAAATTGGTCCCTGAAAGTATAAGAAAAGGGCTACTCTACATATTTGAGAGTTGACATATGCATAAAGACTAACATGGCCCTTTTTTTGTAATTTCAGGGACCAATTTGGTCCTTTTTTATTGCCAGGGATTAAAAAAGACTTCGTAGATATTGACAGGGACTAAAAAGGGTGTTTACTCTTTTTTTTTTAAAGGTCACAAATTTAAATTTAAAAAATAATTTCTTTATAATTATTTGTAAAAATAAATTATATAAAAAATTATCCTCACCTTATACTTATTAGTCGAGTTTAATTAAAAAGTAGTTTTTAATTTGGGTTTTATTAATTTTATGTTAAAGGAGATAATTATCTCATGTCATAGAGACAAATTAGTGGGCTCCACCACCTAAAAAAAAAAAAAAAAATGACACAATTATCAAAGAGTATATAAGAAAAAAAACTTGTCTCATCTCTAAAATAATTTTTTTCTTTTAATTTATCAACCATGAAAAGATTAGTAGATGGATACAGTGATACACCAAGCCAAAATGCTGCTACCAAACACATTAATACAAACAGACAAGACCTTCAAAAACTTTCAGACCCAAAAATGAAATGCAAACTACAAAGTTGCTACGTGGCAGTTGAATAGCAAAAGCAATCAAATCGTTTATCGTTCTTTATTACTGCTCCAAGGGACCCACTTTTCTTCTCTTTATTTCTCATTGCTACCTTTGTGATTTCATCAAAACATTTTCCATTCACCACCAACTTAGACCACAGAGAAGGGAGGAAAAAAAGAAGAGTGAGAAAGCATAGAATGAAAGATGGTGGGTCTGAGTGTAGTACTCGAAGCTCAGAAAGGTGGTGTTAACAAGAAAACTCCCCAAGTGATAAACAAAACCATGATTCTCAGCAGCAACAACAACAAACAATCTCCTTCTGCAGTATCCTTGAATTCACATCACTCTTCTTTCAAGGAACCAACGTTTCTAGACCTATGCTATCTCTGCAAGAAGAGGTTGTTGCCAGGGAAAGACATCTACATGTACAAGTGAGTCTCTTGCAGTGTTTTCTTCTCTGACACTTTGCACTTTCTCTTGAAACCCAGATCTTACTTTTAGTCCATTTATAATAATGCTTTGTTTGTTCCTTCTTCATTTGACTGATCTGGTTTCTGACAAAAGCTAAGATCTTTTATGGTTTATATATTTATTGATATGTTAAGGAAGTTTCTTTGGGTTCTTTATTTTGTTATTATTTTTTGGTGTTTTGAAACATGAATACGTGAAGAGGGGACAGGGCCTTCTGTAGCGAGGAGTGCAGGTGCAAGCAGATTTTCATGGACGAGGAAGAGACTATTCAGAAGGAGAAGTACTGTTCCTTCGCTGCTATAAGACCTTCATCCTCTTCTTCTTCTTCTTCTTCTTCTTCCTCAGCTTACTGATACATAAAGAGAGGAACCAGCCTACACTAGAGACAAAAGACTGGAACACCAAAAATGGGGGGAATTTTTTTTTCCTGCTATGTTCTAGTTTTGCCATGCTTTATGTTGTCATAGCCTCGAAGTTTTTGTCTTTTTGCTACCTAATATGAAGCCAAAATGTCCTTTCAACTTTTATTTTATGCGGCTCTATTCTCCAACCTGTTGGTTATAACCGTGTGAATGTTGAGATAAAATGTGTTAAACCTTTCATATTCGTGTTAAGGTTTGATTTGCGGGTTAGATTATCCAATACGAGTAGGGTAAGTTTTTGTTCATGGACTAAGTAACACCGTACTGACACGGGATATGTGACAGGAACACGTGACACGATACGATACGACACTCCAACACGTTAATTTTTAAAAATGTTAGATTTCGACACGTTAGGACACATTTTAATATTAAATAATATTTTTAATTTATGTAGTATATATTATATTTAATATTCAATAACTTAAAAAAAAAAATATCTAAACTTATAATATTCATAAATTTTGTAAAGAAACATAAGATATTTCGAATATTTATATTAAATTCAATAAAATAGTAATCATAATCCAATGAATCTAATAGTTGGAACTAAAAACTCAACGCAATTTAATCTTTGAACTTTTTTTTGGATTTATATAATGCGTGTTGGAGTGTTGAGGAGTGTCCGAGTGTCCGAAAGTGTCGGACACGACACGTCAGGGTTTTTGAAGTGTCAGTGCTTCATAATTTATAAGGGACACGTGGTTGGATTGATACGAAAATCGATAAATCAGTTAAATATTCGGTTCGAATGAAGCAGCGAATCAGACATGCAATAAACTCGGGTGTGATCCGGCCAGTTTTGATGAAAATCGGTGATCCGGTCCAGATTATTTAAATTTTTTTTTCTAAAAACAAAAAGTTTAAAAAAATAAAAGTCATAATTGACATATTTGAATGATCTGTTATTTATTGACTTACATAGATTATGTACCTATAATATTAATATTATCTTAGTTATGCACTATGCAGAGAATTTTGATTTGATTTATTGTTAAACATGTCGTTTACTGAATCTGAAACATCATTATCACAAACATTATATGTTTATTTAATTTTTTATTAGATAATAATGTGTAATTTATATTTTTATATTAAATATTTAGAGTTTATATTTTTTTATATTAAATATTTAGAATTTATATTTTTTTATATTAAATATTTAGAATTTATATTTTTTTCAGCTATTTAATATAAGTATGTTTATGATTTTTTAATATAAATTATAAATTTATATATAATTACTGTGTGAACCAGTGACATGATATCTTAACCGGTGAATGGCAAAATCGATTTTAATAACATTGATTATTACCACCGGTATAGGCTATATAAATTATGATTATGGTTTCTATTTGTTATGACCGTTAATATTTAGGAGGGGGGTTTGTGATGGTGGTTCTTACTAGTTAGTGCACTCATCCTCCCTTGGCCTTTTGGGGATTGTGGTTTGTGCCACCGAAGAGCGTTTCATTTTCATTTTATATATGGGTGTGTGTTGGTTTCAGTGCCTAACTCTGAATGGCAAATTTGCAATGCCATGTTTTGCTTGTCCATTAGATTGCTATAATACTGCCAAGTGTCAAGAGAACATTTTGTTTCCACTCAAGTTGGATATTTGGAGCAACCTGTGGGACTTAGAAAGATGAAACGATCTTGCCATATAGATGAAAGTTACAAGAGTATTTTTGTTGAAATTCTCCGTGACATTTATGGATCTGTAACTCTTGTGTGAAATTTATGATGCCGAAAGTGCATAGAAAATATAGCTAAACAGAAAGTTAAGATTTTGTAAAAGAGTAATTATTTGGTTCGACTAATTATAAATTGATTCAAAAATTCAAAATCTAAAATCCTAAAAATAAGGAAAATTCTTAAAAATAAATATAACGATAATTAATTTCTAAAAATATATAAATAATTATCATTTAATCATTCAAAATATGTCTCAAATCTTAGATTTCAAATCATGTCAAATGTGTTGCTTTCCTTCTTTTCTTACCAAACAAATCACAATCATATATAATGCTTCCTTTGAACTTGGATTTGATCGTAATTTATTATATTTCAAATTACAGCTTCTTTTAATAGTTACGCCATAGTTATTGGGCCATAATTTCAGTTGACTTCGAGCTTCTTGAACCAATGGTTGGGCCATGTGCAATGACCAACCGTAAGCGCATCATTCTCCCCTGATAGAAAAAGATTCGTTATCGAATCTTCTTCATCTTCACTAATATCAATCTCTTTAGGTAAAAATTCAATTGATAATTCTTCCTCTATTAGATCTTCATCATCAGATTCTCCTTCAGATTTATTATAGACTGGATTATCATCATAAACTGAATTTTCATTATACGATGGGTAATCATCATAAAAGGGATAATCATCATAAATCGGATAATCATCATAAAGTGTGTTATGATCATACTCTTCAAAGTCAGGAATGTTGATTTGCATCTTGATATCTTGAAAAGAGAACTGGTTTCTAGGTTGTACTTCCCAATTTCGTATATGGTTTAAATCCTTAAAGGATTAACGTCTTCCTCTTCGTTATCAGATGCACCCTTTGATTCGTTTCCTTCTTCGGATTGAAGGTCCAATTTTGCTCTCGCAAGTCGCCGCTCTGAATCTTGGATTTTCATGCTCTGCGCCTCCACAGGTTGTTATTTCAAAACTTGGATTTTCTTGCTATGTGCTCGCACGAGTTGTTGCTCGAAATCTTGAATTTTCTTGCTCTGCGCCAGCACAAGTAGTTGCTCCAAAACTTGGATTTTATTGTCCAGCATACTCAAGTTGTCGCTTCAAATCCTGGATCCGCCTTCTGAGCTCATCATTTTCTATGTTTCGAAAGTCTATCTAACGCGGTTGTCCATCTTCTTTAGGAACGAATCCACGTCTCTAGCCTTCACGACTCGCCATCCATGACCTTTACGATTTTGTTCAGCCATTGGTTGAAGGCAACCTAGTGCTCTAATATCAATTGATGCTGAAAGCGCATAAAAAATGTGGTTAAACATAAAGTTAATATTTCATAAAAGAGTAATTCTTTGGTGCTCAATTTCTAATTATCAAAATAACAAAATTCAACTCCCACAATAAGGGTTATAAGCGACCTTTTATAGACTAATTACAAATTGATTCAAAATTCAAAATCTAAAATCCTAAAAATAAGGAAAACTCCTAAAAATAAATATAATAATAATTAATTTCTAAAAACAAATAAATAATTAAATTTAAATCATTCAAAACACGTCTCTTAGATCTCAAATCATGTCAAATGTGTTGCCAAACAAATCACAATCATATATGTTTCTTCCTTTGAACTTAAATTTGATCGTAATTTGTTATATTTTCAAATTACTACTTCTTTTAACAATTAAATCATATTTATTGAGCCATAATTCCAGTTGATTCCGAGTTTCTTGAACCAATGGTTAAACCATATGCAATGCCCTAACCGTGATTGCATCAATTTATGTCAATGATAATATGGGTTTATCATCTATCATTTAACATGACCACAAAAATTTTCCTACACACACAACATTTTGTGGGGCCCGCAGCAAAAAAAAAAAAAAAACTCTGGCACGCAAAACGAATCTCTATAACATAACACAATCACTTTTCCTACAACATAACTCTTATAAAATCCTGATAATATATAGAACTATAAGAGATTATAATATACTGATATTGAATAATTCTTCAACTTTCGATGTATTAATATTTCATTAAAGGGAGAAAACGACCGTCACATTCAGTCCTAAACTAATAGTCATTTTCATGAATTAGAAAGAGGACAAGTAGTTGAATGCCTTTTGTTTTTTTACTTTGTGTAGTCTTTGAGAAAGTTATAACTGTTGCGGTGTGTTGAAGAATATAAGTACATTATTAATGTTAGCTAAAATGTCTAAATCTTGATGTTTCGATTGTACTAAAAGTCATAATTATGCCTGAAATTCATGAAAATATTAATGTTTTTGGTACAAATTGTTTTAGATTTTAAATATGGGGTTGCATTTTCTTATGCAACATGAGAGAAGTTTTTTTCCTACACATACAATCAAGTGGGTCCATTAATTTTAAAAAGAAAAAGAAAAAGAAAAAATATTAACACGAAAATCGAGCTCTCACTAACATGAGATGAACTTTATTCCTATGACATGAGATTTATTTATCCCTTTAAATATATAGATCTATTTATCTCATGTTGCATGAGATACTATATATTTTATCTCATGTTGCATGAGATAATTATCTCATGCAACATGAGATAATTATTTCTCTAAAATATATTATAACTATAATTTCATTGTATAATACGAAGAAGTTTTTGATCCAATTTAAACTACATGTACTGCTTGGAAATTTTTCACAAAACATCAACTTCGAAGGACCATTTTAGGTGTACTCACTTAGGGCATGTTTGATGTGATGTATAAGGTCTGATAGTCTAAGCTTATATTATACATTTATGATATTTTTAATTGTTTAGTGTTACCATCGTATAGTATAAGCTTATACATCAAAATAATTGATGTATAATATAATCAGGTCTATGGAGGCGGGATTAGACCTGATAAGAGAATGATGTATTAAGTTAGTCCCATCTCACTTTTATCTTCCCCATTGTAACCTTTCTATCATTGGCAAAAAAATTAATTTATTACTTTTTTAATAAAAAATTACGAA
Source organism: Gastrolobium bilobum (assembly GCF_033153095.1). NCBI lineage: Eukaryota > Viridiplantae > Streptophyta > Magnoliopsida > Fabales > Fabaceae > Gastrolobium > Gastrolobium bilobum. Next base: position 255,383 of record NW_026898776.1, on the reverse strand, counting down.
TAAATTGTCGTTTTGCAAAAAATTACGAATCTACAGCACCCAAACACGTCCTCATGGGGCGTGTTCTGATGGAGAGAGACACGCCCATGTGGGGCGTGAGCTTGTGAAGGAAACACGCCCAACGTAGGGCGTGTGTGGTCACGCCTAATATAAGGCGTGTTCAGTGGGTAGACACGCCCAAATATGGGCGTGAGTGACTAAACTAACTGCTATTTAAACACCCACCCCCTACACACTCTTCACAATTCTGTCATTGTTATGCTAAACTCTCTGATAGTTTGCACTTGTTTACTCATATTTTGTTTTATCTTTTAAAATTTTGATTTTAAAAATGAGTGCGAATTCTGATACTATTCGTGTTGTTCTATATTTTAACGATAGGAAAGAAGAAGGTCGTCGTGGTGTTATTTTTGTAGGGGAGAAAAGGCCATCACGTATTAAACGAAACTCAACGGTTGCTGAGCTGCATCAGAAAATACGTCAAAAATTATGTCTTCAAGACAACCAATTGATCACTCTTGTCACGGCAAGGTTATGGCAATGTGAACAATACATTAGCTTGCAAGTGGTCGATGACGAAGACATCGATATGGTAATGGAAGAGTTCTTGAACCAGTGTAGAAAGGATTTCTTAGAGTTGTATGTGGATACTACAACCGCGGAGGAAGTTGTCATACCAATGAGGTCAGTTAGGTCTACTTCTCCTCTTAATGCATCATCATCTGCTGTTCCTGCTGTTAACATGTCTGAGGAAGATGAACATGACCCTACTTGGGTTATGGATGAGGAGTATGACGAAGATGATGAGGAAAATATTGCAATAGAGGATCGTCTTCTTTTAGAGGATGCGAGTGCATCGGACAATGACGAAGAATGTGGCAGGTCTGGTACTGAACTTCAACCATTGCATGATTTGGGGGAGTCTCGTATCGTTGTACACCATGGCACAACATCGAGTCAAGTACCAGAACATCCTGAAGGTATGCTATCAATTAATATACTGACAGTTTGGTTGTTGCAATTTTTGATTAAGAAAATAATTCAATTCTATTATTATTATTACGTAGTACATGTAGGTGATGCACCTGTTGATCCTTTTTGGTCAGAAATTCCACATTACACATATATTGATTGGGATTATCTGAGTGAGGCACAATCATGGACGCAGAGTTCGGGTTCAATCCAGGGTCCTTGGCAATTGGGAGAAAAGTTGTTTGTTAACCAACAATTTACATCCAAAAAAGAGGCTCAGATGACAATCAAGCGCTACCTCATGAAGGAGCATCAAGAAGCAATTGTGGTTGAGAGCACTCCCACAAAATTAAGCATGAAATGTTGTGCACACGTTCAAGGTTGCCCGTGGAGGGTCAAGGTAATTAAACCAACGTATGGTGAAAATTGGAAGGTAACGAAATGGGGTGGGAAGCACAATTGCTTGAATGACCATATTTCTCAAGATCATCGACAACTTGATTCTGACGTTATTGCAGCACTTGTAGTAGGTACGTAATTTCAAATTAAAATTGCAGTTGATATACCTGTTGTTTTGTTAATGTTTATATCCAGTTTTTGTAATTCAGAGATGATAAAAAAGGAACCTTCAGTGGCCATTTCGCTCGTTCAGGAGAGGATAACACATTCATATGGATTCAAAGTTTCATATCGAAAGGCATGGTATGCGAAGCAGAAAGCAATGGCAATGTTATATGGTGATTAGGAGGAGTCCTATGCATTTTTACCCAACTGGTGTGAATATATGCTTCGTTTTTCACCAGGTTCCTTTCACAATATTCAAACAAAGGATTGTTTTGTTGGGGGGCAATTGGTTATCGAAAAACGTGTATTTGTTCGTTGTTTCTGGACTTTCAGACAATGTTGCGAGGCATTTAAATTTTGCAAACCAATGATACAAATTGATGGCACTCATCTATACGAAAAATATAAGGGAAAGTTATTGATTGCCACAACTCAAGATGGTAATAATGAATGTGTGCCACTTGCATTTGTCGTTGTTGAGGGTGAGACATTGGAGGCTTGGTCATACTTCCTTGCCAATCTTCGTCAGCACGTCACTCAAACGCATAATATATGTCTAATTTCAGACCGACATGTGAGCATATTATCGGCTGTTGAAAATAATCCCCTATGGCAACCACCCCATGCATTTCATGTGTTTTGTCTGCGACATATTGCAAGCAATTTTAATCAACGATTTAGAAATGACAAATTGAAGGCTAGCCTGATGAATATAGGTATGTTGCAGACTATGATTGGTGAATTAAATAATTGTAGTTTTTCGTCGAAATTCAACTGTGTGTTTTTTACATTGTTCGCAGGATATACTCCTTGCATGGTGGATTTTGAGAGGTCGCTAGCACGATTTCGAGACACAAGCAGGCAGGTAGCGGAATGGATTGATGCCATCCCTAAGGAAAAGTGGTCGCGTGCACATGACCTTGATGGACGAAGATTTGGGCATATGACAACAAACTTGGCAGAATCCATAAACAGAGTGTTAAAGGGAGCAAGAAACATGCCCATTACTGGTCTGGTAAAATTTACATACAGTAGATTGGTTCAATATTGCGTGGAAAGAGGTCAATCGGCTTGTAGACAACTTGAATCTGGTCATAGTTATTGCAAAAATGTGATTGAATCTTTGACACATAATGAATCTGTGGCAACAATGCATATTGTGCGTACATATAATGTTGATGAAACCGTTTTTGAGGTGGATGCAGGGTTTGAAAGGACATATGCTGTTAACCTTGCTGCTCGTACATGCCAATGTGGACAATTTAAAGCATTTAAATATCCTTGTAGTCACGCCGTTGCTGCAGCGTTATCCATTCGTCGAAATTATCGACAATATATAGATGATGTATTCAAGACGTCAAACTTGGTAAAGGCATACTCATTTCCATGGCAACCAATCGGTAATGAGCAAGCAATTCCACCCAACAATGCAGGTCCTGTGGTAATACCAAATAACAATATGTTGCGGGCAAAGGGTCGTCCAAAGTCTACAAGAATACGAAACGAGATGGATGAGGTTGAAACTATTTCATCACGTAGGTTATGTGGTCTTTGTAAGCAACACGGGCACAATCGTAGGTCGTGTCCTAACCGTGGCAATAATGCATGATATGAATTGTGGGTGTTTGTCACTTATGAACAATTAATTTGCCAATTACAATGTATCGCTCTGTTTTTTTAAAATTAGCTTTTACGGTGATTGTGTGGTTTGCTTGCATATTACGTATAACATCGCATACATAAAACTGATTTGTTTACTCCTTGCATGCTAATAGAAAACCAGTAAACAATTACAACAGTCCCAAAAAACCAGTCAATACATCAGTCCATGTAACTAAACAAAAAAACAGTCAATACATCAGTCAATACATGAAATAAAACTACGACCAACGAGGCCATGGCCTATCACGTGCCTGACGTGGGGGTAATCGACGCCTAGACTGAGCCTCTATAGCCTGTGCAAATGCGTCAAGACACGGCTCCTCGTTGCCAACCGCCTCTGGAACATGAGCTGGTGGAGTCGTGCAAGCTATGCCAGGTGTAGAAGCAACATATCCACCGCTCGCAGATGGTATAAAATCATGTTGTGCACTAACATGTGTAGGCCAATCGCCTACTCCGTTTGTGGTCAAGTCCAAGGTCTGGCACCACTCTGTAACGTCTTCCATATTCCACTCTTGATACTCTGTACCACAGGAAGGATCCTGAGAGACCGGTACCCCACCAGATGCGCATGCCATGGGGCTAGCCTGATAAACCTGCTCACTCTGTGTAAACCCTTGGCCATACAATGGACCTGGCTGGCTATCATAATACTGCGGCGGAGGAGGACCATGGTACATAGGCTCTGGCCCGCCTCGTTGGCTCAGCACTGGCGGTCTAAGTTATCTGCATATCAGTGCGCGGTCTAGGAGCAATAATAGGATCGGGTATCGCTCGAACCGATTGACGCTGTCATCCTAGTCCACGCCCCTCCTGCCTGCCACTGGGAACCTCAATGGTCAACATCGGCTCCTCAACAGTCTGCGTAGGTGAAGCCTCTGTCCCTGGCTCCTCTACTCGTGTCGACTCTCTGAATATGGTAATAATGCGACCAATCTCGTCATGGACCCACTCTAAGCCAAAGGCAGGGAACTGATCCGCAGTAGTCGCAAAATATAGCATCTCCAACCCATCAATCTATAAAGAAATGAAACAACATGATATAATTAAAAATTTATAAACACAGAATCATATTCATAATTGAAGTGTCAAAACTTACTGCTCGTCCAACCCTGGCAGCTTTCCTGGCGAAAAACCGTTTCCCTCGCTGTCTGTACCAGTGTAGGTACTCATGGTTCGGGGACATCAACCCGACCAATGCAGGGGGAATACATATGGACGTATCCCTGATCGTCCATCGATGTATGAAGGGCCTCAACTTACGCTCCCAATTATCATCCTTCTTCCCTCGCAGAGTTAGATCATGAACACCCTTAAGCTTTCTTGGTCTCCGCGGTATGGGCTGATCAAAACCAAATTGTCGCATACATCGATCCGGTTGAGCGTACTCAACTGTGTGGAAGCAAATGATAGGAGTAATGACCAACCATAAGTACCGCTCATGATCAGATACAAACAATGTTGTATGGTATTCTCCGTATGGCTGCCACACAACCTACATATAAAAAAATTAGTAATTCAGAAAACACAATTACCACCAACTATAATATGTAAATAAATGAAAAACAATTAATAATAAATATCACAAACCTCGTCTCTATAAAGCGTGTCAAGGTTTGCCCGATACCAAGTCTGCTCATGTGGCTTAAAGGGAGGTAGGGAATTAAACCTGTAAGGGAATGTGTAAATCATTATCATACTCATTCGACAAATGAACATGTAATAAATTAGTCAATATGAGTTAATAAAATATACCTGTGACCAAAATGCCACTTCGGGTGGGTAGGCTGCGGGATAGGTGGTGCAATGAGGGGGAATCTAATCCAAGCCCATATCTACAGTAATACGTGACAACCACCCAGATTTACAGTGCGCGGGTTTGTTGCCACACATAAATGTCTAAAGAGATGGGCGAGAACCGCAGACCCCCAACTGTATCTGCCAATGTCCGTAAAGTCCCCTGCAAGCAGTGGAACGTAACGACAAGCAATTTTGCTGCCACCTGATATGTCACACACTAACCATGAGCCTAATAGCCGCAAAATGTGTGCCTTGGTGTAACGCCTCACCTCCTCTGGATTGTGTGCTACTGTAAACCAATCAACATATATCTTGTCTAAGTAAGAAATACGTAGATCGCCTCCGTGAATGTCTGTGCCCGTAACTGGGGCAGTCCCAAAAACCTGCTCACACATAGCAATCCAATCCAACGCTGTAGATCCGGTAACTGCCTTCCCGTCAGTAGGCAAACCAAGTATACCAGCCACGTCCTGTAATGTAACGGTCATCTCTCCCTGCGTCATGTGAAATGTATATGTCTCCGGTCTCCAACGCTCAAGCAAAGCAGAGATCAATGGGGTATCGATCTGAAGGAAAAACAACAATTATACAAAGTCCACATACGGTAATTTAATTAAGCTATTTAAACATAACATACCTGAACATGACTCATACGTGCCACGTGTATGAACCCAGCCTGTGTCAAATAGTCAGCGACAACGTCTGGTATATCATCGTGATGGGGTCCCCCCTGAAGTTTCCCTCGCCTCGTCTTTAACCCCCTTACCGTATCCTCGTTCCACACAACTTGTGAAACGTGACTGCGCTGTGTCCTCTTACGGAGTACCTCCCACCTATATGGACCAGGAAGTACATGCGTACAAGGATCAGATGGCTCAAGATCACCATCGGATCCAGAGCGTGAGGACTCTGATGAAGACGAATGGGCCATAATAGAATACTACTACAGATGATAAAGATGTACCCAAATTACTATTGATATTATATTAATTTACACTAAATAAAATTTAATTGCACTTAATTAAATAGCATTTAACTAATAACTTCAATTGTTATATTAATTTCAATTAAATTAACATCATTGACAATTAATTCATTTAACATTACATTATTCTATATCAATATATTTCAATACAAATATTAATTCAAATTCAATTTAAATTAATATTGCATACGTTATTCATTCGTCTTTAACCCTAATTATAATGTGGTTAATTGAAAGGTCAATATGTTTGCAAGTGTCATTCATAAAAAAATATTAATTGTCACAAACTAATTTCTACGTGTGTAAATAAGTCATAAAACCAACATATACCAATTTAGAAGTAACTAATTAATTTGCAAGTCCATATAATATATAAGTCACATCACAATTCTCTTACATAGGTCACTAATATTTTTCTAACCCCCTAACAATTAAATAAAGTCACAAATATTTTTCTAACCCCCTAACAATTATCTAAGTCGCTAATAACTATCATATATTAATTGTTGTTAATAAAAAAATAAACAATAAATAGGGACTTACATGAGAGAAAGACAGAGCTTCGCTGCGCAAAACCCTCCAAAAGAAATTTAGAGAGAAGGAGGAGGATGAGGTTTAGAGAGAGGATGGGAGGGTGGAAATGAGGTAAAAAGTGAAAAACGGATTTATATACACCGCGGAGAACACGCCCTATCGTGGGCGTGTCTCTCTCCTAGAACACGCCCTACTTTGGCCGTGTCTTGTTCAGAAGCTCACGCCCTATATTGGGCGTGTCTCTCTCCTGCCGCACACACCCTACGTTGGGCGTATTTCCTTCACAAGCTCACGCCCCACATGGGCGTGTCTCTCTCCATCAGAACACGCCCCATGTGGGTGTGTTTGAGTGCTATAGATTCGTAATTTTTTGCAAAATGACAACTTATTCGTAATTTTTTATTAAAAAAGTAATAAATTAATTTTTTTGCCTTATATCATCTTCTTCTTCTATCCCCTTTCTTCCGATTCTTCTTCATCTTTCCAATTATCATCCACCAGAGCCTCACTGTCACCGTTACCCAAACACCGTACTTTTCACAAACCCCAAAACCCTTAACCCACCTTGTCCAAACCCTAAACCTTTTTTTCTCACCTCTCGTCGAACCAACCTGCATCGCCATAGCCACAACTGCATTCTTCTTCATGCGCCTTCAGCTCAAGCCCGTCGCCGCCACCACCCTCGTGCTGCCTGCGGCTAGCGAAGTTCGTCGCAACAGAGAATCTTTCAAAATGAAGAAAACGAGAGGGCAATAGAAGAGTAATTGTGAAACAATCTCGTTGAAGCCGAAGCTCCTAGGTCCCTCGTCGAGGTTAAAGTCAGAGCTCGAAAAATCGACAGGCAATTTGGGTTATGGACTATGTAATTGAGCTCGAACAGATGGAGTTAGAATGGTCACAGTTGAAGGCTCACTTGTATAGTTTCAAAGGTGAGCATGAATTGGCTAGAAAGGGGTTCAAAGATTTTCTTAGGTGGTGTTTGGTTGGGGAGAAATTTTTTTAAAGTGGGTAGTTGTCTTTGGTAGGAAAGATGTTGGAAAGTGAGTTTGGTAGGAAAGTTAAAAAAAAGTTGTTTGGTTGGACAAGATTTTACCGGGAAAATTGATTATAATTTTTGAAAGTGTGTTTGGTTGAAGATAAAATATTGGTGGGTAAATTTAAAAAAATTACAAAATAACCCTTTTTTGAAATAACCTTTTATTCAACAAGTTCATTGAGCCAACGACAATATCCACATCTTCACATCTCTGTTTATGTTTGGTATCCCTGTATCTGTCCCACTTTGTCACCGTCTCTGTGGTTCCATTTTCACCTCTGTGATCCGATTGTGGTTCCAATCGCTGGGACATTTGAGAAAACCCCAAGGTTGGAGATGACGCGGTTGGTCCGCATTGTTTATGTTGTCGCATATATTAGGGCTTCGACTTCCATGACGACATTTCTTCTTCTTCTTCCTCTCTGAGTACTTCTTCTTCACAAAGGTTGTTCGACTCCTTGTTCTTGTCTTCTGATTTCTTCTTTCTTGAAGTGGTTCTTCTTCTTCTTTCCAAAGGTACGGTTTTGGTTCACCATTTTGCGTTCACCATTTATTTTCCTTATCAAAAGATTGTCATTTTGTTATACGATAGTTGCTTCCCTTAAGCTAGTTGGTAATGTTTAGCTTCTTAGTTATTTTATTCACCCATAACATCATCCTAATGGATAACTGATTAGATTATGATTGACTGAACCATGTAAGAGGATCGTGTGAAATGGCATATAAATATTCAATTTTAGATACCAAACAAGCTTCGAAGTGCTGTAAGGAATATAGAATAATTATTTTAAGTTAAATAATAGTATGTGGTGGTACTGTTGCTTAGGTTGTCGTTTTATTGGTGTTCCTTATCTGGATTGAGCAATCTTCTGAACATTACTACCATTTGGTTCACCATGAATTGCACGGGCTGGTGATAAATTTATCTTTTTGGGACCTCCTCTTGAGTTCTGTTTTTTTATTTTTTCAGTATACCCAATAGAGGCCTAATTTGAGACCAATTGAATAGTATGTAATAGGGATTTTATAATTATTTATTGTAAAGCGCATATGTAATTATGTGTTTAGGATGCTGGGTGGATAAACTCAGTAATTTTAGAGCCTGTGAAGATGTAATTGCTATGTGAATGCTAGGTTTGTTCCCTCTTTGATGCTTGAATTAGTCAGTTTTACTGGTTACTTCTTATTTAAAACATGAACTGACCAGGACATGTGAAACAGGTTGGAGTTGCTGATGCAGCCTTGTTTGGGTTACTTCATTGACAAAGGGGTAGCTGCTGCTGCAAAAGTTGTCCGCAAGGTAACTAATCCATTAAGTATTTAGTTACCAGTCGCTTAATCATCTCCGTGAAATAATATTTGAATTTGAGAAGTCAAGTTAATTATCAATTTTACTTCTCTGCTCTATGTAAAGAAAGAAAACCTTATAGTTGTGTCCATTTTCCTTTTCTCTGAAAATAATGAACATTGAAGTTGAAGACTTTATTCTTGAATAAATGGGCAACATACCCATTTGTTATCTAGTTGAATATTAAATTATGATTGTGTATGATTAGATGGATGCTGCCACGAACTAGTAGGTTGATAATTTCTCTGCCTGAAGCAAGCTTTTCCAGGGATGTCCCCTTGACTCTATGAATCTGTTGCTGGTATTACAGTCATGGTTGCCTTTTCCTACATCTCAATTAGTTGATATTGCTTGAGATAATATGTCAGTGTATAATAAAATTGGTGTTTCATGTAAAGACAATCACCAACATCAATATCATCTTTATCTTACATCAGAGGTGGTTGACAATGGATGAATCCTAAATGGAGACAAGAATAGATAATGGAAGTATTATTAATAATAAGAATAATCAATTGGTATATATATGACCAATAACAAACTTTTTTTTATCTCAATTTATGCTCTCTTATATTTTCTTTAAGTATTAGTACTGTAACTTTATGGGGTATATCTTTATTTCTTATCTTATTTATCCTTATATGACCACAATGTGAACTATTAATCGTATTAAATTCTGTCTCTGTTTCAGTAACCCACAAGGCAGTCTAAAAGTGTGAGAGGCTTATTGGAAACATACCAAACTTTGACTACGGAGGAAGTATGGGTGGCTGTGGGTCTGGAGCAGGGGGCAATGATAGCATGATCTCCAGGCATTCGTCATCGCTATCCTCATCGATAGTGAAGATGTGCTACTGTGGTATCCCGGCTGCTTTGCGTACGTCCACCACGCCAAGGAATCCAGGAAGACAATTTTTTGGCTGTCGTAACTTCCGAACCTCAGAGGACTGCCATTTTTTCGAATGGTTTGCGGAACCGTCGTGCCTTACATGTACGATTAACAAGAAGAACGAGAAGCTTGTTAATTTATTAGCCGTTTCCCAAATGATTACTATTATAACATTTGGGATTATTCTGACGGCATTTGTAATATATCATTAAGTTGTTTAGGAAAATGGGGTTCCACGGTTTGCATTAGCATAGTAGTAATTCAATAGGTTCTTGTACCTGTAAAGTTATGTACTGATGGAAAGACCTGTTTCATTTATCATTTTGTATTAGTATAGCTGTGTTGTACCTTTTAAACTTCTATTTGTACCCTTTGTTAGTAGCAAACCTTTTGATGTACAATGTAAATGGTAATGAAAGTTTAAGATTTGAAATGAGATGACTTCAAATTGCATAGTATTGCTGTATATTCCATGGTACTTACCAATCTGTAGTACCATAAATCTGAAAGTCAATGTATACAAGTTAGTAACCTTGTGAACCTTTGGGAAGGGGTTGAACAACAATAATTGTTACAATTACATAGTTTTTTTAAAAAAGAATCATGATTTAGTTTGTAACATGACAATGTCTACCTGAGTGGATTACTTAAATTGCTGTCATCACTCTATATTGATAAAAAAATTGGTATCATGGGCTACACACTTTCATTATACCAAATACAACACAATTTCAAGAAATTAACAACTTCTTTCTTTATCTCTTAACAGAAATTGTAAGATAGTCAGATGATGGTAATAGTTTACTAGGTATTGACAAAATGCATGAACATAATTAATTTATTTCCTTTCTAATGCTTCACACGTGTATGACATCAGGTTGTTCAACAATTTATTCTTGGGGCCTGTGATAGTTCACTGAATGAGGGCCTGTCATAGTTCAACTGCATGATTTGCAGATGACCAAACTCAATTTCTTTCTATGCAACATCCAAACTTGTAACCAGCATGTTCCAATTTAAATTAAGGGAACTGCTATATAGTGACTGATTTAAATACTGGTTTGGGTTACTGAATTCTACTTCCTGAATTAAATACATTCAAGAAGAAATCTAGATTAATAAAGAATGATTGTGCTTCATAGACTGATTCATTAACTGTGCTAGTTCAATACATGATTACTCAGAAAGTTATATAGTCACCTTGTATGTATATATCCCACCATTACACATCAACAGTTAAACGTAATAACATAATCCCTATACTATACATATCAGGTTAACAGATTAAGCCTATTCATGTATGTCTTGTAAATGGGAGACTTGTGTTCATCACAATCTTCTGGGGGTTCTGCTCCCTAATTCTTCACATGGATGCAAGTAATGTAGTGAACAACACAATGCTGGATGTGAGACCTTCATTGGATTGTAGGACACAGAGCTTTGATGCCACAACAAAGACTGCCTTTACTGAGATGCCAATGTCATACGATGTATATCAATCCAACAACCCTACACCTGCATATTCACATAAATTCAACACTTAGATAACTACTATGTCATAATACAAACTCACTCATTTATTAGAAGTAATACCTGATATTTGCGCATACTGACTCCATTCCTGCAGATTTTGTCTCTCACAAAGAGCATAGTTAAACCAGTTTGCAGACATTAGGCAACAACATGACAGCATCAGCCAACAAAAAAAGTGTGCCCAATTACGATGTTATGCAAATATGATGACCTTATAGCTGCTTCTTAACCTACATTAACATGGTGGTATTTACATAATCCAACAAGGACCTACAGTCACACCAAAAAATATTGACACAACATACAGTCACACCAAAAAATATTGACACAACATATAGTCACACAAAAAACTTTTGACATAACATACAGTCACACCAAAACACAATCACAGCCACAACAAAATACCCAAAAAGTAGAACAGTCACACCAAACCAGCTATTTATCAAAGTTATCCAACATCCCTGCCAGTATTTGCTTTTTTTTCTCCTCACTGCATTGCATGAAGATGTCTGTCAAGTCTCTGTCCCTACCAAACTGCACACCTATGTGAACCATCTGAGGGCTAGGCAAATAATCAAATTTCTCAATCTCATCCATAATTGACATTCGTCTATTACTTCCATCAGCTTGGTGTTGAAAGCATGACACCAATTTGTCAATGTTGTCAGTTGATTTGCGGTATACCTGAGTTAGATCTTTCATGACATCAACCATTTCAACAGAGAAAGGATCTTCACTCTTTTTCCTTTTCTTACCCTTTCTGGCAGATGCAGTTGAAACCGGACTACTTGGCTGCACTACCTCTTCAGCTGGGATGTCAGGCATAGGAGGATCTTCTAAATGAGTGGGAATATAGTCACCACTGATGTCTAGGTAATCATCGAAAGGGGTCCCACTGTCATCATACATGGCAGGATCTCGTTCCATTTCGCGTATTACATCGTCTGCACCCACTGAATGAGATCCCGTTGCAACATCCTTACCAAAGATAGTTCCCAAAATGTCATAGTGCGGGAAAGGCTTGTTGTAAAGACCCTTAGCACTGGGATGAGACTACACAAATTACACACAACATTTATTACAAACATTTCAGTGTCAATTACAAATGCATTAAGATATGTAATGAAAGAATAAATAATAATGGAGATTTCTTTACCTTCGCCCAGTCATCAAATATTTGCCTCTCAACATCTATCATTTTCTTGGTATCGTTCCAGCCGAAGCCGCTCTCACCATTATGACCGACCATTTCAGCGATGGCATTATATTGTTTCTTCAACAGTTTCACCCTAGAAGTGATGTGTGGGCTAGCTCGCAAGTTGCATCCTGGTATCTTATTGTGCATCATCTTTTCTACGACATTGGAATAACCTGCCTTAAAGTCGTTGTCTCCTTTCCAACATAAACCTAAATCACTAAGACACTCTACGAGGACTTTATCCTCTTCTGCAGTCCATTGATGATTAATGCGTTTAGTTGACTGTTGGCTGTCTGCAGCCATGGTGCCTGGTTCTTTATTGGATTATATCTGTGAAACATGAAAAAACATAGTAAACTAAATTCATGAATAAAGTGGGAACCATTTCAGCAAAATACTGTACAACACTGTTGGACACTTAAATTAAGGGTTCACATAAATATAGCAACATAGCATTTTCCATGCTTTCAATACGACATATTAAAATAAGCAGTCTATTACATAACATTACAACATAAACACATTTTACTGTTTCAGTTTTGATGTCCACAAATGACACTTAGTACACATAAAGTCATATCATTTTCAAAGTCTGCTCTAAAATTGGAAATCAAACGCGATTCCTCCATGTATTGAACATGTGATTCGCCATTTGATCCTTTGAAACAGTCCATGCATTAGAAGACTCAATGTGAGTGATGAAGTCATTTCCTCCAAGATCAGCATCTACTTCGTGTGTTTGATCCACTTCTTCATCATCAAGAGGATCCACATCCATTTCTTTTCGTATATGATTATGAAGCAAGCAACATGCGATAATTATTCGGCATTGAGTTTTAACCGGATAGAAAGACTTTGATCGCACAATAGCCCAACGACCCTTCAGCATTCCAAAGCATCGTTCTATGACATTTCTTGCAGAAGAGTGCTTCATATTAAAGAATTCTTGTGCGGTTCTTGGGTGTGCCCCGTGTCTCCATTCACTCAGATGATATCTCGGACCTCTGTATGGAATGAGGAAACCTTCACCATTCATGTAACCAGCATCGCACAAGTAATAGTATCCTACAACATTCAAACAACATCCAAAAATTATCCTATGATCGGGATTGAAAAAATTTTAATTACCTTACAATACATTACAACAACATAAACCTGGAAGCATATTACCTTTAAGGACCCTTAAACCGTTCGGACGAGAGATGGCATCCCTGAGTACCCTTGAGTCTGCAGCTGAACCCTCCCATCCAGGCAAAACATAAATAAACTGACCATCTTGGGAACAAACCCCCAACACATTGGTGGCTATCTCACCCTTCCTAGTCCGGTATCTAGCCTTTTCGGCTTGCAAGGGATAGACCTTGATGTGTGTCCCATCTAGTGCTCCCAAACAATTCTGATAATTAACCAACTAAAAAATTATTGACCACAATTCCAAATACAATGGACATTAGCATATGTACGTTTAAATGTAACAGTACGTATAGAAATGTTTCTGACCTTGAACGACTTCCACTTCTCATCAGTCGAGTTCTCTGGAACTGGTTCTGGTCGTTTAAATAAAAGTGTATGACACCGTATGACATATAGCAACACTTTGGAGAACTGTCTACTTATGGTTTCACCAGATCGCATGAACTGTCTTTTAATTATCCTATTCTTCACATCATGGGCTAGAATGTGTAGAAAAATTGATACCATCTCTTCAACACCCATATGTCTAGTCGGCTGCAGCCCCCCAACACTTTTCACCAAGTAACACAGTTTATGGAAAGCCCTTCTGTCCATCCTTGTATTCTCAATACAAGCCCTGTCACTTGCATGGACTATTCTATGGAAGTTGACTTCCCTAACCCTAGCCCTATTAAACAAGTTCCATGATACTCTCCTCCTTCTATTTCTCCTGATATCGTTATGGTGTAATAACATCGCACAGATACTAAATAACAACAAAATCAATTGTTGCATACACTCCAGATGAGCAATCAGTACAACAACCACACTAACTTCCATTCCATTGTTCATTGCCACAATCTAACATACAAAATACAAAAATTAAAAACCTTATATTTTATCATAACAAATATCATGTACCATCAACTATGGACATAACAGGGGGCTGTATTTCAGATAAAGCATAACATACTAGTGTGGAGCATAACCATTAAAAGCATTTAACCAAACAAATACGTATTACTTTCACCGAATAGGTATTTCTAATACACATTGTAACAACTACAATAGTTGTAATAGGCGAAATTTCAGTGTAACATCAATTCAGCTGCATGCAAAAATAGAAACCTAATAGGTGATATATCCAACAATCACGACTATCAATTGATGCTGAAAACCCCAAAAGTCATGTGCTTAAGACCCTGTATTACTAAATTATGTAACGTGCATGGTTTCTCATTCTTATTAAGCAACTACAAAGTGCAGGAGAGTGGAATCTGAATGAAAGACATTGAACCAATAGCCTAGAGGAGCCCTACAAAGAAACTAGATATATTGGAGGTGACCTACATCAACATGAACTACTCAAAGTGGAAGTTCTACCTGACCTTTTACTAGCCCTTTTGGTGGACTCTCTGATGGCAACAAAGATTGTGGGATGGGTGCGACAGTCAATGAAAATTTTCAATTTTTGGGGTATGCCCAATCAAAAATATGGCCCTCACTAGCCCTTTGATTCGGCCCATTATTGTTGTCTCCCTTTACTCTGTTGTCCGAGGTGAAAATAACTAAACTGATCACCTACTGTGCTTTAAATTAATGAATGGAGTAGGCAACACAAAGAACCATCCCATATTTCTCTGACTTTTTGCCCAACATTTAAAATTTCTCCATTTTTATATCGTGATGCTACTTTTCCAAAGATTCCAAGTAGTGGTTACTCCAGATTACAATACCAACTAACAGCTTGTGGGCCATTAAAAAGATGATGACAGAATGAGAAATCACAAAATCAGAAATTGAGAAAATGGCAATGGGACAGAATCACAATGGGACAGAAAATGAGAAAATGGCAAAGTTTACAATGGCAATGGCAATGGGACAGAAAATGCTCATTTATATCGTGATGCTATTTTTAAGGGATCTTTTTTCAAAATGACGACAGAATCACAAATCACAAATCACAAAATGATAATAGAATAAAAGATGACACCTATTTTTTACTTAGCTTCAGCATGAAAACGCAATGGGACTTACCACTCCATTCAGATATATTAATGCTAATTACAAGTTGTTTAAAAAAATTAAAATTATATCTCACTATATACCCTATCAGTGTGAACTAAAACTTCGACCGTTAGTGTAGAATAGAAACTGACCCATTATCATTTTGTTAAATCAGTATAACTAGATAAACCACAGCCTTTTCCTCGGATATGTAATGCACATAATTTGACCAACAACCCAAACAAAGTTAAAGGTGACCAGGACATCCATTTTGTGTTTGCAAAAAATGACCCACAACTTAATAACAGAGGATGAGTCCAACCACTTCGAAAAATCTTACCGGAACAGTGTTACCAAGGCAGTGACAAAATAACAGCAACCTGAGCAATCGGTGGTAGAGGGACGAGAGCTTCACTTCGAACGAACCTGACGCGATGACTGATAAATGTTGCAACCCTTGCTCGTGTGTTTGTCAAATGATAGATGGTTCTGGATATCAGTGAATGTGTGGTTAGGAAAGAGGGGTATATTTGTCATTGTATTTTCAACCTTTTTCACTTATCCGATTCCCTCAACCAATACCACCTTTTCAATCGGCTTCTTCAACAGTGACCATATCAAATTTTTACTCTTCTTCTTCGATTGCAGGGGAAGCCTCTTTGCTGGGGAAATTGGCAACAAAACTTCAACCAAACGTGGTTGGCTAAGAATCCCACTCCCACTTTGCCACCAAAGTTTTAACTTCTCCCCAACCAAACACCACCTTATATACAGAAAAGACTATTTTGTTTTCCTCGAACATTTTAAGAAATCAACTCAATTATTTTATTTTTTTTCCGATCAAAGTAATAGATTAATCTCCTTTTGTACTAGCTCAGGATTCCAACCTGGATTGTCAAAGTATAGAATAAAATATTACAAGTCTAAAATTATTTATGTAAGCTTCAAAGGTTCCAAAAGTACTTATTCTAATGAAAAAGAAATTTAAACAAGTTTGAGAATAAACTTATCTAAGCATGACTTTAATGCCAAATTTCTCCTCTTTTTGTGTGTTTGGATAAACTTTGATAGAAAAAAAAATACTTTTATCATATAACCTGTTTTAGGACATTTATTTAAAAAAATAAGGAAACTCATTCTCAATTCAAAGGCAGAACTATGTTTTTCGCAATTCAATAAAGTGAGGGAAAATTTTAAAAACAAAGTGTAAATTATTTGTTATTTAATTTTTTTAAAAAAATATTTTATTAATTTTATTGTTTGATATATATCTACATGTATTTTATTAAAATTTTAACTGTAAATTTTTGGCTAAAACGATATCAATCCTACATTTTGTTCTCTAAAACAAATCCCTCACTTTTAAAAAAATAAAAATCAATGCCTTCTACCCCTGGTGGAAGCTTCTAAATAAATCGTCGACACTATCAATAAAATAATGGTAGTTAGCAGCATTGCACCACCTAACATCTCGGTTCTCCCAATCTGATTATTATTATTATTTTCGTTTGTCTTGCTAGGTCTCCCACAGGAATGTGAGGTTATTTCTTGTTTTAATTCTGAAGCTGTCCGAGTCAAAATTGAATGATAAAACTTAAGTCTCTTTCATATTTTTATTTGTTCATAACAAAGTCTAGTTGAACAGGTTTAAAATTTCTAATTTAAGAAGATCAATCTATGAATTTATTTTTAATTACTGTCAATAATTCAACAACTAGAACTCCTGATAGTGGGCCTACTTATTGGACTGGGCTTGGACCACCCATTCACTTATGTAGGGTTTAAATGCAACTGGAATAAATAATGAGCATTGCAGAAAGAAATGAATGCGCTCCCACCATTTCCTCACCTTCTTCCTAAACGGCTAAACCCATTAAATTATTTTGTTTTCCCCATTTGACATTAATAATTTATGTCATAAATGGAATCTTTTTTATTTTTTATGTTAGGCTTATTATATGTCCAGAACTCCAGCCAGGTAAGCATGTTCAAAACCACTCTATATGATATGCACATATCGCAGACCAACATACTCCAACTTGCAATTTACAAATTGCATGTTTCGCCTGCTTCTTTATTTTGCATATTTTCTGGTTGCATATTGGTCAGTCGCTAGATATATCTGATCACTTTTGACCATAAAAAAAGAGAGGCCATAATTAAAGCTAGATAAAAGTGTGTTCTGTAGGAGCAATACTTGTAGATATATAATGGTTTCACGTCATTTGCATATCTTTTATGTACAACTTTGTTTGAGTTATAATAAAGTAGGTTAAAATTGAGGAAGTCCTTTCCATTATGGACACAAAACCTCTCGATTTAGCTTACTAATACTACATCATACATTTACGAAACGGATTGATTCTATCAACAGATTTTCCGACCATGCTGCGATAGGGTCAATACACATTTATATGGGAGTCATGCTAGCGAATTTTAAAGTACAAGAGATATTTTTTACATGAATTTTCGGTGGAGAATGTTTCTTGAATTTTAACCAAAGACGTATTTTAAGTGCAGTTTAGGAATTTAAAAATTTATTAGAAGCATGTTAGGTTAAGCAGAAGTTGTTAACACTGTTTTTCATTTATCAATTTTCTTGAAGCTACTAACAAATGGTTGAATCACAGAGATCAACGGTAGTAGACCTTAGGATGTCTGTTATTAGAAAGAAAAAATTGTCGATTACTTTGTTTCTCAAACAAATCTGATGGGGCCGCATTAGATCAAGAGAGAGATACAGTACAGCTCACCAAATCCCTAATATCAATCAAATTGCATTTAAATTTTATTATATTTATCAACATAACAAAACAAGGAATATTGAAAAACAAATTATGTAAATTTAAATTGTAGATAAACTTGCAAAAAGAAATATACTCTATGATGTTAACAATTTTCTTCGGTAAAAGTTATGACAGAACAAAAAAGTGTAGATTTGTGTAACTGTCAAGCTTTTATATGACACTACATTATAAATGTTAGCACTTATTTAATATTAATTAGTATCAAGTAGATTAATTTGAGATAATAAATTATGCTCAATAATTTAAATTCTAATTAACATTAAACTGTGATGAATGCACCAAAAAAAGAGAACAAAAAACACAAGTAATCCCCTTCATTTTTCAAGAGAATTTTCCCACTATACAAGAAAAAAGAAAAAGGAAGCCTTGCTATCTACCTTTTGAGACGGCCGAATAAATCATATTTAATTTCTCATACACCTCAACAAAAATAGATTTTTTCTAACCGTCCAAACAGATTCCCGTTCCCGTTACCGTTACAATGGCCATTACCTGTTCGAAAAATTGTCTAACTATCCACCTCGACATCGCCGTCGTCGTTTTCGTCGCCAGCGTCTTCGTCGTCCTCATCGAGCCACCGCTCCACGGGGGAGCACTCCGCCTTATGCCGGAACTTCCAATCAAGCGCTTGGCACGCGCGTGAGCAGTAATTCACCGCGCCACACACCGAACACCTGCGAAACTCGTGCTTCCTCGTCTCTGGCCGACCACAGCCCGCATGCGAGCAGAGCCTGAGACCCGGCCCCGGAGACCCGCCCCGAGACGCGAACCACTCCGTCATGAACCGGCACGCTGGATGGGCCTCCGGCGCCGGCACGTTACATCCGAAATCACTAAGCAACGGGCACCCAGACCCCGCAAGTTGCCGGAGATGCCGGTGGTTCCACTTCAGCAAGTTGCGCGCGGCACCGCCGGCAGAGAGCACGGCGGCGAGTTCCCGTGCGTTGGCCTGGACGAGGAAACGCCGGCCCTCGACGATGTTCTGTCGAACGCCGTAACCGTCTTGCAAGCAGTGGCCAAGCTCGCGCAGCGCGTCGATGTGGCCGAGGAAGGCTGATCTGGCGCAGAGAGCCACACCGGCACGGAGGTCCTTGTCGCTTTTTGAACCGCCGCTGCCGTTGAACTGAATAACCGCAAGCGAGTACAGAGCCCGCGCGTGAGAACTTATCGCCGCCTTCGCCATAAACGAAGCCCCGCTTCCTCTGTTTTGCAAACAGTAGAACCGAATCTGCACAATAGAAACACTTTCCATTCAATTTTTTGACAAATAAAAAAAAAAAATTATATTTCGATTTTAGAGTAATTAGTACTAACCATGCCCAAAGTATAACATGCCTCAATGTTTCCTGCATCTGCACACTGTTTAAGGAAGCGATGTGCGGAATCACACCAATCTTTGGCTTTAATGGAGAAAGTTCTTGGGGAGGCTTTGGATAATACAAGAGAATTGAGTGCTAAACTGTTTAATCTTTTACACCTGTTCCACAAAAAACCACAACTCTTGTCAAACAAACAAATCCCCAATAACGTTACAGAACAGAGAATAAAAAATGGAAAAAAAAATGTACAAGCGAGAGGAGCAAGTGTGTTGTTTAGTAACGTACGTTATCAAAACATTGACAAAATCGGAAGGGGAAGTTGCAGTTGAGCTAAGCTTGCAGAAGATAGAGATTACAAGGTCATCCGGCAAAGACTCGAAAAAATCGTATTCTCCGGCGGTTTTTTCCGGCCATTTCCTCTGCTTTTTCCGGCTAATAAAGGAGTCTTCCGTCGTCACATGCATGTTTATATTCTTCTTTCTCTTCACAACCCCAACATCGGAACACATCCTCGTCACTATTCCAGGTCCAGGATAACACGCCCCTCTCCTCGTTCTCATATCCCTAATCCGCTCTATCTTTTTTTTCTCTCTCTCTCTCTCTCTCTATCTCTAGCTTGAGAAATAAAGAGGAAAATAAAATAACCAAAGCAACGAGTTATATATAAGATCGGTGATGTGAGTCTCTCAACCCAACAAAGGCCTTGACCCCAGACCACGACAACAGCAACGACACAGCCGAAGGTTTTAAAAACCTCTTAAAAATATATATATATACAGTTTTAACCAGACACAACACAGGAAATGTTAAAGTGGGTCAGGGAAGTACTTAATTACAGAAACAGCCCTGACGTTGTCGTTTATATTGGTCAAATGACGTTGACCCAGATCCGCACCGTCGTCGTGCCTGAGTTGTCGATGCTGTGAATATGGAATTGGCTCTTTTTTTGTACTGCCAACCAAATGCTTCTCCCTTGTCTGCACGCTTTTGATTTTGAACACTCTCTCTTTTTTATTTTTGTTTGTTTTATTAAGGAAAAAAGGAGGGAATGAGAGGGAGGTATAGAAGGGAGAGAGTAAAGTAACCTACCCTCTCTAAATATATGCTTGAGTTTGTTTCAAAAGCGGTTAAATTTGTTGCTAGTAAAACAACTAACTTCGTTTATTTCTGGAATTTAAACCCCAGGTTTGAAACAACGTACGCGATTCTCGCGTGCGCGTGAGGTCCACTTATATGCTTTCGCGCGTGAACCACCCAACAGCCAGTAGCATAAGAGTGGGTAAATTCAGGTACCGAGTTCTGAGCACTGGTTTGAAGGTCAAAACTACGATTTGGCAACTGGTTCCGATACTCGTCTGTTTCACTTGCGTTTTTATGGTCTCATCCCAATTTTATATATTTTTATTCTAACTTTATCACCTCTTTGTAAGAAATGTGAGATAAAAAAGTAACGTGTAATTATTATTTTGGGTAATATTTTTTTTACATTATATAAGATAAATATTATTTTTTACACTTATATTTTTTAAACGAGTATCATAAAAAGAAAAATTACCTCCCGTTTCTTTTTTTTCTTCTATTTATATATTTTTATTCTACGATTAGGCTTATTTTTTATATAAAAATATGGGCAGAATATACTTAGCATTAAAAAAATTTACCACTAATTTAATAAATTCTGTCAATTTAACAGTTATAATTTATTGGATTTATTAAAAATTAAAAATTAATTAATAAATACAATCCAATAAATTATAACCGTTAGATTAACAGAAATCAACGGTGATTAAGTTGATAGTAAAAGTGGTAAACTTTTTTGGTGGTAAGTATATCCTTCCCCTAAAAATATCGCGGAGAGACAATTGTTGACATACCTTAGGGGCCGTTTGGTAGGAGGTATTTTTCATGATTCTCGCAAAACTGAATTTTTCTAAATTATTAATTTTCGAATATTATCGTAAACGGAATATTTTCATTATATTTTTTAAAATAGAGATTCTTGACAAAAAAAAATAAATTCTCTTCTACTAACCGATCTATAAAAGAAAAAACAATTGCTGACCTAACAATCTTTATTTTAAGCGGTGGAGTACGGATGCTACTGTGTCAAGGACGGTTTTTTTCTTAGTTAATTTAATTATTGATTATAACATAAGAATTATAATATGTAATTGATAGTAAAGAGTATTACCAATGGGAGAAACTATTTGATATGTGAATAAATTGCACGAAAAGACTAAAGGGACACGAGATTTTTCTGAGCAAAACACACGAAGTACAATATATAGAAATGTTATTGAGATTAGAAAAAAAAAAAAAAAAAAAGTCAGATGATGTAAGCAAATTGGTCTAGCATACCAGCTCATACGCTAGCTTTCTTGCCATTGTTACATGCTAATATATAGTCTGCTTCGCACATCGCACCCATATCCTCCTTCCTCCTATTTCAATATTCACATGTAATATTTTATTATAAATTAGTGCTAAGTTTATTGAAGGAGAGTGAATAATTTATTATTTCTTGAATGATAAATTAATTTGTGAAACATTATGATTATTTGTTATGTTTCTATCTTTTTATTGACGAATCAATATATCCTGCTATTGTTTTATTTTTAATATATTCCAGGTGTGAGAAACCAAAAGAAACTTATGTTGTAAGAGAAGTAGATTTTGATAATGATCTCAAGTGACCAAATTTTTTGTCTATTTAAGCATAAATTTCTCTTAATTTCTCACATTTTGAATGTATTAAAAATAAAACATTAGCATGTTATATTGATTATGTAAAAAAAAATACCATAAAAATGAATTGTTTCACCGTTAACTATACCATTTAAGAAATCATGATATCATTTATTCAACTTAAATTATTTATTTAGTAAAACGAAGAAAAATAATAAAATTATTTTTATTGATATAAATTAATTTTTTATTTATTTGGAAGATTTTTGCATAGAAAAATAAAAATAATTTATTATATTAATTATTATTTGATTCAATAAAATTTATATAATAATAATTGTATTTTTTATGATACACACACGAGTTATGCCATGTTTCAACTTCATTAGGTCCGCGAATAATTTGCAAGTATCGTCGCGCTGTTTTTATTATCATTATTTTCATTGTTAATGCCAAAAAGCCGTAATCAAACAACAGTTAAGTCACACAGTAATGTGATAATATACAAATTTCATGATTGAACAAATTTTTCATATAAATTAGTACGGCAATGCTAATGACAGCAAAACATTGACAAATGTTATAATACATTAACACAACAATATTAGTCATGATTCATGAAACATTTTAGAAGAACCAAAATAAATTAATACCCCAATAAGATAGGTTTGGTTCGTTTATCTAAATATAAGCATATTGAATCATTTGTAATATATAAAAATTGTTTTACTTGATTCAGGTAATAAAAAGTGAATCAAACTAAACTAAAACATTCTTAATTATTATTTAAGGGGTCTTTATAATTTCAAGAGTACAAAAATCATTTTTAAATTAAAAATTTGCAAATTATAAGCAAATTGATTGATTTTCAATATAAAAATAATAATATATTTGTTTCAGAAGACTTTTTACCTTAAAATGAATCAAACTAAATTAAAAATATTCCTTTTTATTTATCAACCGGTTCCAGCATAAACGGATTATATAGTGTAACTTTTTTAAGATTATATTCTTCATGCTTACAATTCAAATTCGAAATTTCTTTTTAAGGGAAATAACTTCTTGCCATTTGAAAACATTTTTATTGGTAAAATATCCCTAATTTCACACTTAAAGAGTTTTTATAATGTGGAGAGTTTAAAAAAATTGTAAATTAGAATAACCATAACATATGAGTAAATATTAATCTCACATATTAAGTACTGTTTAATGAAACAAAATATAAAAAAAAAAATTATTTCAAAAACCTTATCGAATTAATCATGAGATGTTTTTGCGTTATTGTAGTTTTTTTTTTTTTTGGGGGGGGGGGGGGGGGGGGAATTAAGTTGATGTATACTAAAAACTTCTAAGCATAGTTTGATAGTTTGATTGAGGTGCACCATGCTTTGTTTTTGTTAATGGACTTTTGCAAAAATACAAAAATAAATTAGGCCTTATCTATTTTAAAATTTATTTTTAACTTAAAAGCTATTTTATATTTGAATTTAATTCGTGAAAAATATTTTTAATTAAAAATATTTAAATATTAGAATTGTACTTTTTTAAATATAAAATAATAAAAAATGTCATGTGAAAATAAATTATGAAGCAAGATTTGATGGCGGCGGAATCCATAACGGTAGGGGACGATGAATGTGAAATTGATTGGGATCGAAATTAATATATTTGATTTTTTTAATTTTACTTTGTATAAACGTAAAAAACTTAGTTTAAAAAATATGATTTTAACTTTTTTGTAGCACATTTAAAAAAAAAATCGAAATAGTAATAATTATTTATAATTAGAAGATTTTTTAAAAAATAAAAATAGTTTTTGAAAGAAAAACAAACTCATTCAAATAGACCCCAGGAGTTTAAAAACAAATTGGGTTTGGGTTTATTGATTTTATTTTATTTTATATTTTGGTAGGATGTAAAAAGATCTGCGACTCTTACACGTACCTATAACCATTGAACATGATCTCTTTTGATATCTTTGGAGGAAGATGATAAGATCTTCCTTACAAAACACCCAAAAGTATAATTCATTTCCTATTTCTTAGACTTAATTCGCTTTTATTGCGTCTCCTCATGCTTGTATACTATTAATTAATCCCGCATTAAACGTGGCTTATGGGGAGCCTCCGTAGGAACTAGGAACTTATCACATCAACCTCCTGGTCGTAAAACAGTGTCATCGCAAGTTGCTAATGTTACATCTTATCTCAGAAATTAGTGACGTTGAATATAGCAAGTTTTTGGTCCAGTGGAAAAAACGAACACGAGAACTAACTAGGGAAACTAGCTACGGAAGGACACCACACCCTGTTGGTCCTCTAGCTATGAATATAACAAATTTGAATTAGGTGATGTCGACAA
This sequence comes from Gastrolobium bilobum, assembly GCF_033153095.1. Taxonomy (NCBI): domain Eukaryota; kingdom Viridiplantae; phylum Streptophyta; class Magnoliopsida; order Fabales; family Fabaceae; genus Gastrolobium; species Gastrolobium bilobum. The sequence continues at coordinate 230,510 of NW_026898776.1, read as the reverse complement.
CTTAAAGAGTCCAAAAGAGTGACCCCTAGTCTCATCTGCTATACATGGAGAATGGGACGTGTGTGTATGAGATTATAGCATCTCGTAATCTTGTGTGTGGTATATACGAGCCTAAGATCTATCTACTCCTACACAATCTCTTACCGGGTCCTGCTCGTACACCCTATAATCCCATGAGATCTTTCCAATTTGGATTAAGCATTTCCGCCAAACGAAGTGAAGTGGTGTGTCGTTTGGATTTGAATTCTCTTACGTAAAATAAAGAAAGTGAAGTTATTATGTTTCGGGAGCAAAAATAATTGAGTGAGACTGAGGTGAAAAAAAAAGAAAATATATAGATTGAAGAGACAGGAGAGAAAAAAATAATAATTCACGTGTCAATATTTGAGTGAAAGAATCAGGGTAGTCCTGAAGCATATTAAAAAATTCTAAAAAGATAATCATGTGATTATATTATTTAATTACAATTATTCATTTAACGTATCACTTTTTCACGTAAGAAAATAAAATCGGGCAGTAAGGAGCTGTTTAACTCTAAGATTGTAAAATAAATGGCATGTTTATTTCTAACATTGGAGTAATGGTTTTATATCAGCGATATGACCATTTTATATTATGGTATATTGGTGCTTCTAACATTTTATATGTGAGCCGTTAAAGTAGATTGATCACGTCTTGTATGTTATATTTCTTTAATATATCTCTTACCACAAAAATTTATTGAGCTTGAAAGTTTAATAATTACTTGTATTAAGAAATTTAATAATATTTAATTATTTGTTAATAAAATAAAAAACTATAATTATTGGACTCGTGACCATTCTATCGTATAGACTTTAATATAATGTAAAGCAATCAATTTACTCAAAGTTTCAATTTTGGCTGAAGATCATATTTATCATAAATTGGATCTTTACCATATAATAAATAAATAAATCTCACGTTTGAAAATAACAGAGTACAAAACAAATCTGGATATTTGAAAGCAAAGGGGGAGAGCGTGTTAAGTGGTATGGCCTGGTGGCTACTACTGTGAATGCTTCCCTTGTATTTCCTATGTGATAAACAAGATATGCATCTTATCCGCATTTTCTCTTTAGTTTATCCTGCCACGAATAAAAGGTTACCTCTATTTGTTCTTTACTTTCCTTTTTATGTGACGTCGTTACAGATGGCAATTGTCGGGATGCTTTCTCGTGTTAACGTCAGTGCTTCTGGACAACTATTGAACGAATGAAGGAAAAACAAAATAAAATAAAGACCATTAAATGGAGGATCGAGTAAAAGATTATGAATAAATGGATTGTATCACAAGTTAATTGAGAAACGTTAAAGGCAAAATCGAACACTCCATGACATCACGTGAAAGCTTAAATTGTCCATGGACATCATGTATCGAGAGAAACTCCTATGCTAAATGCCTACCTAACTAAAAGTAAAGTGTTTACAAATGATTTATTAGTCAAGTAATTAAATTTATCAGAATGTATGCGTTACATAATGCATAGTTTTGACTTTGATAACATTTTTCCATGAAAATGCAGTGATGCCTTTAGATATAGAAAAAATTAATATATTTTCTTGTAATAAAAACAGGAATTAAAGAATGATAATAAAACGGCGAGTTGAGATGGAGATCGAGTGGTACTAGTAGTGCCTGAGCGATAACTTGAGATCGATGCGATTAAAAAGGTAGGCTAAGGCTGCAATCCAAGTAAAGTCCAAAGAGTGGGGAATTGCAATTGCAAGATTGCATACCTTGCTTTCTAGCATTCTCCTAATTTTGGATAGAATCTGAACTGTTAAAAGGAGACGTTAGATAGGACCCACTTTTTGTTGGGAGGTTTCTGGACATGTAAGTTGTTCCCTCTCAGTGATGCACGGCTCTTGTCTAAATATGCCACGTGTATCCATTTTCAGCGATTCCCTTACTGTGCTGTCACCAGTTTCACATGCCACGCAAAACAAATTTTGAAGACGAGTACATGCTAAGTGTCGCAACGCTTGCTCCCTCTCACCCTTCTCTTCATTTTTATCTTAAAATCATAAGCTAATAAAACGTATGATACAATATTAAAGTTACTATTATTACTTTTGTGTACAGTACAACTACCATACATTTTTCCATCTCAGGTAATGAAGAAATTACACTTGAAAACGTAGAGATTCATTGGCTCGAGAACAATTATTCTGTCACTTGCTTGCTTCGTGCATACCAATTGGAGAAAAAGTTTTCTTTACTAATTAAGAGGGTATAATTTCTAGAAGGTAGTGTAGATGGTATTGATTTTAATAAAGATGCTGCAAGTTTGCGTTATTAATAATTAATAATAAGTAATATTCCTAAACCATGCAAATGAAGAAAAAAAAAATCAAATTTTATATATTTAAAAAAATCATTTAATCAATTAAATTTTTTTTAAAAGAACAATTACGCACAGCTCAAATGATCAAAATAATTAAGAAGTAAATATAAACTCAAACAGAAATAAAAGTCATTTTAAAACTAAATCCACATTTGTACATTCCATACTATGCTTAAAGGTTCCTAAACTAGCAAAAAAATTCAACACTTTTGACATGTATATCCGTTGTTAAGTCCAACGAGTAATTTCTTTAGAGCATATTTGTATCTCTCTTTTTTTTAAGCTAAAAGTTATTTATAAGATAAAGTTAAAAAAGGTCTTAAAAAAAGCTAAAAGCTATTTAGGGTCCGTTTAGATGGACTTATTTTTCTCCAAAAGCTTTTTTTTTACTTAAAAAAAATCACTTCTCAATTTTTGTTCGTTTGAATGTCTGCTTTTAAAAAAGCAGAAGTCACAAAAAAGGTAAAAAATTTACTTTTTTCAGAAGCTAAAAATTTTAACTTTTAGAAAAAGAAGAAGTCAAAAGTCAAATATTTTTTTCAAAAACTAAATATTTTTATAAAAATAAAAATAGCTTTAACTTTTGTAAAAAAAACTTCTAAAATAAGAAAGAGATAAAAGTTACTTTTTTTAGAAGGTGAGACAAACCATCTCTTAGTGATTACTATGATTATATAAAATTTATAGCTTAGAATCTGTTCATTTAAAAAAAAATACATATTTCAAGAAAAGATGATAAAAGTTAAAAAAAAACTCCTCCAGCTTTTGACTTTTGCCTTTTGCCTTTTTTCTTTATTATATTTTTTTTTTTGGTAAACAAAAACTTTTTATTATAAGAACTTTTGTAAAAAACTGTTCAGCCTAGTTTCTGCTTATAAAGAGAAGAAAAGCTATTAAAAAAGGATTCAAATAGACACTTAGTACACTACATATTACATTAGATAGGGGTATTCACGATATGTATTGAATCGATTTTGTGTTAGAATGTTAATTTTGATATATTTGTAATATGTTAATGCTTTACTACAATATGAAGTGACACAAAATAAAAGAAAATTGTATCCACAATTTTCACTCCCCAAAAATTCATACAATAAAATGGATTTGAATAATTTGTTGAGCTCGTAAAGCGAGCTCATGACAAAGAGACCATTATCCATGGGCTAAGTGAACAATAACATTAGAGCCTGTTTGGAGCACCTAATAAAGAAGATAGGATATGATAACTTATCATATCTTACTTTTATCTATTATTTGGTTGGTCAATAAGATATGATTAGCTTATCCTATTGTCCCATTTTATCCTATTCAATACATGATTTCTTATTCTACGGGGGGAGTTGGGTTAGGATTCAACAGGATAGGATACCAATATTGGATACCCAATATATCCTCACGCTACCCAAGCTACCCAATATATCCTCAAGCGTGACCAATATACTTGTATTTATTGCATTATATTTTATTTTTTCTTTCTCCTTTCTCCTTCTATATAATCTTATCAGAATTCTAATCAGGTGCTCATCAAACACATGACATGATATAAACTCGTTTAATGGACATGATAGGATAAGGGTAGGGGCTGATAAGCCGATATCATGTCATGTGTTTGATGAGCACCTGATTAGCAATCTGATAAGATTATGTAGAAGGAGAAAGGAGAAAGAAAAAATAAAATATAATGCAATAAATACAAATATATTGGGTAGCGTAGGGATATATTGGGTATCCAATATTGGTATCCTATCATGTTGAATCCTAACCCAGCTCCCCCCATAGGATAAGAAATCATGTATTAGATAGGATAAAATGAGACAATAGAATAAGCTAATCATATCATATTGACCTACCCACCAAACAAGAGATAAAAGTAGGATATGATAAATTATCTTATTCTATCTTCTTTATCAGGTGCTCCAAACAGGTCCAAAGTGGTCTTGAAAATCACAATCAACCAAAAACCTTGAGACATTAAATGTATAAGTCATTCCACTTATATAGTGCTCATTCATCATTTCATTCTTAGCGTTGGACTTAGATTTGGATTTCCCAACATAATTTACCATTATGATCTATAAAAATGTCCAAGCATTATTCTTTTAAAAGTCACACGGAGCTCCGCATATTTCTAAAGAGTTCAGTGGATGTCCTTTAAAGGTTTAATGACTTACACAAAGTCTGACCAGTAAGACTTTGTGTAAATTTGAAAAGTTATTTTTTTACTTTACATGTCAGCAATGTGACTGGAGAGAGAGAAAAAAAAGTAACTTCAAATATACATAAAGTCTTACCGATCAGACTGTTGGGTTTGCTCTTTTACTAAAGCCCAAATGGGTATTAGTATGAGAAGAGCCCAAGGAACCTAGAGCCCAATGAGCTAGGGTTTCTTGGAACCCATATAAATAGTACCTCTTAAGTTATCAGCCTCTAAGGTCTTTTTTGTGAGAAAGAGGCAAGCTCAGAATCTAATCAGTGCCCACACACTTCCCCTTCCTCCTCGAGAGATAGTTTGGAAGATCTGCCACAGTCCAGCTTCAAGGAGGTTGTTCGTGCTGCGGCGCTGAGGTGAGCTGTTCATGAAGAGGAATCCTACAAGGGAAGATTCTACACGAGACCTGCGCCCCGAGAGGTAATTGTGAAACAAGGATGATTCGGTAAGCATACCAATGTACTAGGTCCTAAACAGCTTCCGAATAAATATAAGATTTCCTACAATTGGTATCAGAGCCTTGGTTGTACATTGGTATGTGAATCTAGTTTCACTATTCATGTAATTAGTTTTGCTTCTTGAAATGTGGCACCTAGGGTTCTAGGATTATGGTATGAATCTAGCATGTGTATTTTATAATTCATTTTCATAAAAGTTTAAATTTTAATCGGTAAAAATGCTTTAATCCATGGTTAGGGTCTCTCGTGTATTTCTCGATTTGTAACAAGGAGCCTAATCCCATATGATTAGGTTTCCTCCTTGCTGTTTTTGTTTATTTTTGGAATTTCTGTGTATTTTTTCAATATTTTGTAAAAATTCAAGATCGAGAAATCGCGAGGAAGATGCGCAGTCAGAACTGTCGGAGACTTTTCGAGGATTTACTGATCTCGGAATGGGGCGATCTATATATGGTTGGAAAGAGGACGGAAAGAAGAACGCAACGGTGGGTGGATCAACGCCTTCGGAGACTCCACACTCCACCACGCGCCTCCACAAGAGGCTGAGAGTGGCCGCCACTCTCCGGCAAAGAATGGGAGAGTGAGGGAGCGTCCGACCACCTTTTTGGGTGGTTCCGGCAGCGGTGCACTCTTCTCTACGTGGCGGTCCTTCCCCTGGAGTTTCAGCCTGATTTGACTTCGAGTGACGGCGCGGCAGACCTGACGGCTAGGGTTCCTCTTTCGCGTCCTAGGGTTTCTCGCCAAAGGATTGGGTCTTTGGGCTTTTGGGCCCATGAAACCCTAAAAGGGCTTGAGACAGATACTATGGGCTAGGCGAAAGTCGAATTCCAAAGTTTTATTATTTAATTTAATTTAATTTTATTTTCTTTAAAATAGGAAGGCCATGGATTAAAGTAATTATGATTTATTATTTAATGCTTTTATTGATTGGTATAAATTATATGATTGATAACATGCTTTATTGCGATAACATGCCATATAGAATAGGTGGTGCCATATTGTTGCATAACTTGTATGATTGCATGAGCATAACAGCTATTATGTCTTCAGCGACTAGTATGATAGTTATTATGAGATTATTTTGATTTTAAATCATCCTAAGAAATTAATTAATAATTATTATGATTTTTATTAAAAATCTAGATTAATAATTGAATTAATTAATTTTGGATAATTAACATCAAGACAAATAATCGTTATGGAAATTATTTTGATTTCAAATTATCCTCATAAATGATAATTATTATGATTGTTGCAATCTAGATTAATAATTAAGTCAGCTATTTGGATGATTTAAATCTAGAAAAATAATTAGAGAAAATTTCCTAAGAGAATTCTTTTATTTTGCGAGTAATTTGTGGGTTTTCTGAAATGGTCATGGAATAACACACGCTGCATACAACATTCATGTATCATGATTGTTTGGAGCACACGCTGACGTAAAGTGACTGGATTTCAGGACCTTAATGCTTTCAAAATTATGTTAAGCTTAGTGCACGTTTGTCGGCGCTCTTACTTATATAGTTTTTGAAATCAAACAAAGGATACTCTCAATTAAATAATTCTTGGAAATTAGAAAATGTTGCTTATGTTGAATGGAAGGAGATTTAAATTAAGAGATTAATTTAACCTTCAAGCGCATTATAGGACCATTAATAAAATAATCATGTGAAGTCCCATCGAATAAGCATGATTGGATTTTATTAGATTGGACTTAAATATCTATGGGAGAAGATTTAAATTAAGAAATTAATTTAAACTCCAGGCGCATTGTGGGCCTATCAATAAAATAATCATGTGAGGCCCCAACGGATAAGCATGATTGGATTTTATTAGGCCTTAATAATTTCAAAATTTTAATAAAGTATTGTACGGCCCATCGTCGATAATACTAAGTTATTAAAGATAATTTTGAAATTAAACAATGAATTCGACTGGGCTTATGAAAATTCTCAAACAAAAATGTTGAATGGGTGAAGGTTTTAAAAATTAATTAATTTTAAAACCTGCGGGCTCCATTTGTGGGTTTATTAGGGAAATGGTTATCGCTGAAGCCCCATCGGATAAGGATAATCAGATTTCACTAGATTAAATCTTAATAATTTCAAAATTTTAGTAAAGTATTGTACGACCCATCGTCGGCAATGCTTAGACACTAAGGATAATTTTGAAATTAAACAATGGTTAATTACATTCAACTTTGGTAAAATTGTTAACCCTCCCATCGAGGCTCTGGCAATGGCACTGAAGGCCCAAATAACAATTTTGGTTTTTACAAGTGACTTGCCCATCGTAAGCCTTGTAAAGATAAACTGAAAGATTGTTAACAATAAACAAGAGTAGTTATGAGAATCTACTTGCACTTCGTTTGTTTATTGCATTATTTGTTTGTAATTGTGTGCTTTATATGTTTTTCAGAAAATATCTTAGAAATGATTTTGAGTCGAAAACCTCTAGATGGTACCAACTATGAATAAGTGAAAAGCAAATTTTTTGATATTGTTCTAAAACATAGAAGCTAAAATTTGTCCTGACAATGCGAGGGCCATAGCAACCTGCAGAGAATGCGTCTAAGGAAACTAAGATGCATTTCTCAGATTGGGAAAGGGCAGATATGGTAGTTCGCTGCTATATTATTGTCAGTCTTTCCAAATACTTGCAGAAGCAAGTGCACATGATTAAGAATGGAGTAAAAATGCTTCAGACTCTTAATGACATGTTTGCTGCGTCTAGCAGCTCTGCTAGACAGAATGCAGTCGGTGCAGGTTTTGCTAAGAGTCTTGTTAAATCCAAAGGGAAACCCAAGGGTGGTAACAAGAACAAAATGACTTGGTTATCAGTTGTCAAACCAGTTGCTATGAAGAAGCCGCAAGGCAAGTTCTTCAAGTGCAGACTGAAGGGATACTGAAAGAAAAATTGCCCAGAGGTGATGAAAAGAACCTGACATGGGCATATCAAGGCCTGATCAGTGAATGAATTATTGATTCAGGAATCACTGATTATGTTTGTTACTCTTTGTAGTAGTTCAAACATGGCATACTTGTCAGCAATGGACATAGATATTTTAAGCTTAAAATTGGGAACTTGGGTCTGCATTTGCAGTAGGACAAGTTATTAATAAGACTATGATTTTGGGTGACTGTTTATTTGTTCCAGATTTCAAGAGGAATTCAATTTTTGTTAGTTGTTTTGGTTAAAACATGGGTTGACAATGCAATTGATTCCTCAGTTACATTTTGAAGTTCATCTTCGTCTTGTTTTTTCTGGTACATTGTTTAAATAGTCTTTATTACCTTTGTCCTATACCTCCTAAATTTTTGTGTTGAATGGAAAGGATGACGAACAAGGATTTTCACCAAAGAAATAAAAGTTTCAAATGAAACATAACTTTGGCCTTTGTGATTGAGTCACATTATCTCAAGTAGAGAATATGTTTTAGTTAAAAGAGGGACTGAAAGTTCAATAATCTTTTAACTAACAGCTACATGTTAGTCCTATTTGGAAGGTAAAGTGGCCAAGCAATCCTACAAGGGCCAAAAAGGTTTGCGCAACTATTCAAATGGAATTGGTACATACTAAAGTATGTGGACCACTTAACGTTCAAACCAGAAGAGGTGATGAGTACTTCATTATATGAATGTTTACTCTGGATTTGGACAGATGAACCAAGTGCGCCATAAGTCTAAAGCTTTTGGAAATTTCCAAGAGGTTTAGTCTGAGGCAGAAAAGCATGTAGGTGTTCAAATCAAAACACTTTGGTCTACTAAAGTGTTTGGCTACCTGTCTGGTAATTTCAGGTCTTACCTGATTTAAGAGGGGATAGTTTTCGTAACTGTCAACTCTAAGAACGCGTTAGTTGAATGAAGTTGCAGTATGCAAAAATCAAACATTTCTTGACTTGGTGAAGATCATGTTCAGTTATTCATCTTTGCCAATGTTGTTCAAGGGAGATGCCTAAGAGAAAGAAATCTACCTTCTTAACTTGGTTCCGTCAAAGTTTGTTGTAAAGACACCTAAAGAATTATGGAAAGGGTGCAAGCCCAGATCAAACCATATTCGGATTTAGGGTGCTACGGCACACGTCTTACAACAGCAGTCAAATGAGATGGAATCTTGTATGGAAGAGTCCATATCTTTTGGCTACCCTAAGAGAACTAGGGATGATTTCTTATTTAGTCTTAAGGACAAGATAATCTAAGTGAGCACTCACATGATTTTCTTAAAGGAGGACTAGATAAGAAATTATAAGCTCTTAAGTTAGGTTATTCTTGATGAGATTTATCTCAGATCAAGAATTTCCAGAATCTCTAGAAGCTTCATCCACTGTTCCCTTGATTGTTCAAGAGGGGATATATATATCTCTAAGTGAACAAACAAGAGAACCATGATTGGAAATTCAACATGATAATATATAAGTGAAACTAGTAGAAATATTAGTATCACATGTAAAGGAACAATATCAAGGATAAACGGATCCTCAAGAAATTGAAGATCCATCATTTGACCCACTCTTTGTTTTACCTATAAATACACAAGGTCTAGTGTAGTACATTCGTAGTGGGAGAGAACCTTGTTAACTCTCAAGTTGTCTCTTGTTGAGTGATATTGATCCTACTAGTTACGATAATGCACTAGAAGATGTTGTTGATCAAGTGTTGCTCAGGCTATGAACAATGAGATGAAATACTTGTATTTCAACTCCGTTCGGTCCTAGTAAAGACACCAAGAGGGGTAAAACCCATAAGGTGCATGTGGACATAAAAGGCAAAGAGAGGATGGACAGAAAGGTGAAAACCTTCAAAGCTAGCTTGGAGGCATTTTTTGCCAGACGCCATGCTTGAATCTATCCAGATTCTCTTAGTTGCTATAAGTCTCAATTATGAGATTTCATTTTGGGAGTTGGATGTCAGGATATCTACATACAACAACCAAAAGGGTTTATAGCAAATGAGTAGGAACACACGGTATGCAAGTTGTGAAAGTCTATTTCATAGACTTAAGCAAGCATCCAGGTCTTGAAACATCATTTTTGATCAGGTTATCAAAATTTTGATTTTGAGAGAACCTTGATGACTGATGTGTATTTGTATGTAAAGGATACAACGGAAGACAGTAGTTTTTCTGGTACTTTATGTAGATGATATGCTCCTTATTAGAAACAATGTGGAGGTAATATCAAGCATAAAGAGTTGGCTAAGTTAGTGTTTTGGTATGGAAGTACTGGGGAAGCCAATTATATTCTTGGTATAAAACTCTTATGAGACCGGAAGAATAAGTTGTTGGCATTACCTCAGGCTACTTACATTGACAAAACTCAAAATTCAACATGAGAATTCTAAGAGAAGAATTATAATTCTCAGATGTGGAATTCATCTTCCTAAAGAGTGACCAAAGACTTCTAAGAAGGAAGAATGCATGAGCAAGATATCTTATGCTTTGGCAAAGGTAGACTCACGCATATCATGTTGGGCGTTAAACCAGACATCTGTCACGTAGTGGGAGTAGTGAGATAGTACCATTTTGAACCTAGAGGAATACTAGATTATTGTTAAGCATGTACTCAAGTATCTTTGGAGAACGAGAGATTATATGCTGGTATATTCTAGTGGGAGTCTTGAAAAGCTGAGTTTTCAAAAATTCAGTTATTTCAAGTGGATATTGACTCAAGAAAATCAACCTCGAGCTATGAGTTTTTCACTAAACTCAGATAACATTAGAGGTGGATCTTGCAGACCCAGTTACTAAGAGTTTGCCTGAACTTGTGTTCGAGAGGCATGTTACTTCTTTGGGTCTTAGGAGGATCCCAGACTTGCATTAAGCAAGTGTGAGTTATTGGTTTCATTGTGCTCTTGGAGTAAGACGATGAAACAATAAAATAATTTTCTGAATTTCATAAATAAGGTTTTATTTATTTATTTTGCGCACTATTTACAAACATAAAGGTCCGGATCAATTTGTGTAGTATATGATCATATGGATACGTTCATGGAGGACATGATCATAGGTTCTCACAATTGATGAATGGAGTCACATCCGTTAAATAAAGTTGGGCACTTTATTTAGGCTGCAATATTTTATGAAATGGTTTTGTCCGAATCATTGTAAAATATTGGTGTGAATTAACATTCACATTGAAAGGATCAAGGAGAGATTTGATTAAGGTTGTTTTTCTGTCATAAGGTATCAAATCTCCAGTTAACTATAGTTATGTGATTGCTCTTAATCCTGAGTTTATTATAAATAGGTAATCAAATAGTTTTCATTCTTTGATTTACCAACGGGTGAGGTTCGATCTATTGACGACCAATAACTCGGTATTTTGGGAGTGAGATTATTTGATTATCGGTATTTATGAGATAAACAACATGGAATTTGTAGGATATGTCCCCTTGATATGTTTCGGTACTTGGATATTAAAGACACTGGCCAGTGCATGTAATCCATCAGAGAAACTATCATAGTCAAGGGAATAAATAATTGATTGAGTTACAGAAAACTTGTCAATCAATTATAGACATTCTACAAAGGGGCGATGCATATTCATGTTATAAGTGTTGTTAATCTTGGAGTTCAAGTTCGGGCTTTTAGTGGAGTAGCACCGAATTAGATAATCATTCGTTGATTATCAGGAGCCTTGATTAATAACAGATGGTAGATCCCCAAGCTAGCTTGAGACGGGTATTTTTCGGATAGATGATGACTTATGGGTTACATGATCTTGGGTTTTACGACTCAAGTTTGTATCCAAAAGAGCAAGTGGGAGATTGTTGGGTTTGCTCTTTTACTAAAGCCCAAATGAGTATTAGTATGAGAAGAGCCCAAGGAACCTAGAGCCCAATGAGCTAGGGTTTCTTGGAACCCATATAAATAGTACCTCTTAAGTTATCAGCCTCTAAGGTCTTTTTTGTGAGAAAGAGGCAAGCTCAGAATCTAATCAGTGCCCACACACTTTCCCTTCCTCCTCGAGAGATAGTTTGGAAGATCTGCCACAGTCCAACTTCAAGGAGGTTGTTCGTGCTGCGGCGCTGAGGTGAGCTGTTCATGAAGAGGAATCCTACAAGGGAAGATTCTTCACGAGACCTGCGCACCGAGAGGTAATTGTGAAACAAGGATGATTCGGTAAGCATACCAATGTACTAGGTCTTAAACAGCTTCCGCATAAATATAAGATTTCTTACAATCTTTGTGTAAATCACCTAAAAGGACACATGTTTGTATGCTTTAAAAGGATACTTATTTTTTCCATTTCTAAATGTTTGCAAAACTTTCCTTAAGAAAGCTATGTCGAGAAAATCCTAATTTAAAACGGAAGTCGACTCTCTACGGTTTGGCTGAATTTCAAGCTATGCGTAAAATCACGTAAAAATGTAACTAACATAAGACTGTATTTTCGTATTGGAAAAAGGAAAAACAAATTTGTTATGTTTTTGCAGTTATTCTTTTACTTTTCAATCTTGTTATTTCATTCATCAAACTATAATTAATTATTAGAAAAAGTGTGTGTCTTTTTAAAGGGCAGACACTTGTATTTTTTTAAGAGAGAGGAAAAAAAAGTTTGTAATTTAAAATTTAAAAAGACACATTACATTCATTTAAAAAGACCATCCTTTTTTTTTTGAGAAAACAAAGGACCATCCTTTTAAATAACAAACACTAAACTCTTAATTATTAGTCATTTAAAGCAACTTTTACATAAAAGTTTTCATATCAAGTAACATTGCTACCAAGATAATTATCCATATCTATCCTTCACCTAGATTTTAGTGACTGGGAATTTTTCTTATTTTTTTTCTTTTTATTTTTGGTTAACTTAGGTCTTAGCCTATTGAAATGAAGAATACGACCGATTATTAAAATTTGACAAGGATGGCCACCAAAATAGCCATTAAATGTGATTCATATTGGAACACGGATATGTGGCTGATGAACCTCTATCAGGTGGTGAAAGAGAAATCGCGGTTAATGCACTGGATTTGACACCTAAAAGCGGGCCACAATTTTCTGGACGTAAAAGGGATATAAAAGATGAGTTCTATTTCATTTCATATGACCCATTGATTTAGGATAGCATTTTCTAATTTGTTAGGTTGACTACGTGCCCTTATAATTTCCATTCATGGCAGTAGCGCACACATTTCCCATGCACATGCACTTGCTTCAAAGTCGATTGGTGTTTGGAATGACTCTGTGTCCCATATATTAAATAGTATATAAATAACCAAACCCATGAACCTTTGCTCAAGGTTATATAAAAAAGTTAATCTACCAAAAAAAAAGGTTAATTTGTGCTATGATTGCGTCCACGAATGCGAACTTGAGAGGAGGTTGGGATATTTTTAGAGTATGTGATGGTGATCATGGTTGACGTACAAATATATCAATCTCATTACTCATTCCGTACGCAGAGACTAATTAAGAAATTAAAAGGGATTAAACTAACCAACTGAAGCAACAAAGATCACTTCATTTATAAACCACTGCACGGTGCATGTCTTCATATCTAATCACTGGGGTGAAGAGTTTGAACAAGACAAATGCAGAGGATGTTGCTTAACGCATTTGCCAAATGCAACTTGTTTCGTTAGGGACCCTCGTGACTGGTGTGAGCATGTGCACGTGATGCCATCTAAATAAAAGTAAAACGACGGTTGAGTTGAGTATGGCCTAAGTTACAAATTGCTTGTTTAACCAGTGTTATATAACTTGTGTTATACCGAGTGTCATCTCATTTCATTATGAAACTTCAAACTTGTTACTTTATCTTTGAGCATTCTAGGTGGGTTCAAATTGTGGTAAGGCAGAGGATAACCAAAATTGATTGAAAACATTAAAAGGTACGTGGATCAGTTAAAAATAAAACAACTTATTTCATTTTAAAAATTGATTTTTAATGTAAGCAGTGATAAAATTTTGGTTATTATTAGTTTTCTATAAATCATAGATATTTTTTATTGGATGCAATTCTGTTCGAATCCAAAACATTCAAATCATCATGAAGCTAACCCTTGCGAAAGGTATTTTTTTGCATTCAGTTACTAGTTACTAGTCTACAACTACAATAGTCAGATTGAGGTCAACGCGGGGGTTGGCAGGGTTGTCGGGTCCACATGCAGGCAAGACTCTTTACACTTGCACCGCAACTTTTGCAGTCAACTTTACCCACTATAAAAATAGTTGTTAAACTCGTTCAAAAAAAAGAAAAGTTGTTAAACGAGTTTTATGTATGGTTTTTAAATTTTGTCCAACGGAAATCAAAGGATATGGTAAGTTAGTTAATAGCAAAAGGGATGAGTAAATAGAAAAAAAAAAGTCTTAGTTTAATACTTATATGTCATTTTTAAGAGAGATTTAAATGTCTTCATTTTTTATTCGTCGAGTACTTTGGAATAGTCTCATAGTCAATTTAAAAAAGCGAAGCTTCTGAGAATATCAGAAGGAGCCAACTAACCTCAAAGAGATAATTAAGGTTGAGTTAACTTAAAAAAATAAAATAATTGTCCAATAGATTCATCATGCAAATCATTTTTTTGTTAAAAGTAGATCCCACCAAAAACTTGTGTATACGAAAAGGGAAAATAGTTCTCCTACGATATAAGAAGCTATCCCCCTTAATATATATATATATATATATATATTGAAAAAATATGTGTTATTTTAAAGGATACAAATTTAAATTATTTTATGAGAGAGATAGACATAAAGAGGTGGGACCTGCACCTTTATTTTATTTTTTTGTCTTTATTTCTATCTTAAAAAGACTTTAAATTTGTATCCTTTAAAAGGAAACACATTTTTTCCTATATATATGTAAAATATAAGTATTATGTTGTAGGAATGAGTTTTTTGTTCTGCAACTATTTTTTAACTATGTACTAAGGGTCGTACATAGTTAAAATATTAAAGTCGGTGATATGGAGAAGATAGAGAAAGTAATTTTAATATTATAACTATGTACTACTTTTAGTATATAATTAAAAACAATTGCAGGATGTCCTGCAACAGGAGATCTGACGGACCTATATATATATATATATATATATATATATATATATATATATATATATATATATATATATATATAGGGTAAAACGAATGAACAATGACTGTATATAAGGGTTGGTACGGTCAAAATTTATAACTATATCTTACAGCTAAGACATAGTTATAAGAGGAAGATTCTACTTACAACCTTTTTTTTACAATCTCTTATAACTATATATCATAACCGTTGATTTCCCCCAATCAACGGTTGTTATTTATTATGAATTAATAATTAATTAATGAGTTTAATTTGCGAAAATCATAACTGTTGATTGGCGAAAATCAACGGTTATGATATATGGTTGTAAGAGGTTATAAAAAAGGTTGTAACTATAACCTCTCCCTAGTTATAATATTAAAGTTATTTTTTTTCTCTTCTGAAATTTAACTATGTCTTATCGGTAAGACATAGTTATAATATTAAAGCAATTTTTTCTCTCCTAAGTAACTTTTCAGATACTTGTCAACTAACGTAGGAGAGAAAAATAATAACTTTAATATTATAATTATGTCTTACCAGTAACACATAGTTAAATTTTTGAATAGAGAAAAAAATAATTTTAATATTATAATTATATTTTACGGTAAGATATAATTAAAGTATATGACTGTAACAAATCTTATGTCAAGTGACTACGTAATTTTTTCATATATATATATATATATATGGGGCATGATATTCTTACACTGGTGTAAGAGTTAGAAGTCTTACACTCAATCTTGATCATTGATCTGCTTGTATCCAATGGCTCACATTACTAAAAAATTTGAGCCCTTAAATATAAGTGGGATTAACGGATAAGATTAAGAGTGTAACTTACACTAGTGTAAAATAAATCCTGACCCTATTTATATTTATATTTATATATTGTAGTTAAAATTGAGATTTTATATAAAATCAAAAAAAAAAAATTCATAAAACGTAAAATTCTAATGTAAAAAAATCATAAAAATGTAAAAACGTTTAGAATTTTTATGAAATTATTTTGATTAAAAAAATAGTAAATTTAAATTAGGATTTTAACTACTATATATATGTGTCCTTCGATCAGTTAACTCTAGCTACGTATATTAATATATAGTGTAAAGAAAGTCTTTCATGTTCGTGAATCGCAGCGAACAGTAGTCTTTGGAGTTATACGCCTTTCACTTTATACATTCTATAGGTAAAAGAGAGCTATGAGATATTGAGAATCTCACCTTTCCCTTAACATGCTCAAATACCTGATGTTGTAAGGTTATTTTGGTAAGACACCGGTTAAATTAATTCGATGAATCAGTGAAATTAGTAATTATTTGTTATTTATTCTCTTCAATATAAAGCTTCTGTATCACAACTATTTTTCACTAAATATTTCAATTTCTTTTCTGTTTCTCTGGATTTTTTCAGACTTCTTGCCATGTATATATCTCGACGTACGGACTGTTAGTGCAAGTTGCGCACTCATACTTATTTGTCAGTCAAAATTTGCTTTTCCTTCCCTCAAAAGGGAAAACTTATTAATGAACTGCACACCATGTGAAACCTGCCTTCTTGGTGTGAAAAGTGGTAAGGTTGTACTCACCAGCTAAACAGTACTCAGATTCTACTTATTGGCATTTAACGGCAATATGATATTATCAATGGGCGAATCTGAATCTTGAACTTGGATAAACTATTTAGAAAATAGGGTTTTCTTGCCAATTCAGCTGAATTGATAAATTCTCACGTCTTGGCCGTTCAAGCAAGAAGTAAGTTGCTTTATGCCTCCTAGTCCAGGGACAAAACTACTACTCTCTGCTTGCTTCAACTTTACGTGCATGGTAAGTGAACTTGCCATTTATTTATTTTTTTGGTTGCAAAAAGTTAAATGACATTAGATTCAGATACAACGTTAGGATCTCGAAAGACCTTCCAATCTTTTTGAGAATTTTTGAGAGAAATTATATGTCATTCACCAATAAAATTTTTATATTGACCAGCGAAATTTGAACACACACCTTATAGAATATGAACTTAATCATTTTTAACTACAAACAAACGCAGGAAAACCCCGAAAAAAGAGAATAATAATAATTGAATAAAAAATGAAATTAACCAACGAAAATAAAAAGTCTGAGGTCTGAAAGAACTCGAAAGTTGGAACCTGCTGGCTCTTAACCAAATGCTACCCTAGTCATTATGTTACCACAACTTTTACGCTTTTGTTTTTGTAAAGGGACAAACAGTACTTGTTTGACTGTTAGAGCCAATTCTTTTGAGCCACGTAGAAGCATATTAACCTCGGGTTTGAATTTTACAATTTTGCTATTGAAGCGATTGAAGTAGTACCAAACTACCAATTAATTTCCAACTTTGAAATTTATGATAACGGGTCAAGGAAATTTATCGGAAGAAAATAGATAAGGTTAAATTAAGATGGCGAGTGGGTGGAACACAATCATTCCAATTCAAACCTCATCCCCACACAACCCAGTGCGTTGTGAGTGGTGGTGGGGAGTATATATGTTGCTCTAGGCCACTACCAATTTTAAGTTGGTCAAGAAGAAGAATTTTTAAAAAAAAATATATATATATATATGCATGATCGGTATCACTATTTATGTACATACATGTTACCACTATTTTGAAAGTTAACATGTTAGATAAGGTATTAACTATTAAGATCATTAAAATTGAGTTAACTGTGCTAATTGGTTCATCACATGGGACGCCTTATTTGGACTTAATCTGAACTGGGTTACCGGTCTAGAACAGGTGATTAAACCAGAGCATAGAGGAAAAGTAAGAAAAAGTTTCAGTTATTGGAAAATAATAAAATTGACGACACCTTAGACATGACAACAAAGTGGGATTCGTTCCGGCAAAGCTGGTTTTAGCGATAAAAACAAAAGCTAAAGTTCCACGCATTATATACAGGAATAACATATTTGATTAAGATCGACGATATGCAGAAAATGTTTCATAACGCATAGTCGGTGACTAACCCTTACCAAAAATCCCGGGATTGGCATGGCACTATAAAGGTCCTTTGTATATGTTGCTTAGTTTTTTTATTCCTTTTAATTATGAATTTTATACTCTAGTGTATGGCTGATGGTACGCCATCCTCTTTAGAAGTCCAAAATCATTAAAAAAATTAACAAAAAAAAGAGAGGTCCTACTCCTAATTCATGTTGTCATCTCTATTATCTTTAATTTTATAAACCCTAACTAATGTTTGTCTGATTATTCACGTTTCTAATTTTATATTTATTTTATGCTTTAACGTCAGTTTTAATTAACAAAGTTATCCAAGGCAATTCCTCATGTCACACTTTAATCCCTAATTAATCTATGCTAGTAAAATAGTTATTAGTACTTTCAAAGCAAACATTAAGAAAAAATTAATGTTTTATAAATTAAAACGTGATGGCAGCTCCAAATAGCGTAATATTCTGTTATTCTCATTCCTGAATGTGCTCTTACTAGTTACTACCAATAAACTATGATAAGTGATAGGGATTTGTGAGATTTTAGCGTAACGAACCATAAATGGGATTAAGGAGAGGGAACCAACGTTTGAGTTTTGATGTTGCTTAAACGCAATTTACCTTCTACTTTGGGTCCCCTTTCTTTCTCGTATACCGAGCAATTATCCCACTCAGCCCCAACACGTGCTGGATTGCTGGCCCAGCGTTTTGAGTAAATCTGAAGCCATCCAACATTCTCTGTAATTTTCATTTCTAAGAATTAATTATTATATTATCTCACTTCACTCAACATTTCCCTTCTTTTTCATTGCCACGGCTATTAATTTATAATAATAAAACAACATGAGAAAATAAATAAATAAATTAACCATTGTATACCATGACTTGGTCAAAAGTCAATTAGGTAAAGGTGGCTTCGGGGTACCTACACTTGAACCACAAATATTTATCTTTTTAACTGTCATCATTCCTAGTCAAATAGATAATAATTTCAGTGTGGAAAGGAAGAAAATGTGAAAGTTGGATAATAATGAAGGATAAAAGCATTTCAATTTGAATTTTGCTAACTAGGTTCTCTACTATTGATTCGGAGGCGTCAACTAATTTCCACATGCATAAGCAAAAAGTTTGGCAGTTGATCAAAGTGAGAAACCAATGTGATGTGGTGTGTGGATGATTTGCTTATTGCCGGCAATTCTTGGGACACTCTTTACGTGAATGGTAAGTGAAGTTAACCTCACCTCAATTATCATGCAAGTGTTAACAGCTGTTTTTTTTTTTTCAAAAGAAGAAACGTTTAATATGATTTTTGGGGTTCACATTTACTGGTAAGAGAAACTTACCCCCGGCAAGTCAGAGCAACAGGTTTCTGAAATGAGATGAAATGCTTCAGCCATGGAAAAATTAGGCTTCTATTTCATATTAAATTTTATTGATTAATTGTTTAATTTATAAACGATAACATATTTTAGTTCTCTCAAGATAAGTGTGTGTCATCAATTGAATTTTTCAATGATAAATACATAAAAAAAAAATCAATTTGATATAAAAAAAATTAATTCGTAAATGACCATTTTGATGTAGTTATTATTAGAAAATCAAGCATATAATACTTGTATGGGTCATGATTATTTACGGGATAAGTTAACTTTCGATTTTGACCGTTAACCTGTCCCTACTTTTATATATATATATATATATATATATATATATATATATATATTGGTGCGATTTTGGCAAGTGCACCGGTCGTACAAGTAATAATAAAGTGATAAAAGTAAGGTTGTCGATCCCACAAGGACAAATTATTAAGCAATAACTTATCTGAGCAATTAAAGTTGGATCTATCCTAAAATGGTTTTGTTGAGAGAATTAATTTAATTGTAAAAAAAGAGTTTTTAAAGTACTTGTTTTTAGTTTTTAATATTAAGAAATCAAGAATTAATAAAGTGAAGAAATTGACTTTTAACTTTTAATAAAAGACGTAGCTAGGAACTCACTTCCCCAATGTTTTACACTTTTACTAACAAGTCTACCCTTTCATGCAATCAACTTCAAGATTAAGTTATCAACGATTCTTTCTAAAATTAATTAAATCTCAATCCCTTGGTAATTTGATGATTTACTTTATTCAAAAGCCTAATCCCTTAGAGCTTTTTTCCTAAAGCAAGCATTAATGCAAGAACCATAAAGTTATAGAATTTGTAAGCTTATGCCTAGATCATACAAACTCTAGCAATTAATCAATCGAAATCAAGACATCAACATCCCTATTATCATGCAAGATTCATGTATTTATCTATGAGTGATCAGTTCAAAAACAAAACTAGTTATGAGGAAATAGATTAATTGCATAACTCAAGTCATGAATATAAATTACAAGAAAGGTTAAACAGCGTTCAAGAACTCATTGGTTATCTCACCCTAACTACATAAATAAATTTAGCTTTGCATAATCATAACAATAGAATTAAAAGATGAATGAAACTATAACTCATAAAAGAAACATTAATTTCGATCTCCACGGAGAAGCTTTGACCGTTTCTCCGCTCCTCAGGTCCGAAACGGAGCTTCTCTGCCCCCTAAATCATCTCTGACCGCCTCCCGGCCTTTCTCTGTCACGTCCCCGAATTAATGGAATGAGCCTTAACATGCATTTTTATAGAAATAAAAATGGGCCTTTTAATTTGGATCAGACTCGCTAAGGATTAATTTTAATTAATGTTTTATTTTTCTTGATCCTTATCCTTTTCAACTATCTTTATCCTTCAGAATTGGTGATTTGTTACTTTAAGCCTGAAACAGTATAAAAAAGATATCAGAATCTTATCTAGTTGTTGGAATCTTAATATCTTTGGGATTTATTAATTAACACTATATGCTTAATCATATATATATGAGGTAGGATTATTTGACACCATTGTCAAATTTGAAATTTGACATCTCAACTGCGCTTCGTTAGATCAAAAAATATCAACGACTCTGATTTGTAAGCATGTGATACCATTGATCTTTTTTGATCTAACGGCTCTCAGATGAGGTGTCAAACTTCAAATTTGACACCGGTGTCAAATTTGAAGTTTGACACCTCGTCTGAGAGCCGTTAGATCAAAAAATATAAATGGTGTCACATGCTTACAAATCAGAGTAATTTATATTTTTTGATCTAACGACTCTCAGATGAGGTGTCAAAGGATCCTGTCTCTATATATATATATATATATATATATATATATATATATATATATATATATATGGCAGAATCATCTTACATCAGTGTAAGAATAATAAGTTTTACATCAAATCTTAACCATTGATTTTCTGCATCTAACGGTTAAGATTTATTAGATCTCACTCATTAATTAATTTTTAATTTCCAATAAATCTCAACCGTTAGATGCACAGAAATCAACGGTTAAGATTTGGTGTAAGATTTTTTATTCTTACACCAGTGTAATTTGATCCTATATGTATATATATATAAATTTTAGACATATGTAAAACTATCTTGAAAGTGACTAATAATATAATTATTAAAAATAAATATTATTTATCAAAATAAAAAAAACCAAATAATGACATTATATAATTAAATACTAACTATATAATTAAACTGAAATAAATATTATTAATAAAATTTGAAAATATTAAAAAAAGAAATCAAAAAGTAAGAATAGAAATTAAAAATTAAATAAGTTTTTCATGGATTTATTAACTTGTCAAAGTCATTTAAAATAATACTTTTTATCTTTTACTTTATTTACATAATTTATATGTAAGTGTTAAATATATATATATATATATATATATATATATATATATATAAAATGGTATAATAATTATTAAGTTTTGAGTACGGGTCTCTTATTATATTTTATAAGATTACAAATATTTTTTCAATTAATTATTTTATACTTAGAAAAAATTCACAAAAGAATTAAGAAATATTTTAATTAAAATTAAAAAATTATATGTACACAAAAATTTAATATTTTTTCAATTAAAATTTTATTTTAAATATTGATTAAGTAAGTTTAAAATGTTAATAAAAAATTAAAATAAATTTTCAATGCATAGATGAAAGTCATTTTTTTATAGTCAAATTATCTTACAGTTACAGGGTATTAATTTTTCATCCAATCATTTACCTTCATCAAACTATATATATTTATGATTAATATTTGTTCATAGAGTAAATAATTTTTTAAAAAAAATCAGGCCCTTCCGTTATAACAAAATTACAAATGATCTTAATTTTATCATTTTTTTTTTATAGAAATCGGAAATAAGTAGTTACAGTACTTTAAAAAAAAAATTAGATGCAACAGCTTTTAGCCTTCTTAAAATGACTAATCACGACAAAACTTTTATACATATATATATATATATTTTTTGGATACATCTTTTATACATATTTTTGTTTTTCATATATAGTCTTATTTTTTAAGGCAGCGTTGAACCCCACGTCAGTACATAAAATAAAAATAAAAGAATGAAGCATAAAAAGAAGGATGTGGCATATATACTTTCCATCCTACACAACAGATACAAAATAAATAAATAAATAAAAAACCAGCCACAAAAAAACTCATCATCATATTTTTAAAAGACAAACATGTATATATGCAATTATGCATGCATTTTATTAATGTTGAGTTGAGGCTTCAATTGTACTGTATTTATGCATGCATCTTGACAAATAACAAGTTATATGTCATCGTTGATTATACTTTCTTTTTATCTAATATACGCCTACAAATGATTTGCCATTATGAGATATAAAATATGGACTGATAATTATAATGAACTTGTTCGTAACATTAATTAACCCAATTAAGTCCCTAATTATGGTGAGTGCAGTTGCTGGTTATAGTAAGGTAGGTATGGGTATCTGGCCGTCCAACCAACATGCTTGTACAACCTTTGCGATGTAGAATTAGTCAGATTAGGTTTTATTAGCAAACAATAGTTGCATAAATTAGGCTCATATTAACAAACTTGTGATGCACGGTCGGTATCTTATCGTGACTATATATATATATATATAATCAAGATAAGATACCAACCATGTATTATATGTGTGTATAAGATATGATATTATATATGCATATATGTTTTATGTCTATTTTATTTATTTTTTTACAATACCATTAAATCACAATCTCGACTTAACTTCATTAATAATTTTACTCTTCTTTTAAGATTGTGATCTAATGATCGAAGATGAAGAAGTAGGATAGAACTGAAAAAAAAATATTTATCCGCTTGTATAACTAAAAAAAACACTTGGTTTGCTTAGTCTAAAAAAACGCTCGTTGCTCAAAGGATACCTATCCCTCAATAAAGTATAAAAGAAAATTAAAATGAACAAGAAAATAACAACAATACAAAAAAGAAAGAAACAATGAAAAAGAGGATAGACACGAAAGACGGTGAGGGATCATAACTTATCTTTAATAACTATTTCTTATGCAATCGATTGTTAGTTTGAGTATCGCAGTTAACATTATGTCTTATTCATTAGGATTTCATGATAAGTGTATCATTTGTGTGAATTGGGTTATAATCAGTGGTGGAGCCAGGATTGGATGGGAGGGGGGCGAAAATTAATTTTTTATCTTGCATAATTTCACTATTTTTTTTACCTATTGACCTCATAGGAACTCATTTAGGTAATTTATTACCCAAATATTAACATCTAACAACATTTGAAAGATTGAAAAAATGTACTATTAGTCAGGTCCAACAGACATAAAAAGTAGTTTAAAGCAATAATTAAAAAAAAAAGTGTCTTAACTAAAACAATGCTTTTAACTATATCTTTTTAAAAAATTAAAATAAAAGGCTGCAACCAAGTTGCCCCAGAAGTGAATCTTTTAAGTTAAAACAAACTCATTTTCTCTATATGAAACCACTGTACAAAGAGAAACACAACCATGCAAATGAAAAGACAAAAGGGTGGCAAAAAGGCTAAGGCTTTCATTAACCAAAACATAGCATATGAAAATAAAAAAGAAAATGCAGAAAAGGTTACACATAACACACACATTAGGTGAAATGGAGGTAGATTTCAATTTGGATTTCAAACCAAAACTTCCAAAAGAAGCACATTTAACAGTGACAACAGTATTATATTTGATCTTCAACTGCATTAATTTTTTTTTTAATTTCTTTTTTTTGGTTGGAGGGCGACCGCCCACCCTAGCCTCCCTCTGTCTCCTCCGCCTGTGGTTATAATGCTGTATACATTTTAGTGCTCATCATAATTGAAAATGTGCTGCATTATCAATCAGATACTGTATCATGTACATCACAACATCCGTCTATACGTGTTTCTCCCCTCTCGCAGTTCAATTCCCCTTTGACAACTCATTATTTATACTTCCGAATATGTCATTGAAGGTAGCTTAGCATAACACCCCACTTCCACCTAATACTTCAGAAAAAAAAAACTCTAAATCTCAAAATTCTAACGGTATGTTCATAATTTTAGTTGTACTGGATTTAGTTTGAGTAGAATTTATTCGATATGTTGATTAATTTTTCAATTCTATCATGCATCGCCTAATTAGTGTAACCATTAAAATTAATATCAAAAGATTTTTAGGTAATTATATAGATATTATTTATTTATTTTCTAAATATTCTAATATATAAGAATCTTATATGAATAATTTAATGAACAGTGCAGATGTAATACAAATGAAATATTGAAATTGTATGACGAAGTCTACTGGTAATTTAACAGCAACTGAGCGTGTATATATAAAAAAAAAGGAACTGAACGAAAATCCAATTGGTAAAATATTCATGTTTCAATGACGAAATAGAAATATTTTATGGTTCAAGATGGAAAATGTCAAAACTTAAAAGGGTAAAGTGCAAATATCTATTATGTGATTTACTTTAAAATCACTTACCGTTAAAAAAAAAAAAAATATCGCTTATCGCATTTGTAATTTTCTTTTCCATCTAAATCGACTCAAACAGAGTTTTAAGTTGTCTACGCTGCCCATGATGTCCCATGAACAATAAACAAAGTATCATATCCTCTGCTCCTAAAAGGCTAAAAAGGGAATAATGAATTTGGAGATGTTAGTGAGGCTGAAGCTTAAAAATCTTCACAAAAAAAAAGTTAGATTTAAAATTTTTGAGTTAAATATAAAAATTCTGTAAATTGTATATATAATAAAATTCAGATAAAATATAAAAATATGTCCAATTAATTTAAATATAATTTTAAAAAATATAGATTACAATTTTAGAATTATAAAAAAAATATACACAATCCGTTTAAATTTTTTGAATTTAAAACAATTTAAGAATATTGTGTCATTCCTTGAATATATATATATAAAATTACCTACAATAGTAAACTCTAATTTGATATAATAGAATAGATAATTTATGTTAAGATTGTTTTTAAATTTTTGATCAGTTAAGAAAAGAAGGGAACTTAAATAATTTGACCAAATATTCCTTAAAACTGTGATTATGGAAATTTCTTTCTCATCATAGCAAAAGGAACACAGAGAATACAAACGAAGGCCCACTAAGAAGGCTACTAAGAACCCCAATTCAAATACAAGCCACAATAGTCTCTCTGACAGTTTAGGTATAGATGGGGCTATCAGATCAGAGCAATTGTGAGTTAGTATCCAATTATTGATTTTCTTGCGTTGCACTCACAAACTTTAAACTTGTTCATTATTGGCATTGGAAATGCTTTCACGATCACACCTCAATAAAAAGAGAGATTTACTAATCTTTAGAAGCAAAATTGCCCCTATCAGCATGTGACCGTGTAATGAACGCTGTGAATACAAACTGAAAAAACAGAATGATAATTTTTTGGGACCAACTTACCAAAAAGCCGACAAAATAATCTCAGCTTTTTAGAGGTTTGGCAATGTTATTGGACATATAATATGAATCCAATGTTGTATAATTTAGTACTTCTGATGGACACACTAGTCACCGAGAGTGTTGTTCTTTCTCCCACACACGTCAATGATGCCCATTACCCAGGACTGCGTCTTTGCTTGTTGACTCCGCAACTACGAAAAGGAACCAAAAAGGACCATGCAATGCATGAATTGAATGGAAATGCAAGCATAAACCAACTCAATTTAAGTGGTTTTCTAAATTTGTTTAAGGAGATAAAATAATTTTTAATTACACATTTAAATTTTGGACTTCCATTTTTAATTAATCTGAGACTTCCCACTCAAATTTGAATTTCATTTCCAATATTCTCTCCTCAAGAGTGCATTCAACGCCATGCTCAGTTGCCAAAGACTCTTCAAGTATTGGAGTTAATATCCTCCAAATACTAGCTAGGCTCAGCTCTAACACCAGAGTTAGAATTGTACTTTACAAATGATACTTCCAGCAATGAGACAAGTAACAAATCATAATAACTGGCATCGACGCCTAATCTCAAAACAAAACCTAAAGACATTAGGCCTCTAAATCTAGGTCCAGCTCTGATACTAGAGTTAGAATGGTACAAAGCAGCCCAACAACCTTTATAAAGGATACCTCCAACAATGGGGTAAATAACTAACCATAATAAGTGACATCGATGTTTTATCTCAACTCAAAACCTAAATGCATTTGGTTTATGTGTTTTTTTCACTTATATAATCATGACTTAATCTATTTCTAACCAATGTAAGACTACTCACTCGTACTTGAATTTCAATTCCAACAATATCTATATCAATATGAAACCCGTGTTCTAAAATTCTTTTATAAAAGAAATTTGTAACGCAAATTAAGTTATGTGAGAATACCTTTGAGAACAAGAAAAAAAAAATTCTCGTAGAGCCCACTTGTCCACATAAATGACTATGTTAATTAGGAAAGGTGTGTACATATCATGTTCTCATACTTATGATGTAATTCTTTGAGACTGCTCAACATTATCTTCTAAAAGAGACATAATTAAGAGATTGTTTCAAGGCCATATTATGTAAAACATAATTTCTTTTTAGCTATAATAGCAGCACTAATTGCTAGCACATGCTTGCATGAAGAAAGTATCACAAGGCAACAGAGAGAAATCAACATCATGCTCCCTTTATAAGGAATGCTAGCTAAATCCTGTCCATTATTTATAAAGCATTGATATAGTGGGTAGACCTCAAACATTTACTGATTGCAATAGATACCTATCATTACTAACCACCATTTGCTTCCTTAAAAGAACTAGTCTCCACCAAACTAGATCCCTGGTCGGTGCTTTACATCTTGAAGCAATTTGTGGATGACAGTTCAAATCTGATTGGAGCTCTGGTGCTGGATTTGTTTTCAAACTTCTGTCATTTCAGATACTCAATTAATTGCCACACAAATGCTATTTATAATCTTTTAAGAACTGAGTCATCTTATAATCTAAATCAATTAAAATTGTTCAAAAATAATTTTTAATAAATCTCCTCATATATAAAGAAATTTATTTTAAGTTTAAAAATATTTAATTTATAGCCTAGCTTGCTCATTAAATTACAATTTGCTTAAGGGAATATGAATACAAGAAATTTATAACTTTTTAGTTAGAGCTTACAAGCAATCTTAATAATCGTTATAGTAAAATTGCAGAAAAATCAATGATATCAATTATTAATCAATAAACACGTTATATCTGGGAAGTGGGAGGGGTGAATATGAGATTTTACTCCTGAGTGAGGAATTTGTTAATAAAAATAAAACACAAAAACACCAAGAGTAGGTTTTCTACTAATTTGAGTGGAAGTGAAGGAATATTATTATTATTATTTTTATGTCTAAGAGAGGGATATCAACAATTGACACGGAATTGTGGGGTGTGTCCATTTGCACGATAGAGAAGAGAGGCTAGTTTAATAAGATTCTTCTGTGTGGCCCAATGAACAGAGAAGGGCCTGTAATGGGGTGGGGGTTATGATTTTGCCTCAGGCATAAAGATAAGAATGAGAGTGTGGCAAATCTTTACCACAATCCCTTAACATTGGAATAGGATTCATTCATGTGCTTTTGATGCCGATCGAGTATTCCAAGTTATGAAGTTTGAAGATATTGATGTTTCTCAACTTGTTACTAAGTGCGAGTTTTTCTTTATTTCTTTTTTTTCTAATTGTAATTTTAATATAGTTTTTATGTTAATTGAGATTAAGTCTTTCTTTAGACAATTTTGAGTATGCATATCCCACATTTTGCTTATGTTTTTTAGAAAATATTATTATTATTTTTATACGCAGACCATGATTTGAACTAAATTAGGCAAGTAATACCTCTTCAGTCCATTAAGTGTGAATTTGAATTAATATTTTTTATTTTTCTTTTTTTACTTAAATATAATATTAATAATTTATATAAGATTGAATGATTAAGATTAGTTTATCTCATTTCTCACACTCTTATTTATATCAACAATATAACAAAAATACAAGTATATTTTTAAGTGTTTTTGTTTCAAAAAATGTATTACGTTTACTGCAATTCTTAATTAATTTATTTTTCTATAAATGATTTATGATTATTGATTTTTTCAAAAGAAAAAAAATTATGCTTGTCGATGGACCTGAACATTGCTACCATCATAGGTCCTTCCTGCTTTATTAGGAAATGAGAAGATGATAACTTATCAAATGTCCTCAATAAAAAACAAGAAAATAAGAAAATATGATAGTAGAAAATAAAATTATGTTATGTGTACAAGACAAATAGAAAAAACAACTACTTCATAAAATTATAATAATACTTCCATTATTATAATAAGAAAAGAAAATGTCGGAATTTGTTTTTGCTACGTCAACTTGAAAGAATAAATAGAAAATTGATAATAAGTTTCTATTTTTCTATTGGACTCCTTGCAGATTTTTTTTAATATATATATATATATATATATATATATATATATATATATATTATATACCTACCCTAATTACTTTTCTGAAGTGAGTTGACCCTCCGAATATCCCCATAAACATTAATTTTTTGAATCGGCTATGAGACTAATACTGAGTCAAGGGCTATCAAATGATGTGCAAAAAATATTGAATTTTAAGACTGAATTTTAAATAGATCTAAATTTAATATAGTTAAACTCATATACAATTATGCGTACAAATAGGTTTGATGTTAAGTACTATGCGTATACAGCTGTTGAAAGGGTTTATTTCCCCAGTATTCAGACGGAGGAACATGATACTGATTGTGTAATGGAAGTGGGTTAACAATAAGATGGGTTATTCAAATTGGATAGGTAAGTTCTGGGCCTATTAGTTGATAGATGCACAAGAACCTGGTTCCTGTTTTGTGGTCTGTATTATCTCCTGCAGAGAACAGAAAACTCTGGACTTTTCGTTTTGGGACCGTGCATAACGCATTTCCAATTAGCATCACATCCTGTTTGGTTGTCAAAGTAGTTGTCTTCACGGTCATTAAATTGAGGTTCCATAGTCCTAAAGTTCGTTTTGAAGATTTTTTTTTTATTTTAAAATAATTCTGTAGTAAGCAAAATTGGTTTTGAAAGAAACGAATTTTTTCAATATTTTGATGAGTAGAATTATTTCTACGTGTGAAACTCTCAATTTTTTAAAATATATTTATTCTTATAAAATATCAATTTCGAAACACAAATCATGTTTTAATTTACCCTTGGTTTTCCAAGCTTGAACGAAATGTCCGCTTCACGAATCTCCAAGCTAGGGGCTTTTCTCTTCAACCCTAATTTATCCAAGTTAAAATTAACTCATACTCGTAGGTGTAACTTATATGACAACAAATTATAAAATACTCAAATACATTGAGACGAGAATAGTATATGGCAAATTAAGCACAACTTAAATATATAGGAGAATATTCGTATAAAAAATGAAACAAAACATAAAACCAAAAAGTCAGAGTGCCTAGCCAAATGAGAGAATGCAAGAAAAGGGAAAAAAAAGAGAAAGAATTGCTTAGATTTGGGCCTGTTTGAAATCTGTTTCAAAAAACAGTTTTTTTTTTTTTTTTTTTTTTTTAAAAGCAACAAAAAACACAACCGACAGATTTTTCGTTAGATTGTTTGTGTTAACAACCATAATAATAGAAGGTGCTGTTGCTAAAATCTCCATACGATATCGAGCCGGAACTGAGGAAAATAATTCCTTAACATCTAGGAACACCTAGGCTCTCCCACCTATGTTAAGCATGCAGATTATCCTCGTGATCATAATTCATAAATAGTGGCAAGTATCACATGAAGATAATCCACATGCCTGACACTGATGAGGAGGAGCCAACCAAAAAACACCACCTTTTCATTAAAACAAGATATCGATGGATATTCTCATTAACAACCAAACAAAAGCAAAGAAGGTGAGTAAAAATATAGAAGTGAAAAGAAAGCTATTTATAAGGCATCTCTTCAAGGAAACTACTGACGGATTCAGTGAGGAAATAAAAAATGTGAAACTGCTCCACTGAACAATATTAAATGCAACACAGAAGAATCATAATGCGGAGATGAAAATGTGAAACCTTCTCCACTAACCAACATCAAATGCCGCACAAAATTAGGCATGAGCAATAAAGCAAGACCAATCACATACAACAAACGTCTAGTGCCATTGATGGAAAGGGCTACACCAATACTTCTACCAATAAAAACATATAATATAACACAGAATGCTAGAAGAGAATCAGTGGAGGAAAACTATACAAAAAGCATTTTCCAAACATTATCTGAGTGTAACGAGCCCAATTACTCAAAACATAAAAAGAAAAAAGAAAAAACAAAGGATGAAGAAGAAGAAGAAGACCAACAAAAACAATAAATAATTCCAACCAAACACAGCTAAAACATGAAAGATCTTTCACGTATCAAATAGCAATAGTACATCTCAACCTTCAAAAAGTCCTTGCACTTATGGGGGTCTATGGATCCTTTGGAGCTTACCCTCTGGCAAAAGCCTTACCCTCGATGCCCATAGAAATTCCGTTCCTCAAGTTAAGTAAAGATATCAGCTTTAATACTCTAGTCTTCACTTATAATACCCTAGAAAAATTTCATTTGTCATCTAGTTATTATAAATAAGGGTACCATAATGAATTTAGTTATTCTTTTTTTTTCACTTTTGAACTATCATTTTGTCAAAATCGTAATTGATTTGAGTGTTAGAATTCCTTTTGTAAGTATCCACCCATTATGGATCATTATGCACTTTTTTTTTTTTCCAATGATGGAACTTGGATTCAAATCTGTTCTGGACAGGCCTCACAACCTAAATCCACGGAACGGCCTTTAGGTGGTGTTTGGTTGGGAGCTTTTCAGCGGATATATATGTTTCTCAAGTATGGCTTTTAGAAACACCATGTTTGTTTCAACGTATTTTCACCAAAAACCCATCTATCCAATTTGTATGGATTTATGAGAAACATAGATATCCGCACTGTTTAGAAACCCAATTTGAAGGTGGGATTTTTCGGAAAACCGGTTATCTGGCTTTTAATGCACTGTTGATTTCATAAAGTTACCTAATTTTTCCAGTAAAGTTTTTCCTCAGCAAACAACTTTTTTTTACATTTTTTTACCTATCTCACTTAATCTATCTTTCCAATCATTTCTCTATCTATTACATTTCCCTACTATTCCAAAAATATTTCCTCAACCAAACGCCCCTTTAGAGACTCATTTAAGAAGCTATTTCCCTGTCTCCCTAAAGTGAGAATCATAGACCCTCATAATAGAGGATCTCAGATCTCTCCCCTACAATACAGCTCACCATTGTACACTTAGTGATGTGCCACCTCACACACAACAGTGAGATATTGGGAAAAAACGGTTATAGCTCCTTCTCTCTCATCATTTGGAAATATTTCCCCACCTATATATATCTCCCTTCACCCATTGTAGGAATAAATGTTTGGTGCTACTGTAGTACCAAGATTCAGTGCATCCCACTAATAAGAGCATTACACATCAGAGGAGAGAAAAAAAATTTGACAGAGAAAAAAGAACTTTTGCTGACATGTAATATTTCAATTGGTGGGATGTACTGAATCTTTGGTACTACAGTAGCACCAAAGATTTATTCCCATTGTAGGGGCATCTTGCATCCATCATATTTATGAGTTGTTACTCTACCAAAATATAAAGTCACCGTACCCACTACATATTCCCCCTCTCTCATTCATCATTGAGATATACACACGATGACTACATTAAGAGTTTTGGTCTGTATCACTATCTCTAAGAGCACATCCATAGCGATATAATTCACCCATCAAAGAATACAGACCTAAGCTCACTAACACTAACCGTTCAAAACCTATAACCTCTTGTAAACTATCCAAACCTCTCACCTCTAGTGTATTCTTAATGGCTTGACCACCCTACACTTTACTCTAAGAACCTAAGAGTGGCGATAACAAAAATCAAGTGAGGATAGAACACTATTAATTATTTGTTATTAACAAAAGAGTTTAAGGACAAAAAGGCTAAGATTCAGAAATAAAAAGAACAATGGGAAAATCCAGCGTTGCTTTTGAAAAGTAGATGATGCATTATCATTAATAACCATCCTTTGTTGTTACTATGAACAAGCAATAAGCTTAAAACACTATATCATTGAAGTAACACCACTCAACCCCAGGACATCCTCAGCCAGAATGGTCTTAGAGAGGAATTGAAACAAACATATCACTAACATAATACCAGTCAACCATGAAAATTAAAACGTGTACTGATCAATATTGTCCAGTCCTGGATCATATGAAATTTTCTGGTTACAGGCTACCTAATATGCTCATTTCATAAATTACTAGGAATATAATAAAATTATTTATGTGCATTTTGCAACAACTAAAGCTTTTAAAAGAATTAGTTCATAACATAATTAATTTTTATAACACAGTAATTTAGAATTCAATCCTTTCTTCAATTCATGGTTAGCGCAATAACCAAAATTTGTTTGTTAGTAAGGTCAATAACTTTCTAAACATCGAAACAAAATAAACTCAGATAGACCTTTTTAATGAGAGCCAACACTACACACAATACTTTCACATAGGAGCAAAATTATACAATTTTATAAGAATCTAATTACAGTGTTGTCATTACAAACTAATAATCTCCCCCACTATTACAATAACCCTCCATCATGCACTATATACATTTCATTAACAATAACATATTAGGTTGATTTCGGAAGGGAATGAAAAAGAAAAGAAAATACTATAATAATAATAATAATAATAATAATAAATCTTAACTTGTAAAGAGAGGGTGGGAAATTGGAATCTAACACTAATAAAAGGAGTAAACGAATTTTGAGAAAAACCAAACCGGTCTAACTAGGTGGGCGGTTCGGCGGCTGTATTGTGATTCTAGCCGGAAGGGGCCTACCGGTTCCTGTTCCACCGCAACTGCTGCAACCCATGCGGCCCGAACCGGCACATGTTCGGCACCCGATGTCACGGTCGGACCAGCGCGAACAGAGGCAATTGACTCGACCGGTTCCGTTACACGTGGGGCAACGAGGGAACGGTCCAGCCATGGTGTTCCGGTCCATGACCGATTTGACCAAAACCGCTCCGGCTAAGACGCTGAGACCCGTGGCCAACTGGGTCAACACGATTGGACCCATTTGCTCAGAGATGAAGATTGCAAGAGGGAGAGGAACACACACACACAGAGAGAGAGAGAGAGAAAGAGAGAAGAGGAGTGTGGGATTTTTAATCTGTGAGGGGTTAGAATTTGTGGCGTTAGTGAATGTCGTTTGAGTAACAGAGAAAGAAAAGAGTGATAGAAGTGGTTGTGGAATTGTACACGTATACGGCGTTGTGTTTAGTGGCTGATGGAAGATGGGGGTGTTTGGAGTTTAGTGAAGATGTTCTCCATTTTGATTTTTGATTTCTCAGCTATTTGTAGGGACCGGAGATTTTAGGACGCTGTTGCTTTCCTTGGTGGAGCGCTGGATTTCTGATTTATGGCCTTTCATGTTAAAAAAGAATGTTAAAATTTCACCGATAAAAATTGGAAAAAACATCTGTCCTTATCCTTTTAAAAGGATATATAAATTTAGAGAGCGGATCCTCTCGTATACGAAACATGATCAGAACCACTCATTGATGATGAGATAAGAGAGATAAAAGTGTATAATTTTTAAATGAGTGATTGTGATCAAATAACATGACTACTTTTCCATATGAGAAGATCCACTCCCATAAACTTATATCATTTTAGATCATAACC
Organism: Gastrolobium bilobum; assembly: GCF_033153095.1. NCBI lineage: Eukaryota > Viridiplantae > Streptophyta > Magnoliopsida > Fabales > Fabaceae > Gastrolobium > Gastrolobium bilobum. The sequence goes on along the minus strand of NW_026898776.1, from coordinate 196,262 downwards.
GTTGATTTCCGTCCATCAACGGTTATAATGTATTGGGTCAAACTTAATGGGCCAAATTTATTATTAATTAATTAATAATTTTGATCCAATAAATTATAACTGTTGATGAACAGAAATCAACGGTTAGGATCTAAAATGATATAATCTTATATCCTTTAAAATAACAGATGTTATTTCCATAAAAATAAGGGTGTTGTTTTGTAAAATTACTTTATATTCCGAGTAATATAAGGGGTAGTTTTGTAAAATTACTTTATATTCTCAACAATAATTGACAATCAATCAAAAGAATTAGGAAACTTGAGTCAATATTTTTGGAAATATTTTGGCCAACCAAATGAATTTTTAGTAACATTCTCAATAAATTCAATTTCTCATCATATTCTTGAGAATCATGATTCCCAGATGAAAAAGCTTCTCCTCTACCAAATGCTCCACGAGAAAAAAAATTAACTTAGTAAGACTAGGCATTATAAAGCCTTATCCATTGCTCACTTCGTCGAATGTGAGATTTCCTTAACCTGCTATATATTCACTACACTTCTTTATTCCAATTATCTTCTTATTCATTACATAATTCCAACATTTTGTTGTTGATGAGTTTTCAAAACCTAAAATATTTTAATCAATTGTTTTTATCTCTAGTTAATGATACATTCTAACATTAAGTTACTTTATGAGATTTGCAAAATATAAAGTATTAGGTATTTCCTCTTTCTTTTCAAACTCCTTCATCTAAATCACATTTTAAATGAAAATGATGAATCTTATAAATGAGTTAGAGTTTCCAAAACAAAAAATATTTTTAATCTCTAAAAAATGATATTTTATAGTATGAAATTTCCTTGTAAGATTCATTACGTGTTTTTTTTTTGTTGGGGGTATAGGTACATATGTTTTACAATAAACATAGTTTCGTTTTCAAAGTTATCACATTTTTGATAAAATAGTTTTCAACCTTTGACTTCTAATAGCATAAGTTTTAGGGTTCCAATATAATTCATCCTTTAAACTATGTCTTTTTTTTAGATAAACCACAGATATCCTTCTTAACGGTTTAACTTTCATACGCCAACTGAGCTACCATCATTTGATTCCCTTAAATTATGTTTCAAGTGTATTTGATCCCTTAAAATTGATAAGGCGTAATCAACCACACAAAATTTATTAACACGACTTAAAATCTTCCTCTTGTACACCTTCCAAAGGCTTATTTTCATTACAATCCCCAAAATCCAATTCACACCAGCTATCAAATTTGATCTCCTTTTTCCACATGATCCAAATTCCAACCCCCCCATGATTTCTTCCGTGATACATAGCAGTTGTTTTTAGAGATCATGGTTTCTTTTAAAATATAGAGACATGTACAAGTTCCATTTTTTTTTTGAATAATTACAATTTCCTTTTCTATCTTTAATATTTTTCACTTGTAAATATTATCAAATCAAAATCCTAGTCTAAATCACCAGTGACCTTCCATCCAATCACCTATTACTATTATTTTCTCGTGTTACAGGAGAGTTGTTTTCTCCTACTAATGACTCTTCGATTTTCGTACAATTTTTTTTTTGTTTTTTTATTTTTTTAATAGATGTGGGTCTCACATAAGATGTGTCTATAATATGAAAAAAAAATTCTCCTACCACATAAGAAAATCGAAACTCTTATTATTATTATTATTATTATTAGGGGAATCATTTTCTCTTGTTATTGAAAAAAATAACTCTTTCCATCAGATACAATTATAAATGAGTCCCATCTTAGGTTATTTTTCTCTCACCTATTATCTTGTGTCAGCCACAGGAGAGTAGTTTTCTGCAGTGTTTTAAAACTCGAATCGGTCATCAAACCGGTCGAGGTACTGGGTCACTGGTTCAACTAGATTTATTGTTCACATATTAAAAATATAAAAATATTACTTATATTAATAAAAATTCACATAAGAAAACTATCAATGAGCTTCAAAAAATAAATTGATTTTAAATGATAGCAAATATTATATACTTCTAAGCTTCTAGCTCTATACCATATCCTAATATTGGATTAAAATTGTAATATAAGTTAAATGCACCTTTTGTGCTTGACATGATACGGATAAATTAAATTAAATCATGATAACAAATAGTATGCATGAAATATATACTAAGAAAAAAGTGTCACCGTTATCATGATAACAAATAGTATGCATGAAATATACACTAAAAAAAAGTGTCCACTGTTGAGATGAGATCATGAGACCATCAATGTTGATCACCACTTAACTTCATGAGATCATTATAAGATGCAACTAAATTACATAAACGAACTGCACTAATCTAAAATACCTTATTATTTTCACCTTACTTTTAATCATATTCATCATAAAATATGAATATGATTTAATTCAAGAGTTCTTATAAAAAAAAAAAAGTAATAACCGGTCTAACCCGGGTCAACCGGGTCACCGGGTTTCGGCCGGGTCAACCGGTCCAATCCGGGTTGACTGCAGAAACGGTCCAATCCGGGTTGACTGCAGAAACGGTCCAACTACCCGCTCGGACCGAAAAACCCACTGGGTTACCGAGTCCCGGGTCGACCTGGCAGGTCTGAGCCGGATTTTAAAATACTGATTTTCTCGTATAAAAGAAGAAAACTAAACCCCTAATATAATAAAACAATTCTCATGTAAAATAAAATAAAATAAAAAACAAACCAAAAGCACTTTATTTAATCATTCACGTAATTAATAAACTAAAACAGTTAAATACAATTCAAATTGACAATGTTTGTAAGTTTGTACAAAGTTGATAATATTTTTAAGAATATATAAGGGGAAAAAAAAGCATATTTCTCCTCCTTTGATTTTTGGGCAAAAAATCTGTACTAATGTTATTTTTCAAATGTATCTCCATCCTAAAACACATTTGAAAAGAATGGCCATACTAGAGCAGTCAAACACGTAGGTTTGACTGACGAGATAAGTCCTGTCAGTGAGAAAGACGAGATCACGTAGGAAGCCCAACCAATCGCGTCAGTCCATGTCACGTGTTTTCCACGTATCCCGCCACCTGCTGTGACATGTACCAGTCCCGCCATGTCAGTTGGCGAGACCAAGTCACGTGTGTGACACATCCGCAGTTCTTGTGACGCGTTCCAGCCACCCCAAATACTAATAAAAACATGAATTACTATTGAATCATGCCAATTACATTAATTATATTGTCCTAAAGCATTTTTTGCAACATTGTAATGTTAATAAATTATTTTGTATAAAGGATTTAATAGCATGAATAATATTTAACTAATTCAATAAATGGTAATGGTTCTTTTAATAATTATTAGTAAATGCAATTTTAATTAGTAAATTTGTTTTTTTTTAATTAGTAAATAGTGGCCCATTTGTTTGCGTAATTAATAAATAAAATAAATATTAATATTAATCAAATATAATAATTATAACAAACTTGCATATGTTAACTTAGTCATCATTAGTTTAATAATTAAATAATAATCATGTCATTAAAGCCCTTTTCAAATATTCTGCATTAATTAAGAAAAATAATTTTGGAATCCTTAGTAGGCATCAAAAAATTATTCCTAAGATAATTATTAATCAATGTAATTTTGGCTTTTGGTAAACAGTGATTAATGTCATAATTATGTTGTAATTTTAATTAGTGACCTGATTAACAGTAATCATATTGAAATTTACAATGCTTTAAAAACCATGTTAGAAAACTAAGTTGTTAATATTGAAAATTATAAACATTAATCTGAAATAGTAATTTAGATTAATATATTTATAATAATTACAATTATTAATTATTGAAATCGTAATAATTGTTTTAATAATTATATAATTGCATATCTCATGTTAATGAATAAAACCTAAGAAAAAACATATTAAGTTGATTTAATAACTATTAAAAAATGTAATTCTTTCTCTGATCTAGTGAAGAGGTGCTGGGCAGGTGGTCACAATTGGAAAGCATCTAGTGAAAACTTTCGAGAGAAAGCCACATCCTGGCATAAGGATTGTTACAAGGAGGAGGAGAAGTTAAAAAATAATCTTCATTCTCGCCTCCGTGGAATTGATTATAGCTTAAGTCAACATCCTTGTCATTCTCTGGAGAGGCTGCAGAAAGAGATCTGGCAATAGTTAAATACTATTTATCTTAGAGAAGAGATTACATGGTACCAAAGATCTAGAACTGACTGGATTCGGTTTGATGACCGTAATACTAAATTCTTTCATTCAGCAACAGTTGCCAGGCGTAGGAGGAATAGGATTGATGCCCTTCAAAATGATGTCGGGGATTGGATTGCTGACCCTTCTCTTCTCATGAGTATGGCAGTGGAATACTATGATAATTTATATAAGGAAGATATTCCTCTCCGGCCTAATTTTCCCATTAGGAACAAATTTCCAGAAATGGAAAGGAGAGTTATGATGGCTCTTGAGAGCTGCCCTAGTAGTCAAGAGATTAAAGGAGTAGTGTTCTCAATGGGGCCTTTTAAAGCGCCTGGTGTTGATGGTCTTCATAGCATATTTTTTCAAAGCCAATGGGATGTAGTGGAGAGCTCTGTTTGTAATTTCATTAAGGGAGTCTTCAATGATCCTAGTCGTATAGAAGAAGTGAATCAGACTCTTCTTTGCTTGATTCCTAAACTTGAGAATCCTCATACTTTCAAGGATTTTCGTCCGATTAGCTTGTGTAATGTTATTTATAAAACGGTAACAAAAATTGTTGCTAACCGTTTAAAATTGCAGATGGACAAGCTAGTGATGCCTAATCAGTGCAGTTTTATCAGAGGTAGACAAGGTACGGATAATGTCATAATTGCTCAAGAGCTAATCCATTCAATGAGGAAAAAGAGAGGATCTAAAGGTTGGATGGCGATCAAGGTTGATCTTGAGAAAGCATACGATAGGATCAGTTGGAATTTCCTTCAGGATACCCTATATGATGTAGGGCTTCCTGAAAATTTGATAAGACTAATTATGTTGTGTGTTTCATCTTGCACTATGAATGTTCTTTGGAATGGGGCTTGTACTAAAGAATTTCGGCCAACTAGAGGCTTAAGACAAAGAGATCCTCTTTCTCCTTATCTTTTTGTCCTCTGCATGGAAAGACTAGCCCATCTCATTTCTCAGGCAGTGGATCACAGGAGGTGGAAGCCAGTGAGGATTAAAAGGGGAGCTCCACAAATTTCCCACTTATTTTTTGCTGACGATCTCCTTTTGTTTGCAGAAGCTTCTCAAGAGCAAGTGTTAATAATTCAACAGGCCTTACATATATTTTGTGATTCATCTGGTCAAAAAGTCAATCATAGTAAGACTAGAGTTTTCTTTTCTCAGAATGTGGGTCATACTCAAGCAAACTATCTTAGTGGGCTTCTTGGTTTTTCTTTGACTGCGGATCTTGGAAGATACTTGGGAATTCCTTTGCATCATAAGCGAGTGGGTCGGTCATCTTTCTCTTATGTTTTGGATCGAATGAATTCTAGAATTGCTGCTTGGAATCATGCCAGTCTATCTCTAGCAGGTCGTGTTACATTATCTAAAGCAGTGTTATTAGCAATCCCATCATATCCAATGCAGGTGTGTTCATACCGCAAGTCACCTGTGAAGAGATTGATAGGAAGATTCAAAATTTTGTTTGGGGTTCATCTCCACACTCTAGACGTTCTCATCTTGTGGCCTGGAAGCAGATTTGCATGGATAAAAAAAATGGAGGCCTTGGACTGCGGAGTATGAGGGAAATGAACTCAGCATTTATCATGAAGGTTGGGTTCAACCTTGTAGCTCATCCAGATGCCTTGTGGTCAAAGTTCTTACGTGCTAAGTACAATGTGGAGGCAGGCATGACACCAATTATTCATGCTCCAAACAACAGCTCCCAGCTTTGGAAGGGAATTACGCGTCATTGGAATATTATAATGGATCATAGTCGGGTGCAGTTAGGCAATGGTCAGTCCACTATGTTCTGGCTTGATAGCTGGCTGCCCGATTGTGGTCCTTTGATCTCATATGCAGGTTCTCAGTTTTCTATTAGTGATACTCTTCAGAAGGTGGTGGACTACGTGGATGAATTGGGGCAATGGAAATGGAATTCTCTTCGACAATTGCTTCCAGATTCTGTGCTGCATCGATTTATGAATTTTCTTCCTCCTTCTAGTCAAGATGGCCAGGATCATTTAATTTGGAATGGAACGACAGATGGCAAGTTTACTGTTAAGTCAGCATATGCAATATTAGCCATCAAAGATACTACAATCCAACAGTTTCCTTGGGAAAGTGTTTGGAGATGGCAGGGGCCAGAAAGAATTCGCTTTTTTCTTTGGTTAATGGCAGGGGAGAAGCTGATGACTAATGTTTGTAGACTCCGCCGCCATATGGCTCTTTCAGATCTGTGTCCTAGATGTAATCAGTCTAGTGAAACTATCCTTCATACTATTCGCGACTGTCCACAATCAAAGGAAGTATGGTGCATGATAATGCCTCATATAAATCAGCGTGAATTTTTCAACCTCAACCTGCACAATTGGATCATTTCTAATTTAGACAGCTCAAAGGATTGGGGGATGGGGTCGGACTGGCCTCTTTTATTTGGAATCTTAGCCTGGAAAATTTGGAAATGTAGGAATTCTTGGGTTTTTGAAGGTGATCGCCAGAATGCTTATTCACTTATCCGTTCAACAATTGGTTTCAGAGATAGTGTCGCTCTTGCAGCTAACCCTGTTTTTGGAGCGGGCAATCAACCAAGGAATCGAATAGAGAGATTGGTTGCTTGGTGTTGTCCTCCTGTGGATTGGGTTAAGCTTAATGTTGATGGTGCATGTGATGCTAATGGTACTAGGACTGGGTGTGGAGGAGTTTTTCGCGATGCCTCAGGAACTTGGATCGTCGGATTCTGTAAAAATTTAGGCTCAGGTACAGTTTTGCATGCTGAGTTATGGGCTTGCTTGGTTGGTTTGGAGCTAGCTTGGGATAGAGGTTTTAGGCAAGTTTGGCTCGAAGGAGATTCTCTTTCAGCTCAACAGCTCATTACAAATGGGTGCCACCATGATTACCCTGCGGCTAATTTGGTGAATCGTATTCGAAATTTGATGCAGCGAGATTGGCAGATTTATATGTCTCACATTCACCGTGAAGGAAATAGAGTAGCGGACTTTCTAGCCTCTTACTCTTATGGTTTCTCTTGGGTAATTCAGGAATTTGATTGTCCACCGTCAGGTTGTATTGATAGTCTGTATAGTGACACTATAGGTGTTCACTGGTCTAGGCTTTGTGCCTAGTTTCTTTTTGTTGTGTTTTTGTTTTAATTTCCTATTATTTCCAAAAAAAAAAAGAACTGCGGATGTGTCACACACGTGGCTTAGTCTCGCCAACTGACATGGCGGGACTGGTACATGTCACAGCAGGTGGCGGGATACGTGGAAAACACGTGACATGGACTGACGCGATTGGTTGGGCTTCCTACGTGGCTTCTGATCTCGTCTCTCTCACTGGCGGGACTTATCTCGTTAGTCAAACCTACGTGTTTGACTCAAACCTACATGTGTTCTAGGATGGAGATACATTTGAAAAATAACATTAGGATTTTTTGCCTTGATTTTTGGGACAAAACGGAGGGAAAGAGACAACTTTTATATTGGATGGAAACGATTGGGGATTACCAGAAAAGCAGAAAGAAAAATGGCTTGCAGGAGCATGCTTCGTTCCGCCATACTTGTACAACCCTTCTTACACCCTCCTTTCAATTTCAGTTTTAATCACTATCACATAGCTTCACACTTCAAATGCAATAAGCTCAGAACCATTAGGGGTAGGGCTCGTCAATTTAATCTTCCAAAACCACCTCTCTCTTGCTCCTACAATGAAACGCCGCCGTCTCACGACGATCAAGATCCCCCTCAACAACCTGTGTTGGAGGCCATTTCAGGTAATTTCAACAATTTCGTATCGATACCGAAAATTCAAATTTCATAATATGTTGTGGGTTTGTTACAGAGGTTTCCAAGATCGAAGGGAGTTTAAGCCAACCTGCAAATATGGTTATTGGTGGCACTGTCGCCGATGATTCTACCAATGAATGGCTCGCATTGGACCAGAAGGTTTTATTCCACTAACTTTCAATGGGATTGTTTTGTTTTCATTTCATAGCTTCTAGTATTCAGTATTTGTATTCAGAAATACATAGTTACAATATTTGCCCTGTGAATAACAAATAATGTGCTGCACAGGTGAACTCGTACCCAACTGTTCGAGGATTTACTGCCATAGGAACTGGAGGTGACGATTTTGTGCAAGCTATGGTTGTTGCTGTGGAATCTGTAATCCAACAACCAATTCCTCAGGTTAGGTATATATATATATATATATATAAAGTCATTTCTAGAAATTGGACTTTTCTTGGAAACGTTTACTCATTGATGTCCTAGTTTATAATATGAACCAAATAACATGTATTTTTACGGTATGATCCAGATTACAGGTTGGGCAAATTTGTGCGTGCCTTGTATTTTTATTACTGGTGTTCTTACTGTAGGGTTAAGTTTGCATTGTTATCAATCTAATTGTCTGTGGATCGGTTTCCTCTTGAATTCCACATGATGTTTACTGTGGGTAACGTAGTAATTTTGTTGTTTGCTGAGCTTGTAAAATAGCACTCCAAGGACGAAGGCACAAAGCCATACATTTTGTTTGAAGGTAGAGAAAGAGTTTGAATAAATTGGACCCAAAAAACCAACTTCGAAATGTCTTGTTTAAAAACTAGTTTTATCTGAAAATTGGTTTTCATTAGAACCAGTTTTTAAAAATTTAGGTAGTTACCAAACACCTTATTGTATTTAAAAACTGGGCCCGTTGCACTTAGGTATATAGCTTTTTAAAGTTTCCAAACTCTGTAATTGGGGTACGGAGCTTGAAATATACCTATGAATAGAGATATTTAACGAGCACTGACATGGAAAAAGGGACCTATCATGACCCTGCATAATGAAGAATTTTTATCAAAGCGTTTTACATTGTGAAAAGACTTTCAAGCGTGCACTTTTAGTTTCCAAAATGAGTTGGGAAAGTCCATAAAATATCTTCTAGCTGGTGCTCAAATGGAAGGAAAAGTATCAGTCTTTTTCATATCATCTGTGTAAAGTCCTAAATAGGCTAAAGCCTGGCTACCAGCTCATTCTCTCACACACACTCACAGTTAGAGTGAAAGTGAAACTTTTCTATCATCTTAAACGCAACTATAAGTCAGCTAAAGGTTTGCAGGTGTTGCTTGTTATATTGTGACTGGATCTTAAATTGGTAAAATTCTGCAGGCTTTGGTAATGATTATTGATGATATGCTGTCACAGGCTAAAGTTAAACAAACTTTTAAGTGAACCTTAATTATATTTCAGTTTTCAATCAAGATAATGGTCAAGGGGTTGATGATTTTTCCTGCTTTTGGAGAAACATTTACTGTAGTAACATGGCACAAACTTGGCTTTAGAAACTGTTAAAATCAATAATTATGCCCTGGTTGGCACTGAAGAATGTTTTGGATGAATTCGATTGTGACTTTAATGAACACTAAGATGTTGTGTAGTGCTGGAAGTCCATTACAAGTATGAACTTGCGAACTGGACTGGTTGCTAGTTCATTGCCAACCGAGTATTGATCACATAAAATATATGCTGAGCATTAATTTTTTTTTTTTTTTTTAACTACAATTATTTTACTTTCTGGGTTATGATTATGAGCAGTTGAGCACATCATCATGTGGATTTAATTGCCTTCAAAAGTTTTCTACATGAAGATTGTGGAATATTGCTTGATTTAACTGTATATTGCATCTATACTTTTACCCGCGAGGCTCATTTTTGAAATGGCGTTTGACATCTGATCTGCTTGAATTTTTAACATTTTGATGCAGGGAAATGTGAGGCAGAAGTTATCTTCAGGGGGAAAATATGTATCTGTAAATATTGGGCCGATTCAAGTTGTTTCCAGTGAACAGGTCTTTCTGTCTTGTTCCACACCCTCTTTCCTTCACTCTAAAGTTAATCTTTCTAGCTTATTTCAACTAAAAGAACGTGAGGGAAAAGAAAGAAAGAAAGCTTCGGGGTGTGCGTGAGCTGGCGGGCAGGATATGTTAAGATATTATTTACATTTATTAGATGTTTAGTCGTAGGTTGATTCTCCATGCAATCGAGGCTGGGTGAATACATCTTGATATGGAATATTGTTGCATTTTTCAGGTCCAAGCTGTATATAATGCCATGAGGAGGGATGACAGGATGAAATATTTTTTATAATCTGTAACATTGGTTTGTGTGTAACGCCGTGTTTGCAAGGTATGTACAAAACATTCCTGCTTTCATCGAGTTAAGCTAATTTGTTCTTTAAGTAACAAGCAATATCATTGTCATCAGAGTAATCATGGTGCAAATTGAATTTCTTCTGCATTCCCTGAAAATGTAATCAGTATGATTTGTTACTAACAGATAATAAATAGACACACTACTTTTTTGCTTTCAATTTTATAAGTGAGTTAATTTTCTTGAAGGGTGACTCGTAGATGTCCTAATTAGCGCTTTGATTGCAGAGCAGTTTAGTTTTCGAGTTTTTAACTAGTTGAGTGGAAGAAACGATTGAAGATGAAGTGGCATAGATATTTCTTCCATTTTTTTTTTTCCTAATAAAAAAAACCTTCAAAATCTTTTGTGTGTAAAGTATGATATGGAGTCCCCTTGAGACAAATCGCTTGATAGAGTTGTGGGACATGTAAGACAGTGAATGAGTTACTTGAACTACACTCTGCATTCTCTCTCTCGGGTTCCCTGTGGGGTTCTCCATGGCCCAATGGCTCATCCCAGTGGTCGGTCCTCACTTGAATCTCAACCAAAAAAAAGCAGGATGTAGAAATCTGATGAACGTTGCCCATTATACAAAAATTCTTATTAGAGTCAGGTTGTATTAACTAAGAATTTCTCCTGCCCTGTTTCCCGAGTTTGTATTAATTTCATGTCAATTAAAAAGGAAGAGAGAAAAAAGAGTTGGCAACTTGGCATTCTTTATGAAACTTTTGAAGTGGAACTAAAATTTCGAATCTTTACTAAGAACTAAAAGTAGTGTGTTAAACTGATAGTATAGAAAAGTATGAAAGGATTGAATGATAAGTGTTGTATTGCTTTGTGGCAGATAGTCAATTATATATACAAATGACAACAAACGATAACAAACTATCGTAACAATACTAATACTATCGTAACAATACTATATGGAGAACAAACAAACTATCTTAACCAAACTATACAGATACAAGATATTAACAAACTCTTCCTAAAGACTTGGTCTTCATTAGTTGAAGAATAAGATCAAAGGTGATCTTATCCTAACACTCCCCCTCAAGTTGGAGCATGTAATGAAGAAATGCCCAACTTGCTGCGAAGAAAACCGAATTGCTTCATGCCAAGGGCTTTGGTAAAGATGTCTGCAATCTGCTGATCGGAACGAACATAAGAAGTAGCGATTGTATTTCGTAAAACATGATCTCGCACAAAATGACAATCGATTTCTATATGCTTGGTGCTTTCGTGGAACACTGGATTAGCAGCTATTTGCATAGCAGATTGGTTATCACAATGTAAAAGCATTGGCTGTGAATGGGGAACATCAAGAGAGTTTAAGAACGATTTGATCCATAATAACTCAGCTGTGGCTGCTGCCATTGCGCGATATTCAGCCTCTGCAGAGGAGCGTGACATTGTAGGCTGTTTCTTTGTTTTCCAAGAGATAGGGGAAGTGCCTAACATAATAAAATAGCCTGTGACTGATCGCCTGGTAAGTGGACAGCTAGCCCAATCAGAATCAGAATAAGCTCGAAGAAGAAGGTCATTTTCTGATTGAAGCAGTAATCCTTGACCGGGGTTAGCTTTTATGTATCGCAAAATACGTAAGACAGCTTCATATTGAGCTTCGGTGGGATTCTGCATGAATTGCGATAAAACATGGACGGAGTAGCTTAACTCGGGTCTGGTAATAGTCAGATAAACTAGACGTCCTATGAGCCTTCTGTACCGTGTTGGATCCGAGAAAGTGGGACTTTCTGTAATAGCAAGTTTATGATTTGTTTCAAGAGGAAAGTCACAAGGTTTGCATGCAAGGAGGCCAGCATCTTCCAATATGTCGAGAGCATATTTTCGTTGGCTTAGAAAGAGACCAGAAGAACTGTGAGCCATTTCTATTCCAAGAAAATATTTTAAAATCCCCAAATCTTTGATATGGAAGCATGAGTGGAGGAAAGTTTTGACAGCATTGCATGTGGTTGCATCATCCCCAGTTAAGATAATATCATCAACATAGATGAGAAGAGCGATGAAGTGACCATTCTTGTGTAAGGTGAATAAAGTATAATCAGCCTTAGATTGAGTAAAACCGTAGGACTCAAGAGATGACCGCAACTTAGCAAACCAATTTCTGGGGGACTGCCGCAATCCATAGAGTGATTTATATAAGCGGCATACTTGATGGGGTTTGTGATGCTGGAAGCCTTGAGGAACTCGCATATAAACTTCCTCTTTAAGATCTCCGTGTAAGAAGGCGTTTGTAACATCTAACTGGTATAATTTCCACTTCTTGGCAACTGCTACTGCCAGAAGTGTCCTCACACTAACCATCTTTGCTACAGGAGCATATGTGTCAAAGTAATCTTCGCCAGGTATTTGATTATTACCAGCAATTACCAGCCGTGCTTTGAATCGCTCCACAGTACCATCTGAATTGTATTTGATGCGGTAGACCCACTTACAAGGGATTGCACGTTTACCAGGTGGCAAAGAAGTAAGCTCCCATGTTTTGTTTTGCTCAAGTGCATCAATTTCCTTTCGCATTGCTAAACGCCATCGTTCATCTGTGACAGCTTCTTTGAATGATTTAGGTTCGACTCCAGAAGAAATGGCAGCAAGAAACTGTTGATGTTCGGGAGAAAATTTAGAACAAGAAACAAAGTTAGCAATGGGATAAGGAATACCTGAGGATAGACTGGAGGAGGTAGAAGAGGCTGCTGGATTATGTGCTATGACATTGGTGCATGTATAATCCTTGAGATATTTGGGAGGATGGCGAGAACGATGACCACGACCCAAAGTTTCTGATGCAGTAGTTGATGGTATTTGAGACTGTTCATGTTGGTCGACTAGATTATCTGATGTAACAGTTCCTGGTAGTATGGACTGTTCATAGTGTGCAACCAAAGGTAAAGAGCGTTGGTCAACATCTGCAGGAGTTGTAGGATGTGGTGCAATTTCGCAATCAACTGATTGAGTGGAAGAAGATGTGTCGTGTGCAGCCGGTGTTGGTTCTGCTTCAACATGAGACTGCATCAGTTGGGAAACTTCAATGTTGGTAGGAGTTTCTGTTTGGGTTTCATAGGGAAAGATGGTTTCTTCAAATACCACATCTTTAGAGACAAATATGGTCTGTGTATCAAGGTTATAAAGCCTCCATCCTTTCTTGCCAAAAGGGTATCCCAGAAACAGGCATCGGACTGACCTTGCAGCAAACTTGTCTGACGATTTGGGACGTGGATGAGCATAACAAAGGCATCCGAAGACACGAATGTGATCGTAGTTTGGTGTACGATTAAAAAGGCGTTCAAATGGAGTCTGTCCTTGAAGAAGAGGTGTCGGGGTCCTGTTGATTAGATGAACAGCAGTGAGAACACATTCTCCCCAAAATTCAATGGGAAGATGAGCTTGAAAGCGTAGTGCCCGTGCTACATTCAAAATGTGTCTGTGTTTCCGTTCGACTCGTCCATTTTGTTGTGGTGTGTCCACACATGATGTTTGGTGTATAATCCTCATGTCTGAGTAAACCTTACGAAGATTAGTAGCACAGAACTCTGAACCATTGTCGGATCGTATTATTTTGACATTGGCATTGAACTGAGTACGAACCATCAAGAGAAACTGAGATAAGTATTGGAACGTTTCAGTTTTAGTCTTCATTAAATAAACCCAGACATTTCGGCTAAAATCATCCACAATAGTTAAAAAATATCTTGCACCAGTTAAAGAAGCAGTTTGATATGGACCCCATATGTCACAATGAATAAGATCAAAACATGAAGTAGTTTTATTAATGCTAACAGGAAATACAGTGCGAGTTTGTTGTGCTCTAAGGCAAATATCGCATACTGAAGAAGAAATTTCCTTATGATTATTCATTGTAACAAAAGGGAGAAAATGCAAGGACTGAAACGACGGATGACCCAAGCGACGATGCCAAATATCTGCAGTCTGTTGTTTTTGAGCAGTACATGCAGTAAGGGAGGATCTTTTATTTAAGGAGTCATGCACATAAACACCAGCCTGCAATCTACCCAGTCCAATCTTGATCCTCGTTGTGGGGTCCTGCAATTCACATCCAGTGTGAGTAAAAGAAATAATGCAATTTGTATCAGCAAGTAATTGAGCAACTGAGATAAGATTGCATTTTAATTGTGGAACATATAACACATCCTAAAGAATAATATTGGATGTCAACTGAAAAATTCCTCGTTGAACTGATACGAGTTGATCACCATCTGGTAAGCCTATGGAAGTAGGTGGAATGGATTCAACATTTGAGATTAATTGAAGATTCCCAGTCATGTGTTGAGAAGCACCACTATCCACTAACCAGGTGCAATTTGGAATGTGCTTACCAGAAAGTGTTGTAGTATTAGCAGAGGGTGTAGAGGGAGAGACAACCATGTTGGCAATCTGCTGAAGAATCTCAGGAGTCATATTTGGAACGAAATTCGGGTTGGAAAACGTAGGTATGGCAGCTGCGGTTTGTGGTGCAGGAGAACTAATTGTGTAGTTCCTTTTGTCATAGGGTTTGCCACGTCCTCTACCCCGACCATAGGGTGGTTTGCCATGAAGTTGGTAACATTTAGAGACATTGTAACATCCCCGTCTCGAGCCGGTTCAATTAACATACATATGATAAAACAGAAAACAGCGGAAGACTTAACTTCTGAAAATACGAGCTAACTTTTTTTCTTTTTCTTTTTAAATTCTCATTCGTCGTAAACGAAAATCGGGCAGAGTTTCCTCTATAAATCGGACAACTGGGGATTTTCCAATCCCACACAGAAGCATTTCCTGATAAACAGTTTATACAAATATACTCAAATGCCCATCCATGGGCGCATGCATAACTTGGCTCAGTGCCACTATATCTAACAGCATGCAATCCAACAGGTAAACATATCTGAATACTACCTCATCACATAACGTGCCTGAATACCCAAATGTACATGCATCAAAGCGACAGACGTGTACAAAACATATACATGCCATATACAAAATAAAGGATCAATATCATGATCCATCAAATGCGAAAATACTAAAATACATCAAACACTCCAAAAAGGTAGTAGCCTACAGCCACTCAAAATCCGGTCTGTCAACTGCCTCAGCCACGTGTCGTGTCCCTGCCTAGTGAGGACTCACTGGGAATCTGGGCACCTGAAAATATGTCCCCAAAGAGGGGTGAGATTACAAATCTCAGTAAGCTCCAGGTTTATAGAGAATTCTCCATACCCCTGGCTCACTCCTGCATGAAAGTCAGATACAGAGTATACAAATACAACATATAACAGATATCATAACAGAACAGAGCATATATCCATATCATATCAGAGATGTGCGCCGTCATTCCCAAGGGAGGACCCCAAGCGGAAATCAACGCACGTGTTCCCGAGGGAGGACCCCAAAGCGGAACCAGACATATCAGAGGCGTACACCATCAGTCCCGAGGGAGGACCCCAAAGCGGACATCCGGGTACTATACAATCAATGGCCAGAGATTGTTACAGAAATCATATTACAGAAGTCATATCAGAGCAAAACATATCATGTTATCAAATAACTCTATATGAATGCATCTATACAAAGCATCTAAATCACAGTCATACAGTCCAACCATAGTTCACTAACCATGGTGGAGCACTCAAGCAGGAAAAGACTCCTTAAACATAGAGCTTACCTCTTGAAGCTTTACCAATACGCTTACTTGTGGAACAAGTTACTTTTATCACTTCAAGAGATTTCCGATCCTTCTCAATCCCTAGGCACACCTAGAGAATAATTTACAATGCATCAATAAAATGATGCAATACCATAATTATTTCATAAGCATACATTTTATCGCTTATTTTCCTTTCTTTGCATTTTTGCCAATCCTATGCCAATACACAAGTCTAGACCTCTTTATAACCGTTGGTGTTCTTTAATTTAATCAACCATTCCCTTAGGAATTTTCAACATAAATCATGCTACTTTTCTTCAAAACTCATCACTTTTATACAATTTATTACAACACATTTTATTTAAAATAAAATGTACAAGATATATCCCTAAATACCCTATAGGTCGAATCCTATAAGGGGAATTTCCAAAGATCCTTCTCTTTTACAATACATTTTCGTTACTTCATTACAACTTGCAAACACCTAGGAATGCTTCCACTAAATTCCTATTTTGAGTTTAGACACCAAGTCCTTTTTACTTAGGCATTCTTACTAACTCATCCATTTTCACTCATTTCCAACACACTATACCTTCACAATACATATATAATTTTTTCCACAATAACTCCTACTCACTCCATGATGGCCGAAACCTAGGAGGAAGATGCAATAGGACTTTTAAATTTTTATATCACATGTGGATGCTTACTCAACACTATAACTTCCTAAACAACAATAATCCATCATAAATTTCACATTCTAACATCAATTATTTCCCAATAAAATATGCTCATCAATTTCATAACTTAAATCATCAAAATAATATCATGGAAATAGAGGTTTATTACCTCTAAACACTTGTACAAAGCCTAGAGAGCAATCTCCAAGCCAAGCTCCATCCAAAAACTCACTTTTTCTCCTCCAATGAATAGTAACTCGAAAATGAGAGGAGGAATAACTCTTCACACACTCAACTATAGCTCAAATGGATAGGTGGAATGGATTCATTGAGTGGTTTCCAATCAATTTCATGTGGTGGGTCATTGGATTTGGTGGATGGATGATGAAGAAATCAAAGAAGGAAAATTTGAAACCCTAGCCCCTTCCCCTCCATGTGCAGCTCGGCCATGCAAGAGAGAGAAGAAGAAAATCTGAAATGAATAGTGTTTCATTTAAGTGACAAGGCTATATAGGCACATGTGGCCATTTTCATCGGATGTTTTTTTATCGCGTATTTTAACTTAAATTGACCCAGAACTAACTTAAAACTACGAACATATTTTTATTTTTCTAAAATCATTTACATTAATTTTTATCTATTACAAAACAATATTCATAATTCACAGTATGGTTTCTGCACCGTTTTTGACGAAATGCACTGTGAATCACTAATTGTACTTTATTTACTTTTAAAACTTAACACTTATAAACTTATCATTTTCTTGGGCCTATATTGACTTGCTTGGCATATATTGGACTTTCTTATTCTTATTTCATCAATTATTTATTTCTGGACTCTACCGGTTGCTTAAACAGCAGTACAAAATACCCGGTAGAAACACTATTCACGAGATTTTCACGGAAAGTGCCAGACTATACAATTTTTCGTTCTGAACTCATATTTGTCATCAGAATTTTCAAATTATGTTCCTAAAATTATTTTGCTCATTTTAAGCTCTACCGGTTAATTCACAAAACTGTAAATTCTCCGGCAGAACGCACTGTTCATAACATAGTCATGATTACAGTCAAAATACTCGAAATCGCTCACTGAATCTAATTATGGCATTTAAATCCTTAAATTAAATCTCTAACTAAGATTTACCAGTTAGGGTCATTATAGACATCATGGTATAGCTTACCACAGTGGCTGCATCGAACAGGATCAGCATTGGAGGAAGGGAGTTTTTGAATATCTCTTGTAGCATAGCTGAGCACATCAGTTCGGGTTTCATGAGTCTGAGCCATATGGAATTGAGTCTCTTCTTGAACTAACGTGGAATACGCTTTGTTCAGAGATGGTAGATTTGGTTGGTTCAGCAGTTGTGTGCGGATTGTGCCAAACATAGCGTTGTCCAGGCCTAGGAGGAATTGATAGACCCGATCATCAGCCATTTCTTTTGTGATATGTTGAGTAACAGGACAATGAGCACCATAAGGGCAATCAGGTAGTGCGCGTGCAGCATCAAGTTCATCCCAAGCTCCCCGTAGTTTGGTATAATATTGACTGACCGAAATGCCCTGTTGTCGCAACTGGAAAAGGTTTGCTTTCAGTTGATAAATTTTGGGAGCATTTTGAATGGAGTAGCGTTCCCGTAGATCATCCCAAAGGGCCTTGGCTGTGGGGAAATAATGAATATATGGCTTGAGTAGAGGATCAATAGTGTTGTGTATCCAACTGTTGATCATGGAATTGCAAAGAGTCCAAGCGTGGGTTTCATCAAACGCATCATTGGCAGGTTTGGTGATAGAACTGTCGATGAAGCCAACCTTATTTTTGGAAAGGAGAGCATTTTTAAATGCTTTGGCCCAGACATCATAGTTAGATTCTCCTTTCAACACCACATTTGTAAGGAATAAGCCAGGGCTATCAGATGTGGGCATGAAAAATGGGGAACGAGGATCAGAAGGTTTAAGGGTAGGTTCGATGGCTGCTTCTGATGTGAGTTTTGCATTGGTATTGTCATTGGCAGCGGAAGAATCTGAATCAGCCATGGGAAATTGGATCGTTACTGTTAAACTGATACCATATAGAAAAGTATGAAAGGATTGAATGATAAGTGTTGTATTGCTTTGTGGCAGATAGCCAATTATATATACAAATGACAGCAAACTGAAACAAACGATAACAAACTATCGTAACAATACTAATACTATCGTAACAATACTATATGGAGAACAAACAAACTATCTTAACCAAACTATACAGATACAAGATATTAACAAACTCTTCCTAAAGACTTGGTCTTCATTAGTTGAAGAATAAGATCAAAGGTGATCTTATCCTAACAGATAGTTACAAAAATAAATAAATAAGTTGATGTTCGCTAAGTTTTTTAGGTAATATATCATTATTTTTCCTTTTTCTCACACATTATAAAAAAAAAAAAAAAAAAACCCTTTACGGCAATAAAGATGAAATAGATGGGGAAGAAAATCGGGAGGGAGTTGTTTCAACTTTTAACTCTAAATCATAATACCTTCCTCTTATGCCACAATTGCTTTTTATCTGACTTTCCTTAAATCTTCTACCAACAAAATTTCGTTGCTACCTAAACTTTCTCTCTTTCTCTTTTTTTGTGCGGGTAAATTACAAGTATTTTCTATGAGAAGCAATTATGTTTAAGTGGGAAATTTTTATATCATGATGGGACAAAGAGCCTGTTTGTATTGACTTATCAAAAAAGTTTTTTTTTTTATAATTTTCTTATTTTAAAAGTACTTTTTATAAAAGTTACAGCTGTTTATATTTTTAAAAAATTATTTGATTTTTGAAAAAAATATTTCGCTTTTGACTTCTGCTTTTTTGATAAGCTAAAATTTTTAACTTCCGAAAAAATAGGTTTTTGACTTTTTTTTTATGATTTCTGTTTTTTTAAAAAGCAGATATCCAAACATACTTATTTCGAGAAGTGCTTTTTTTCTTTAAAAAAACAGCTTTTAAGGAGAGAAAAAACTCATCCAAACGAGCACTAATTCTTTAAAGGTAAATTTTTTGTATTCAGAAAGACTTGAATTTAAGACCTTGTTTCAACAGAATTAAATATGTATCATTTGAACCAACTTTTTTTTGTGCTACCTTCCCTTTTCTTTTCTCTCACTTCCTTGGAAAACAATTTTTTTTGTTGAGACAAACTACACCGCAATCTCCGGCTGGACACCATCTAAACTGCGTAATTTTTGTTCCATCTTAATTTTTTTATTGGTATTGCAAATGTAATAGTCTTCTTTTTAATGTTGGAAAAAGGAAAACTAGTGCAATGATGATGGATTTGGACTCAGCTCAAGTGTGATTGGGCTTTTTTTCTTTGTTTCTAGTTCTAATTCTCTACTTACCCAACATTCCATTGATATACATTTCAATCACCTGGAATTTTCTAAAGCTGATTATTAACTGCTTAAAAATTAGTTATTGACAGTTGAAATTCGAAAGTATATAACAGATTATTTCATGGATTGATAGTGAATATGTTTGAATTTATTTTGTATTTTAAAAGTATTAGATCAAAATGTTATAAATAAAGTTATTGATTGAAAAGATATTTTTGGATAGAAATTAATTAAAGTCAGTAACTCAACTGCTTTTACTTGTATAATATTGCAGTATGCTTTCTAAGGGCAATATGTATGTCGATATTATTATTAGTCATGCTTCTTTGTAAAAAAAACAAGTTAATCGAAATTTTGCCAAAGCTTTTGTTATGTATCATTCTTTTCTATCACAAATTAGGAGTTCAATTTCACCCATTGTTCATTAGTGGAATTTCTTTCTCTCTTTTTTTAACTTAGGGGTGTATTGGATTGGGATTTCGAAGTATTTTAATGGATTATTTTCGGACAAAAAAATTCATTAGTATTCGATTAGGATTTTAAAGGACTGAAAAAAAGTCATGTGGTATTCGATTATGATTTTAAAATATATTTTAGAGTTCATCCAAATCCGTTGGTATTCATTCAATCAGTATTTTAAACAAAGGAAAAACAATATTGTGGTATTCAAAAATCTGATGATTTTAATGAATTTTCTATTGTTGTGGATATTGTGAGACTTTTTAGTGAGAAATATAAATAAGATGCATCTCTCACAATCTCACCCTAAACCCTATGATTTCTTGAGATTTCTCTATTGCAGTGTTTTCTTCTTCCTTTGATGGGTTGATCTGCTCAAAATCAAGTTCCGCCAAGGGAGCTTTGTCAAAGCTCAAAATTTGCATATTTTTGAGCGATTTTCATCACAAAACACAGAAAAAACAAACCAACAAGATTCTAATATAATCTATCTCAAAAACAACATATTTTTGAGAGCTTTTGAAAGTTTAAAAAATGATTTTTCAAGTTATGGGTCGCGATTTTTCTTGGCATAAAAATGTATGATTTTTGTATTAAAAATAACATAAATCCCTCAAACCAATTTTTATTTTACATCATTGAAACAAGATCAATTTAAAGAAAGATTGAAACTTTCATAATATAAACCTTATATTTCGTAACAATACATTCAAGAACGAAATTTCTTCACTATACAAAATGATTTCACACAATTTTTGTATCAATAGATAACTAAAAACTTGTTTTTCAAAAGCCTCAAAACAATTTAATGAATACTCAAAAATTCTGGTTTTAATGTATCGGTTGAAAATAATTTAAGAGATTTTCTAAACTTTCATGTAATAAAATTCATAAATTCAGATTTGAAATTTTCTTAGAATACTTAATGAAAACATGTATATGATATATTGTTAGAAAACTATCATCACGTTGAACAAAAACCCCAAGGTTTTCAAGATCAATTGCAAAATATTCCAAACAACATTTTATAATGAACTTTAGGTTCTATATGTAAATTTAGAATTATTTTAATAAGTAAATAAATATTGGATCTTATAATAATATATGCATAGCTCTGATATCAAATGAAGAAGATAATTTTTAACTTATTGGTCAAACCCAAAAGCATGAACAAAAAAATGCTAATACATGGAGGACTAGTATAATTTTAGATATGTGGAAAGTTATTGCTAAGTAATTTTGAATGTTTGTTAAAAATTATATTATGTTTTATTGATTGAGAAAATTATATTAGGTTTTAATTTTTTTATTAATATCATTGCATTTCTTTGTTATTTTTTAATTGAATCTTATAATTTTGAATGTTTGTTAAAAATTCATATATTTTTTAAAATCTTATAAATCCATATTGTCCTTTCAAATCTTAAAAATTCTATTAAAATCTTTCAAAATCAAATCTTATGAAATCTTGATTGTAAAAATTATCTTTTAAAAAACTCTTTAAAGTCCGTCCCATTCTAAATGGTATTTTAAAATCTATAGAATTTTTTATCTCAAAAAAGTCTTTCAAAATCCTAATCCAATACACCCCCTACCTCCTTATTTTACACATCATTATCATCAAATCATTTATTACTACATTAAAATTTACTTTTTATTTTTTAATATAAACAGACATTACTTTTTAAATAACTGTTTTTATAATCAAACTCTTTTAATAATATCCAGCACAATAATAAAACTGTTATACTGCTTACCAAAAAAAAGTTATATTAAAATATCATTTTTTTCGTTCTCACTATTGATTCGAGCTGTTTTGTAATATGAAATCTTCTTAGTCTATGCACTTACAGTTGTCACATTGTACATGGCTCAACCATTGATTCAAGAAGTTCGTAGTCAACTATAATTATGACCCAATAAGCATGACCCAACTATTGAAAAAAACAATGATTTGAAATATAACAAAATACAATTAAATCCAAATCACAGTAAAGCAACAGATGCGATTGTGATTTGTTTGAGAAGAAAAGGAAAGCAACATATTTGGCGTGATTTGAGATTAAAGATTTGGGATGTATTTTGAATTATTTATTTGTAACTTTTGATTTATTTTTAGATGTTAATTACTATTATATTATTTTTAGAATTTTAGATTTTGAATTTTGAATCAAGTTGTAATTAGTATATAAAAAGGTGCTTATGACCCTTATTTTAGGGAGTTGAATTTTGTTATTTTATTAATAGAAATTGAGAAACGGAGGGTTACTCTCTTATGAAATCCTAACTTTCTGTTTAGCCAATTTTCTATGCGCTTTCGGCATCATTTGGTATCAGAGCACTAGGTTGCCTTCAACCAATGGCTGAACAGAATCGTGGAGGTCGACGACGGCGGAGTCATGAGGGTAGGGAACGTGGATTCGTTCCTGAAGAATATAGACAACTGCGTCAGATTGACCCGTGAGATATAGAAAATGAAGAGCTCGGAAGGCGGATCCAGGATTTGAAGCGACAACCTGAGCAAGCGTTGGATAAAAAAATCCAAGTTTTGGAGCGACTATGTGTGCACGCACAGAGAAAGGTAATTCAAGATTTGGAGCGACGACCAGTGCGGGTATGCATGAAAATTCAAATTTTGAAGCAAACTCTTGTGGAGGTGCAGAGCATGGAAATCCAATATTTGGAGCGGCGACTTGCGTGGACAAAGTTGGACATTCAATCCGAAGAAGGAATGAAATTAGATGATGCATCTGATGATGAAGAAGAGGACGTCAATCCCTTGGGGATTCTAAACCAGGGACGGAATTGGGAAGTACGACCTGGAAATCAGTCCACTTTTCAAGATATTGAGACGCAAATCAGCATTCCTGACTTTGATGTCTATGATCATAATCCAGTTTGTGATGATGATCCGATCTATGATGATAATCCAATTTATGATGATTATCCGATTGTTGATAATTATCTCATTTATGATGATTATCCATCTTATGATGAAGATTCAGTTTATTACGATAATCCAGTCTATAATAAATCTAATGGTGAATCAGATTATGAAGATCTAATAGAGGAAGATTTATCGTTTGAATTTTTGTCTAAAGAAATTGAGATCAGTGGAGATAAACAAGATTCGAGGACGAATTTTTTCCAAGCAAGGGAGAATGATGCACTTATAGATGACCCATTGATTCAAGAAACTCGTAGTCAATTAGAATTGTGGCCTAATAAGTATGGCCCAATTGTTGAAAGAGACAATGATTTGAAATATAACAAATTACAATCGAATCCAAGTCCCAAAAAAGCGACAGATGTGATTGTGATTCGTTTGGGAAGAAAAGAAAAGCAACATATTTGGCGTAATTTGAGATTAAAGATTTGGGATGTATTTTGAATTTTTTATTTGTAATTTTTTATTTATTTTTAAATGTTAATTACTGTTATATTTATTTTAGAAAGTTTTATTATTTTTAGAATTTTAAATTCAGAATTTTGAATCAATTTATAATTAGTCTATAAAAGGGTGCTTATGACCTCTAGGAGTTGAATATTTTTTTATTTTGATAATTAGAATTGAGAACCAGAGGGTTACTCTTTTATGAAATCCTAACTTTTTGTTTAGCCACTTTTCTATGCGCTTTTGGGTATCATTTGATATTTGAGCAGTAAGTGATATTAAGAAGGCATGAGAAGTTATTATCCTTCCAATAGACTCAAAAAAATCCCCCCATTTATTATTATTATTATTTTTAAAATATAGTGATTGGGCCCAGCGACGGACCTACTCAGTTGCCACTGACCTCAAGTGTAAGTTTTTTTTATTTTATTTGTCATTACAGAAAAATTGCATTTAAAACTTTGGGTGGTCTGTGAGTGAATAAAACAGGAAAAAGAGTAGGGGAGAGAATGAATAAAATTGTTCAACTTTATGTGAATCAATAATAGGTGGTCACATGACAACTTTGTTTTCATTGCTTTGTGCGAATGAATAAGAGGTGGACACATTGCAACTTTTTGTGGATGAATGAATACAAAACCTATACTTTTTTCCGTTTTATTCATTCACAAACTGTGAATGAAAAGCCATATATTGCAACTCTTTTCTCAAAAAAAAATTTAAAACTTTCTTTTAAAAAAAAATTGGAGGGCAGCTCAACAATAAATATATAGATATAAATAAAATTTTTTGGATCCACTATAATCCCCACTTAAAATATGTGTATGTAGGAAGTGGGAATAGTTCTTCTGCAACATGAGAAGCTTTTCCCACTATTAAGAATGGAAAAAATATTGGTTATTTTATTTTATTTTTTTGATAACAAAATATTGGTTATTTTAAAGGATCAAATTTTGTAATATTTTAAATGAAATTATTATATTTTGGTGTATATTTGATAATTTTTTAAATTCTTTTTTCCTCCACCAAAATAGGAGAAGAGAGAAAGAGAAAGTATGATGAAGGAAAAAAAATGTAAAAAATCACCATAATACAGTAATTTCGCTTAAAATGGTATAAAATTGTTTAAGATGACAAATTTGTTACCCAATAAGTATTTAATTTTTCATATATCCTTTAAAACAAAATGGTTGATCTTAGTTACTCTTATAATTTTCTTAAAAAAATATGGTTATTATATAAATGTTATATTTATTATAAAATAACTTTGTAAAATTTTCATTTTAAAATATAAATGTGACTAAAAAAATGGTTCCAGGAGGAGTTTTCTCAATATTTTGTAAGATTCTTTGAGAAAATTGTGGTCTTATAAATTAAAAACAAATACTAATCTCTGCAATTATCAGCTTTGGATGGCTATACTTTGAATTTGTATTATTATTATTATTTTTAATTAAGGGAAAGACCTCTTTAACATGCCCATTCATATACCAAACCAACGAGAACACGTGGATGGTAAGAAATATACCAAACCAACGAGCCACTCGCGAAAACAACATATAGCGTGCTTTTAATTAAATATTCACGAGGTATTAGTCGTTGCCACGCGCATTAATCACGAACCGTACCACGCTGTAAGAGGCAAATCGCACAAAGGAACAAGTGTATGTCGGCTCTTTAACCAAAGGGGTTTTTTTTATACCCCTTTAATTTTCTTATTTGATATTTGATTTTTGGTATTTGTACATTCATATTTTTTTTAAGTGAGTGTCGCGACCGTTTAGAGAACTCATACGAGTGTGTCAAGTGACATAATTTTGTTATCTTAAATAATTTCGTTAATGTTAAATTTCGAAAGGTCATAATTTTTAACTTGGGAATCAAAATTAGAATATTTTTTATTTCAAATAATTTTTTGAGATGGTAGAAACCCTTGACATATTTTATCTCTCACAAACATAATTCGAATTTATAACAATGGTATCACAATCACAAGAAAAATATTATGAAAAAATGTGCGAGCAAAAATGGAGAACCCACATAGTAAGGATAAATGATAACATGTTGGACAACTCTTAACTATTGTCTTGCATAGGTGCTGCTGCAAGCCTGCAATTCTACCTCTTCCCACCAAAATTTGGCAAACATCATATGTTATTATCCTAACATAGGGATAGACGATAACTTCAGAGGCATCAAGCATAGCCAGCATGTTATCGTCTATTCCTGCTTTGTTCCTTCTTTCCCTATTGCTATTGCTAGGATTCTCCATTTTTTCTCCTACATTTTCTTCATTTTATTTTCTTTACAAAACTAAATTTTGAAATTAACTATTGTCTCGCACGTGTTGCTGCAACTTTAACAGACAAAAATTCAATTAATTGAAATCTCAACAAAATTGTTTGGAAATCGAGGAAGCTAATGTGTGTGTATATATATATACTCATCAAAGTCATCAAAATACTTAAAGTACAATTCTAAAATATGTTTGTGGTTGTGATATCATTGTTACAAATTTGAACTATGCTTGTGAGAGATAAAATATGCCAAATGAAATGTCATTGCATAAATCTCAAAAAATTATGTGAAATAAAAAATCTGATTTAGATATCCAAGTAAAAAATTATAGTCTTTCAAAATTTTACGATAATAAAACTGTTTATAGTAAGGGAATTGTGCCACTTCACACAATAGTGTGAGTGCCTCACTAGGGGTCGCGGCACTAAAGGACCCCCTTTGATAAATATTGGAAGTGAATAACAAATAGAAAAATTAAAGAGGTGAAAATCCCTATTTGGTCAAAGAGCTAGCGTACGTCGGATGAAATATTTGAAGATCGAGTTAATTCAATAAATTTTTAAAAAAATGCCTGCAAAAACAAAATTTAAAAATAAAAAAATTTAAATTTGATTTTTTATTAAAATATAAACAAATACAAACCTGAATTGTAAATTCATCTACTATTAAAATAATATTTTTTTAATCTGTTTATACTATCCATATTTATTTTAAAACTTTTCTATTATATGTAGAACCAAATTTAATTTTCTTTCTTTAATTTAGACATATATTATTGGACTGATAATTCATTTTAATTTTTTTTGTTTAGGTTAATTTTAATGAATTTGTTTTCAATATGTTCTAATGAATTTACGGTTTTTTGTAAATGATTTTCTGATTTTTTTACCACAATTTTATTACCATTTTGGTTTATCAATTCAGAGAATTTTTACAAAATAAAAGAATGAAATATTTCACTTGCTACAAATACACTTTGTTCCCTTTATTTTTATTTTTTTCCAAATGACTCTTTCAACTTCTTTTAATTAAGTCTCATAACATCTTTTTCTTTTTCTTTTTTGATAACAAGTCTCATAACATCTTTAACTTTTATTTGAATTGAAAACATTAACCTTTTCATTAACTTTAACAATAATGGATTAAAAAAAGCAAATTCTAAAAAATAAGTTGAAAAAACATTAAATCACAATAGAGAATAATGTTTAACGTAAACAATAAATAATATGGTTTCCAATTCAAATTAAAGTCAAGAAAGTTAAAGCAGCAAAAAAAAATTTAGACAAAAACGGTGAGAAAAATAAAATAAGCGAGACAGAAAAGGCAAACCTGTTCGCAGCCTACAAATAAAAATAGAGTTTCTCTTTTATCATGTCACACGAGATAACATCTCTTATGCTATAGACACAACAAATGATAGATCTCATCACTTGTTAAAAAAAAAAAATTAAAAATAAAATAACATGAATTTTGATACTTCAGAATATAAGAAAACAATCTTCACCAACATTAAAAAATAATTTCTCATAAAAATAAGGATGGTATGATATTTGTTATTTTAAATATGAGAAAAATACAAATAATAAAATTTATGAAAAAAATTAAAAAATTAAATGAAAAATATTAATTTATATTTTTTTATTTAAAATAATACAATTTTACGTCGTATAAAAGAAATATTTTTCCTAAAAATAAATGACGAAAAAGATAAGATAACACGCAACCGGTTCGTGTCGGCAAAGAATAGTGCAATGGGATTTCATCATTACCGTCCAACTGTAACCTCAATGCACCGACAATTCATTTGCCCCTCTCTTTCTATTCATACACGAAAAAAAAGGCAAAAGTAAAATTTAAAATAAAATAAAAAACAAAAATAGTAAAACTGTAAAGTGTCTCTTTCGGTAAACAAGACATAAAGGAGAAAAACATAACGCAGTGCCTGCGAGTGAAGTTGAAAAATCTGAAACCCTAAAACACCCCCTAACAGAAACGACCATCGTAACGAGTGTCGTTAACATTTGACGGAGGAATCTCGAAGTGCCAAAGCCTACCAACGCCCTTCACCATGTTCTTCCTACAAAGGAACTCCTCCGCATAAACCTTCTCCACCTTCCGATCCACATCGTGCAAGAACACGTGCGTCACGCCGGAACCCTTTCTGTTCCTCGCCATCACCGCCATGGAAAATATCGCCGCCATGCGACCGGGAGCCTCCGGAAAATACCCTCTAGGCGCATCGATCATAATCAGGTCCCACTCTGTCTCATACACCTCGTCGGGGAGGTTGTGGAGCGCTAACTTACACCGCTCGTTGCCGCGCAGGGCAGCGCTCGACGGCGAACACGCCGGCTCGGAGCGGTACGAGGAGAGGAGCTCATCGGCTTCGCGGAGCTGGGTGCGGTAGCGCACGGTGGTTGCTCGGAGCTCCGGCGCGTCCTTGAGGACGGTCTGGACCCACTTGGGGTCCTCCTCGAGGAATAGCGTGGTGCCACGTGGATTAAAGCTGGCCCACATAAGAGAATCGTGTCCGAGACCGAATACGAGGAAGTTGAAGGGTCGGTTAAGGGATTTGAGGACGTTGAAGGTGATGCTAATCTCGGAGAATGATTGTTGAGGAACAATGTGCGAGGTTGCATAGTGGAGTATTGCACGAAGCTGCATCGATGTGGGACTGTAACCATTTTTTATCATGGTTTTGGGGCTTGTGAGAGAGCATAAGAAGGAAGAGTTATCAGGGGTTTGAACCACACTCGCTATGAAAAGTGATGCTCCGATGATGCCCACAATAACCATCACCCCCACGAACCATCGTAGCTGAGAACGATTCTTCATTCTTTCATTGACTTGCATATTCTCTCGCTTTTGCTATTTCTATATAGTGTATACTGTGTGTTGGTGATGAATAATTTGAGGGGTGAGAGAATGGGATAGAGTTGGCGATTATTTTTAAGGCAATTAGGCCTTCACGTTTGCCTAGTGCACAGCACATAGTATACGCGTATGGGCACGTGTTGCGTTGGCATTGGGTGGGAGAACTGTAGATTTTTTGAAATTTAAAAAGTGATGTCGTGACTCGTGATTGACAAAATGTTTTGGTCAGCAAATATTTAAGCACCACGTGGTCCTACAGTGTTCCTGAACCAGGGTAATCATAATCATCCCTTATCAGCAATTCACTAATTCAATATTTATTTTTGTAATTGAAAAACAAAGACAGTTTATTTGATCCTATACGAGTTCCAGTCCAGGTACTCAGTTTGATTCTTTGACCGATTCAATTTATCTTCTAAAACTAGTAGTAGTTTGAAAACCAGCCCTGTCTGTCCTTCGATTCTAAGCTATATTTTA
This sequence comes from Gastrolobium bilobum, assembly GCF_033153095.1. Taxonomy (NCBI): domain Eukaryota; kingdom Viridiplantae; phylum Streptophyta; class Magnoliopsida; order Fabales; family Fabaceae; genus Gastrolobium; species Gastrolobium bilobum. The sequence goes on along the minus strand of NW_026898776.1, from coordinate 166,721 downwards.
CCAAAAGGATGATTTTTTTTATTTTTTTTTCACTCAATATCGAATCTTAACTCTTGCAATGTAATCAGGTACCTTTCACTGCGATTCTACTAACATCCTTCCAAATATTTAAATTAATATGTGCTTATTTTTACTAATGATATTTATTTAAGGGGTAGGATATGGCTTTTTGACCCTTATAACCTTTTATTAATAATTAATTACCAAATTGACCCTCATTATAAACTATTTCAAAAATTTAACCTCCCCAACAAACATAACACCGATCTGCTCCTGTTTGACCGTTGACCACCAAGCCTACCCGGGTACACCCCTCCCTACCCGGGTATTTTTTGAAATTTTTTGTCTACCCGGGTAGGGAGGGGTGTACCCGGGTAGAGTTCTTCAATCTGGGAAAATGTTTGAATTATTTACCCGGGTAGGGAGGGGTGTACCCGGGTAAATCTCTGTCAAAAACCCCAAAATGAAATAAAACTCAAGAGACTAAAATGAAATCTCATTGAACTCAAGAGACTGCTACATAGCAACTCCTATAGCACTTGTAAGTTTACTTACATTAACAGTCATCACCAGGAATTCTAACAGAACTCGGAAACTGACACCAGGCCTTGGATGCAAAATGAAGCAGGAGGAGGCAGAATAATGCATGGCCTCTGTCGAATAGGTTCAGAAATTCACACATCCAATGACAAGAAGCGATACCTGTTCAAAAACTGCAACAAACTAGATTAGGAAAAAATTGTATGAGGAACAAGTACAAGAGCAGTAAAGTTGAAAGGTACCCTTTTCTCAGAAGCATTCATTCAAAACCAAACTTGCAAAGAAATCAAAAAAAAGTTTAGAACTTTCAACCAACCCAAGATTTGAAAAAACCATAGCAAATGGTAGGTGACAATACCGTGGGAAGATGGGATAAAGAAATTAACATAAGATGAAGATAAGGAGGAGAAACCAATTTTGTAAATTGTATGTCTGTTGGCTGCTGCAGAGATCTAGGAGGGGTTTTGGGGTTTCTGGTGGAGATTTACCCGGGTACACCCCTATGTACCCGGGTAAATAATTCAACTATTTCTTATGTAGGAGGAATCAACATCTCAGCATGTTAGATTGTGTATATTAATATATTAATTAAAAAGTTTTTGGGAGAGATTATACTTACTACAAGCATCATGATGTGTTTGTTGGATTTATGTAGTTATTATAATTTACATAGTATGGATTTAATTGTTGGATCTGATGAAATATATGTTATTTAGTTTGAGCATTTTGATTTTGAAAGTGACTTAAATGCAGATTGTATAAGTTTTGTAGTGATTCATGATTCTGTTTTGACATTGAAATTATGATTTTTGGTTTAGCAATAGAATTTTAGTATTTTGTAAAATTGATTCATGATTCTGTTTGGAAGTTAAAAAATAACAGGCTAACGGGCTAGACCAGGCCATTTGTTTTTTTTTATAAACGGGTCAAGTCAGGCTAACAATTAGACTCGTACTAGGCTTAGACCAGGCCAAATTAAAAATTTTTGGCGTAGGTTTAGGCTTTTCGGGGTAAAACTTGACCCAGTCCAGCCCACTTTCACCCCTACTCATTACTATAAGATTCTCCGTTAATGTGGTGATTATAAATCATAAATAGGGAATAATTGTATCATTAATGTTAACGGTTAGAAAGTTTAAAATTCAAATCATCCATAAATTAATAATTTACAACATTAATTTGATTTTATACATTATAACAGCTTAACAATAACTATTGTTAAGGGTTAGTAAGAAATCATGAGAAAATTGCAGTTATTCAAATAGAGATTAATCTCACAAATTAAGTTTGAGAATATAATAAAAGTAACTATCTATAAAATTAATTACAAATTAAATGTTACTAATATATATAAGAGGAACACATCTACTTTTATATAAATATATATATATATAGATAAAATTATTTCTGCAATCGCTTTACGTACAGCAACGACAAGTGCATGATTATGATTCCTCATATTTAATGCTTTCATCTTTTATATGGTTATGATTCCCCGCGTTTAATGCTTTCACATATATATGACAACTATTTGATTGCTGCACCTACAGCAGTTGCAGAAATGTAAGTTACACTCTCAATATATATATATATATATATATATATATATATATATATATATATATATATAGGGTCAGGATCATTTTACACTAGTGTAAATTACACTCTCATTCTTATCCGTTGATCTCACTTATATCTAACGGCTCAAATTTTTTATTAATGTGAGCCATTGGATACAAGTGGATTAATGATCAAGATTGAGTGTAAGACTTCTAACTCTTACACAAGTGTAAGAATATCCTGCCCCATATATATATATATATATATATATATATATATATATATATATATATATATATAAGGAAAAATATTTCTCCGGCAACTTGAGATAAGTTTATCTCCGGCCATCCAAAAACTACGTCGTTTTGTTTATTTATTTCCTTATATTAATTGATTCACTTTTGAATGGTTATGATTCTTTTTTTCTCTCTCTTCCTTTATTACCGTTGATTTAACTTCGTACGATTATGATTTAATAGCCGGAGATAACTTTATCTCCGGCAGCTTGAGAAATGATAAGCCCATATATATATATATATAATTTTATCACATATATACTTTGTAAGGTAACACAATTTTTATGGAAAAAATATTTGTCCTTTCAAATGATGTATGGAAAAAACGTTTGTCCTTGTAAAGGATATGACGTTGTGTTATTTTTTATCATTGTCCTTGTAAAGGATATGACATTGTGTTATTTTAGATCATAATCGTTGATTTCCGTCAATCAATGGTTACAATTTGTTTGATCAAATTTATTGGGTCAAATTAATTAATAATAAGTTTGACCTAATAAATTATAATCGTTGATTGACGAAAGTCAACGGTTAGGATCTAAAATGACACAACATTATATCTTTAAAAATTTTGTCACATATATACTTTGTAAGGTAACACAATTTTTTTTTTTTTTTTGATAACAAGGTAACACAATTTTTATAAGAAGCATTTTTCCATGCAAAGGAAGAATAAGCTAATGAAGATGATTGTGTAGGCGTAGAAGGGGGTTCTATTTTTTTATACGAATTTGACGTGAGTCATCGACATTGATCTTGTCCTTTTAGGTCGGAGGGTGTTTTTGATTTTAATTACTTATAAAAGATATTATTTTTGAAATTTTATAATAAAATTAGGGTTTAATGTTTATGCTCAACGTAGAAAAAATTTCTTTGTCATAACTCACTCATTTTTTTTATAACAGTGGAGGGCACGACCCATAAAAAGAAAAAACTACTATGTGTGATGTTGCATGTCAGAAACAACATGTTCCATTATCATTTTAGATCTAGTTACATTCAAAAAAGAAAAAATACTTACAGGAGGAGAAAAACCTAATTTGACTAAACTATCTGCACAAGCATTAAGATCTCTAAGAATGAATTCCGGATGACTGCAACCAAGCACTTGAGCACCACTTCTGATTCGATTCAGCAGTGAAGAGTAACCCAGTGAGCTGGTTGAGTCTCTAAACACAGTAAAGCATACTTTGAATCACAGCCAATCCATATATCGGAGCAATTCAGATTATTATCAAGAATTAAACCTTCAAGTAACCCCCACAGTTCCGCTCCTAAGACTATGCAAGGGCCAATATTTAAGGCAAAGTCACCTATCCAACCTCCATAAGACGAATAAATAAAACCACCACAAGCCCCTTTGTTGCTAGTAGAACTAAAAGCTCCATCAACAAACAGCCTGACATTAATTTGGTGGGTAATCTGCCCTGAAAAGCAAAAAGAGTTAGGCAGATCACATTTAACAAAGAAGGGAGCAGCTCGATTGCACTTCTTCATATAAGCCAGATAAAGGAGAATGTGGTGATTAAGATCTTCGGGTATAGAAAAATTTCCATCATGGATAGTAGAGTTTCTCCATTTCCAAAGAAACTAACATGTGTCGCATAAAAAAAACTTCTTTCCAAGAAGGCCAACAAGAGAAGATGGAGATTGAATTTGAACCAAGTTTGACCATCCGAGGAGAAGAAAATAATGGAAATGTTTCCACCAAACCATCTATCCCAAATATTTATAGCAAAACTGCACTCACGATGGGTGTGGATGAGTGTAAAGTTGTGGCAAGAAGGACAAAGTTGATCACCTTCACTATAATAGCAAGTTCTGTCTCTAATCGAGAGTTTGTTTAAATAAGTTACAGTAAAGGCAAAAACATTTTTCCTATAAAATTAAGATCGATAAATTATTTTAGATTGAAATAAACTAATTCAAATACAACGTTGAAAAGATAAAACAGATTTCTGAGTGAGAAGAAATTTCAAAAGAAATTAGTTATTTGCGTTGAAATTTCAAAAATCGTCTCTTCAAGAGTTCAAGTGCGTCACAACTTATATTATAACGATTGAAAGAATAGTTAAACCTTAGGAATCTTCAATGGAGATGGGCGCTTTGACTCTATCTACAGGATGCAGAAATTAATTAATAGATGCATATGGGTTCTGGTTGGATTATGTTTTGAATGAACTGTTTCATCTATGCTTCTTCTTTTTTAACAATTTGATGTTCCAAAAAAATAAAAAAATCTCACACTCGAGTCAAGAGCATGTGAATATATAAGTTGCATGTGAATATATAAGTTTTCAACTGGCTTGGAGTGTTTTGCATGTGGGAGTTTATCCAATGTTATTATTAAATTCAAATCCTTCAACTCAATAGGTATAATGGGTCAATAGTTCAACTAACGAGAATCGTTTTAATTAAATTTATACAATCATACGTAGTAGTTATAAAATAAAAAATTATGACATGCAAACAGAGTTATTTTAATAATAAATATTGCATACATCAATCATGGAGATTCAATTTCCAGTAATCTGATATGATTTTCAGAACCCCAAATTTATCCCTTTTTATAGGCTTTAGAGCCATGTAAAATAAAATATGTAACTATTCATTGATTTAATTTTTTTTACAAATAATTTATCAATTTAATATAAAATATATATACATTTTGATAATAAGTGCTAAAATCACATATCACCTATATGAAAAACCAATATACGTCCGGGGATTTAAAGATATTATATTGCAGGAAAATTTTTTCTTAATATTATAGACACAAACTGACATGGACCCATCATTTTTTTCTTAAAGAAAAAAACAAAAATGGTTGTATGACTCTTTCTATATATAAAACAACAAATTTTAAAATTGTCCTGCAACGTGACAAATTCTTTCCTCTATACGCCCGTTGTACATTACTCTCACAAACGCTCAAGTCGCACACTTTCTCCGTACACATAATCCATGACAAACGCACATATATAGGAAGACCTACACACATTTAATTGATGATATTTACCCTGAAGAGAGAAAAATAAAAGAAAGTAAAAGGTCTTTCTCTCAGTGTACGGAAGAATCACTCCCCCTCTATATAGTTGATCTACCTTCCCAAACTGCAAATAATTAACCTATTACAAGGGAGCTCTTAACTACATTCCCAACTACCCTTATCACTTTCATTTATTTGGGCCTGTGTTCAAAAAGAAGGCGCTTGATGTGCCTAAACTTACAGGCTGCAGCTCCATTTCATTGTTTCAATGTAAATTTTATTTTGATGCCATCCAGCCCATGGAGATATATCCCACTATCCATTCTCTAAAATTTTCGTTGAAGCTCTTATCCTACTAATTTATAATATTAGAGAAGAATTTATACAGAACTAAAGTTTTCAAACTTTTTTATTTATATAATATTTCATTATATATTTTAAGAAATAAAATACGAAACAATTAAAACAACAAACTATTAGTAGCCTAATTTAATACTATTTAAGTTATACATGTCATTAAAATAAATTTATAATTAAATTTTCCTGTAATTTTATGAAAAAAATATTTGTCTTTTTAAATAACATAGAATTTTGTTATTTTAGTTAAAACTAATGTGTTTTACTTAATATTTAAATTAAAAAAGTATCAATAACCTCTCATTCTTTCCCACTATAATTTTTATTGTGTAATTATTTTTCTCACGATAAAATACAGTAATTTTGATTAAAATGATATGATTCTGTATCTTTTAAAAGTACAATATTTTTTTCCTAATTTTATATTAAAAAATTGGGTTTTCTAAATTAAAGTATGGAAAAAATGTGTATCATTTTAAATGATGTAAAGTTGTATGCGTCATTTTAAGTGAGAGGAAGAGATAGATAAAGGAAGAGAGAGTGGACAAAAAAATATAAAGGTATGAGTCTCACCTCCTTTGGAGAGTGAAATGACAAAAATTGTATCATCTAAAAGTACAAACACTTTTATATTAAAATATAGGGGTTTGATTTTCTCATGTTACATGAGAATTCAATTCTCATATTCTCATGTTGTGACTCAACTAGTGGTGGGTCCCATATTTATTAAAAAAAGAAAAAAAAAAAAAAATTGCACGCAAATCGAAAGGTCACTAACATGAGAGTTGAATTCTCATGTAACATGAGAAAATGTTTTCCTAAAATATATGACAGTTATATCTCGATCTTGAGACACAGAACGTTTAAAACATTTATAATAAGTGAAGATGGTTGATAAAATACATGATTGTTCTTGAATGCAGTTAAGGCAATTACGAGACTTGCTAGCACTTGACGCCAAAACACAGTCAACGGTACCATTATCACGCAAACCAAAAGAATTAAATCCTATCATTTTCTTAAAAAATGCGAAAGTGACATACAAATTTTATTTAAAGTAAAATCGATCATATTAAATCAGATTTTATTTTAGGAAAATATTTTTTTATTTTTTATTTTGTAACCTGAAGGGGAAAAAAACCCCAACAGGAACAAAACTAATTAGGCCAAATACACCGAGTTTCACCGAAATCAGCTAAATACAAAAAACAAATCCCAAAGGGGAGAGATGGAAAAATACTAAAATCCTCTACATCCAGATTTAATAAAGGAAAATTAGACAACCAATCCGCACAGCAGTTTCCTTCTCTATACGTGTGCTTGATTACCACATACCACTCTTTATTCATCCAAGCCCGTATACGAGTAACAATATGAGACTCACAGGCTGACTTACTCCTAGTAGTAAGCCACGTGACCGCTGTTGAAGAGTCACTTTCAATTACTAATTTCCTCCAACCATTATCCCAAGCCAGTTGTACTCCTTTTAAGATACCCTATAATTCTGCCATAATAGCAGTACAATGGCCGATTCTATAGGAAAAACCAGAAAGCCAAAGACCAGTACTAACTCTAAAAATTCCTCCACACGCAGCCGATCCTGGGTTACCATTGGCAGCTCCATCAGTATTTAACTTCACCCATCCTTCGTCCGGAAACTTCCAGGCGATGGGGATCTCCTCCTTTCTAGAGCAAGAAATAATATACTTATTTTTTCTGGACACATTCCAGATTTCCATCGTTCGGGAATCAACCAATTGCTTATTATAGGCATAAGGAAGGCACTGCTTACCACGATACTTATCATTTCTCCACCTCCAAACTAGCCAAATGGTAACTACAAAAATGATATTCCAAGGAACACCACTAACATCTACCAAAGTAACTTGAAGATTGGATAACAGCCAAGAATTTATATCCAAACTAAAGAAATTCGGACAATACCTGTTAGCACCCAACTGGATCCGTAGACCACTAACACATAAACAGTCTCTTAGAGCATGAATGGCTGACTCATCCTCCACACGACACATACAACAAAGAGCCTCCCTCGTATGAAGATGATTCAATCTCAAATTCGTTAGCAATCTACCATGAGCCACCTTCCACATGAAGACTTGAATTTTATGGGGACCCATCCAATCCCAAATGGACTTCCAGATATCAGAATACAATGACACCCCACTTGCATGACTAGCTAACAAATTATAGATGGCCTTAACCGAAACCTGTCCATGGCCAGACACATTCCATCTAAATTGATCACAACCATCCTGAGGATGGGGAGGAAGGATGCTACGGATAATTTGAATATCCTTGGCAGGAAGCCAATTTGCTAGATCTTGGACATTCTAATTACCCGAGTCATCCAAGTAATCAGCCACTGATTTAGAAACCTCATCCCAAGGGATTGGAACAAGAGACACATCCAGGAGCCTTTCAGACCGACTAGTCCACCTGTCTTTCCAAAACTTCACAGCAGAACCATCAACTAACTCCCAAAAGGAATGGGCTTCCATCTTCCTCCACATATGACATATATGCTTCCAAAAAACAGAATCATCAATCCTGCACGAAAAAATCTCCATGCCTGACCTGTTAGAAGAATATTTAGCCAGTAACACTTTAACCCATAATGCTTGGGGATCAGAAAAATACTCCAAGCAATCTTTTTCCATAAAAGCATCATTTACAACATCCATTTTCCTGAGACCCAGACCCCCTTCATACTTTGGTTTAGTCAGCATCTCCCAGTTAATTAGATGCATATTCCTACGCCCCTCCGTATCTCCCCAAATGAATTTTCTTTGGATTTTCTCCAACTCGGCACAAATACCCTCAGGAAATCTCCCACACTGCATTTGGAAAGAAGGAATGGATGCCAAAACTGACTTTGTTAAAGTAATTCGGCCAGCTTGGGACAGACAGTTGGCTTGCCACCCTGATAGCCTATGATTGACTCTTCCAATAATTTCTTCATAGTGTTTCTTTGTTACCCGCCCATGTTTCATCCAAGCTCCAAGATATCTACCCATGTTCCTAACTCTTTTAAAACCACTCAGATCAGCAATTTTAGAAGCCAGCCCATCATCAATATTCTTGGAGAAATAAATACAGCTCTTCTGCACATTGATTTTCTGACCAGATGCCTCTTCAAATAAATGCAAACATCTCATCAAAATTTGAATTTGATCCTCACTAGCTTCAGCAAACAACATGAGATCATCAGCAAACATCAGATTTGATATAGGAGGACCCCTTTACCAGCTCTCATTGGCTTCCAAATATTACCTCTAACAGCAATCTCAATAATATGAGATAATTTCTCCATACCCAGAACAAATAAATAAGGAGACATAGGGTCACCTTAACGGATACCCCTAGATGGCTGAAATTCCTTTGTCACCCGTTGCAACTGCCTTTGTAAATCAGCTTCAAGGTTTTTAAGATGAAGAGAGTTCCTAGTAAACAACTAATCCTGAATAGAACTAATTATTTTCAAGATTCTATCTTTTTTCAGATTGATGTCACCAAAAAACTTTCTGTTCCAGCTCTTAAATCTAGGAATAAATCTTTGAAACATACAAGGCATATCAAAGGTGGTAATTTACTATATCATTTTATATATTTTTCGAATTTTGTGCTAGTTTTTTTTTTTTTTTTAAGTGTGGATTACAGATATCTATCTCACACACATGAGATAATTATCTCAAATAACATGAGATTAATAACTCCCGTATTAATATGCATTAGTTGTTTTTCAACTATAAAATTTAAACCTAACTTATTTATCTAATTTAGGTTTTTTTTTCAAGGGTACGATCAGACCATTTTTATAATTTAGTCTAATGTGAAAGTCTATTTAAATCTTCAGACCAACTATAAAATCTGTCATTTTTTTTTTGGTAGTCAGAAACTGTCAAATTTACTGTTAAACATGTTAACGAACTCAAACTTTTATGTTGATCAATAGTTTAATTCATCAAATTAAACAATAAATATACGATTGCAAAACATTATTGTACAAAATTAATAATAATAATAATAATAATATACTTAAATAGCACAGACAATTGGGTTTGAAAATTTTTCTTAGATAGCTTAAAGTTTATCCCTTTTAGCTTGATATGTTTTGGAAAAAAAAATTATTTGACAAACATATCCAGTCTCATAGGGTTAGGCTGTAATCCTTTGACATGTCACCTGATTTATTCTAATTAAATACGTTTGGATTACTAGATTTTGCAACTTAGTTTTTTAAACTTGCCTTTCTCAAGAAGTAAGTTTATAGGTAGTGATTTGTGCGTGGAATTTTTTTTATCATAAACCTGATTTTGATAATTAAAAAAAACCAATGTTTAAATATGGAGGAATGTTATATTTACAAATTCTTACAAACTATACTATGTCTGACCAGTCATCATTCAATCAAGAGTATATGACTGATCAGATTTAATGTAATTTGTAAAAAAAATTTATAAACGGATGCTTACCCTTAAATAAGTTGGTAAAAAATAAAGATGTCATTGATATAAATATATACAGATTCTGTTAAAGAGCAATATAATAACATTAAATTTTATATTTTAGGTTAAAGGAAACAAATTCTTTATTACTTAAATAAAGGTTATTGTTATAAAAATATTTTTATGAATAGACTTAAAAATAATTTTTTCTTTATTGTAAAAGTAATAAAGTAGTATTTTTAGCTAGGGTTGATCAATTAAACCATAATTTTGATACAAAATTAATTCTCTTTTAAATTACCGAATAAGTTAATGGGATATGATATTATGCATATATTTTTTCATGTATATATTTTACTTATTAATATGTTAGATCATAATCTCAACTTACCCTTATTATTTATCTCTTTTTTGTCTTCTTTAGATTGTGATATAATGATATTAAAAAAAATAGATAGAATTAATACACATAATATCGTATGCCATATATTAATACACATTCCAAATCATGTTGGGAGCTTCTGCATGTTTTATAAGACCTACCCAAACCTGCCCTAATTTTATTTATTAGGATATATAATTGTTTACCTACTCATCCTGTACAGGCCTAATACTTCTCTTTAACTCAAATGGCAAAATATTTTCTTTTTTATGTTTTTTTTCTCAATATTGTTAGATTATAATTTCAATCAATTTTTATCTTTTCTCTCACTTTTTGAGTTTATAACGTAATAATATTTGAAAGAAGGAAATAAAATAAATATGAATATATATATATATATATATATATATATATATATATATATATATATATAATATCTTGTCCAAGACATTATTACGACAAAGAAATAATATGTTTTATCTTTTACTAACCTTGATAAATTTAAGTAGATAAAGTTCTGTTGTAGATTTATGAAAGGGTTCCAACTTCAGAACACTGATCAAAATGTCACTGTTCACCAATATTTTTATCTAAATGTCACGCGAACAGTGTTATTTCCTAATATATCACGGGGGCAAGTTCGCTACCTTGTGTAGCGAACTCAGTTTGCTGACGTGTCACATTTTTAATGGATAACAAGTATCAAATTTAAAAAAATAATAATAAAAAAAAAATGAAGGTCGCCTACCATGTAGGCGAACTTGGTTAAAATCAAGTTGGTGTCCACTAGAAACGTGACACGTCAGCAAACCGAGTTCGCTACACCGGGTAGCGAACTTGCCCCCGTGACAGATTGGAAAATAACACTGTTCGCGTAACATTTAGGTAAAAAAATTGGTGAACAGTAACATTTTTATCACTGTTCCTCCAACTTCTCCTTTTATCGTACTAGAGATTTTTTTGTGGCATTGCAGCAATTAATTAATATTATATTATATTAGTAAGATATAGTTATAATCTTAAAAAAAAATTTCTTTGTCACCTTAGCCAACAATTTTCTTGAAAAAAAAATAGTTTATAAAATTATAATTATATTTTATCCATAAGATATAATGTTAATTAGTTGTTGCAAAAAAATTTCTCCCATCAAATTTTGATGAAGTACATTTCCCTTTATGAAAATAGATACAAAAGATTCAAATCCGTCTAGCTACCATCCTAGCTTTAATGACAACCATCTCAACTTTAAATACGGAAGTACCAGCCAGTTTTGGCACTTCTCCACATATTATCAACTTGTAGAATTCAAACCCAACCAAAGCCACTGTGTCCGAGTGAAAAAAAACCTAAGAAAAATTTGAAGCATCAGAAAATGAAAGTTCAGTCCTTGTGTTTGTGCCTCTTTATGTTGGTGCTCGGTGGCTCCGAAGCTGGCACGGTCAACGGAACAGGAGATTTGGCGGCTAAGTGCAACCAATTGGTTCAGAATGTGATTCCCTGTTTGAACTTTGCGACGGGCAATGCGGCGGTTCCGACAAAAGATTGTTGCGACGCTTCGTCGAAAATAAAGGACAGAGATCCTGAGTGCTTGTGCTACTTAATCCAGCAGACCCATAAGGGTAGCCCAGAGGTGAAAAGCATGGGTATTCAAGAAACTAGGCTCCTTCAACTCCCTACTGCTTGTAACATGAAGAATGCCAGCACCACCCACTGTCCTAGTAAGTACATTTATCATTATTCAAAATTTCTATACTACATAATTAGGTAAGAGTGATGTATTAAAAATGAGATAGGATCCGTTTACAAACTTTTTTTTTGCAAATTACATTAAGTGCAACCGGTCGTATACTTCATGATTAAAGTATGACCAATCGTTCTTGGTGTAATTTGTAAAAATTTGTCAACAAAAAAATTTGTAAATATAACCTCACCCATTAAAAATATGTAAAAATATCAATTTTCAATTAAAAAACCAAACATTAGAACGTTTATCTACTTTGGTACGAGGATGCTCCTGCTAACGCTTGCTAATATTTTCTAATTAAATAAGAACGCGTGTTTTATATGTGCTTTATTTGTTTGCTTTTATGTTATGATGATCAGTGACAACCCTTGTATATGTTCAATTGAAAACTAATTGTAAAATCACCTATTGTGAATTATTAGTCATGATTTGGTTCAAATCTTTATAAAAATAAACTTCAAGTGTAAATATGAATATTTGTATGTTACATGATTAGTTTGAATATGAAAATTGTCTTAATGTAATTATTTCTTCTTCTTTTTTGTGTTTTTTTTGGTCAAGGCTGATTTATTCGAGTCAAATGAGATTTTTCTTGATATGAATTGCTAAAAAGTGCATGTTCATGGAAAAGAAAGAAAAACAGGTATTCCTACTTGGCAGGAGCGGCTGAAACCTATTGGATGTCTAAAGCCAAATTGTAAAATAAGAAGTTATTAACAATGGAGGTAAAAATTTAAGGAGGGAGGGAGGGAGGGAGAGAGAGAGAGAGAGAGTGTGTGTTATTGATTAAGAAAGTTAATTTTTAAGGTAAAATTTACCATTGAAAAAACTATTAGCTATTTAACATTTAGTAAACAATAACTTATTCGGATAAATAAATGAGAAATTTTTTTGTGAAGGGTAATTATTAAGTGATCCTGTAAAATTTTAATATGAAATGATTCATTAGGTAGAGATAAAAGATGACATTTTAACCATTTTGCCCTTCATTAATTATTTAATAATCATTTTGTCCCTGATCGGAAACTATTTATCAATCTGTCCCTCTTTAATCGACTAAGCCAAAAATTTAATCAACTAAATGATCGAACGAAGATTTAGTCGATTAAATCTTCAACTTAATCGACTAAATCTACTTCTTTATCAGAAGAACAACCTTGTGTATGGGAGATTTAGTCGATTAAATAGGGAGATTTAATCGACTAAATCTTCGTTCGATCATTTAGTCGATTAAATTTTTGGCTTAGTCGATTAAAGAGGGGCAGATTGGTAGATAGTTTTCAATCAGGGACAAAATAGTTATTAAATAATTAATTAGGGGGAAAATGGTTAAAAAACCGATAAAAGATAATAAAAGAATTTTTCTACGCATCAATAGAAAGAGTAAAGAGCATGTGGCTTTTTATTAATTATAATAATTAATTATTATTTTAAGTGATTTTTCATATAAGTTATACATTTACAAAAGGAATATATATAAACATGGGTTTTATTAATCTCCTTTTGCATAAGATGGGTATCTTATGTTGTAGAGAGAAACTGGGTGGGTCCCACAATTACAAGAAAAAAGAAAAAGAAAAAAAAAGTGAGGTGCGAAAATCGAAGTGAGAGAAAATGAGATAAGTTACCCCATGTAAAAGGAGAGTAATATTTCCCTATAAACATACTAGAAATATGAAATTCAATGTACTATAACATTTACAAAATTTATTAATGCATGTTTAATATATTTAATTTTGAATTTAAATGAACTTATAATAAAAAAATAATATTTTTTGAATTTTGTTTTACAATTTATTAAAACTAACAAACGACATATGATTTGAATGTGAACAGAGCTTCTGGGTCTATCTCCAAACTCCCCAGACGCTGCAATCTTTATGAATGCTTCGTTGGGAACTGCTACGGCTTCAACCGTGGGAACTACAACACCGAATTCTAAGGACTCTTTCGGAAGCAAGCTTAGACCTCCTCTCATTGCAGTGGCTTGGTCTATTCTTCTAGTCATGATTCCAACTGGGCTTGTCAGCATTTACTCATGATGGATGTGTTGAATGACTCCACATAACAATAGCAATTAATGAAGTTAGTGGGGGGTTGTTGTTTTGCTGTAATATCTATGTACTGTGTTGAACTTTGCAGATTGCATCAGTGAATTGATTTGACCTGTCATGTTGTCTCGAGTATTGGGACATTGCTTCATGTTGTTTTTAATGGCCCATCAAGGGTTACACCAACCTTACAGAAGGATTTTCTTTGATAACCTGCTACCCTCTTTCGTGACTTCCTATGTATGTAAACGATTTCCTTTTTCGTTGTGCCTTTAGAACTGTCGGATTGATGACTAGTCTTGAGGTTCAAAGTCCCTTACCTACAAATAGTTTCTTATAGGCTATAGCAATGTTTGGATGAGATTTTTTCCTCAAGTGTTTTTTTATAAAAAAAATTTCCTTATAAATGACTGTTGCATATCGTGTTTTTTTTTTTAAAAAAAAAAGTTACAATTTTATTTTTTTAAGCTGATTTTTTTTATTTCTAAAATAAAAATAAGAGTTAAAATTAAAATAAAATATTTTTCTCAAAATTTAAATTTGTCCCAATTCTACTGCTGTCGTTGTCATCATTACCATGCTGCCATCTTTTCTTATCCATCACCAAATTAAATCTTGCTTTCATAATTTATTTTCATAAAGAATATTTTTTTGATTTTAATATTTAAACAATTTTTTTAGTTATTTTTTTTTTCACTTACTACATTTAAATTCAAAATAATTTGAAGTTTTTTAAAAAATTATTCTAAGAAAAATAAGGTTTTTTTTTTTTTTAAAAAAAAAACTCATCGAAATGGACCCTTAGCCTTAGATTTTAATATCTATGTGGAAAAGATTGTATAGGTTATATACTATTAATTGGTTAAAATAGATGCACAAAGAAAGGCTGTGCAAATTCTTCACAGAAAAAAGGAATTTGGGAGTGATATAACACGAGGTAAATTTATCTTTAACAACTTCAAAACCGAGTTGAGGAAATTAACAAAAGGTTTTGTTAAAATTCATATAGATAAAGTGTGAACCCAAGGGAAGGAGCAGAGTATGTGAATTGGACACTTGTTGATGGTGATACCAATGTATATAACGTGAGAATGAAAACTTGTAGTTCAACTATAACCAGTTTGATTGTCCTTTACCACTTATGCTGTATACTTGTTGCTATTTTATTACAAATTACCATTACAATTGAAGCTAAACTTATGTTATAAATTGTTTGAATTCCTTATCACTAAACTAATTTTAATAGTATAGAGTTAAAAGCTAAATCGGGTCCGTTTGGTGCACTAAGAGAAATAAAATATGAGATAGGATATTGTGACACCCAAGTTATGTTACACCCATGTGACACCCAGCCAATCTCACCGTTAGATCGCTTATGTTAATCCAACGGTTATATTTATTTCCATCTTTGTATGGTCACGATTTCCCAAATTTAAAGTGAAAGCATTAAATATGAGAAATCATAACCATACAAAGGTAGAAATAAATATAAAATATTAAATTTGGGAAATCATGACCATACAAAGATGGAAATAAATATAACCGTTGGATCAACATAAGCGATCTAACGGTGAGATTGACTGGGTGTCACATGGGTGTAATATAACTTGGGTGTCACAATATCTTATTCCTTGTTTTTATCTTATTCTGTCTATCAAAGGAGCCCTAAAAGTTAAAAGTTATTTTTAAGATAAAACTAAAAACAAAAATTTAAAAATAATTATATAAATTTTTTAGCTTAAAAACTTAAATTAAAAATAAATTGATACAATTTTAAAAATACTCATTCTAGATGCTTTTCACTTTTTATTATTATTATAAACTTTTGTGTAATAATGTATTTAGCTTAACTTTTGTTTATAAGAAGAGAAAATGAAAAAAAAATCTCCCTAACTACTAAGTTATGGCAAATTCAGAGTCGAGTTATGTGGGATCTACTAGATAGTCAAAACTTTTAATTTTTTTTCACGAGATTCAAATCCAAAACATTATTTATTTAAGAAAAACCAAACTTATTACTAATATTTATAAAAATGAGTGTTTTTCTGTTTCTCTTAAAAAAAAAGACTTTTGAAAGGGTTGGGTTGGAAACTTGGAATGTTGGACTCTGCATATGCTTAAAGAAGACTATTAATTGTAAAGGTTAGTGGGTTTTCCCGTTCTACTGAAACGTCAAAGTCACCGAAGATTTTGGGCATTCCATAACCATTACAATCACTGCACGTCCTTATGTCGCAGGTAAACGCATTCGCATTCCTCATTTAACCCTAATTTAATCACCTATTTGATCTTCATTGATCTCAATTCTTCAAGGTTTAGGTTTTTTTTCCCCCCGATACTTTCTCTTTTGTAATCTCGGTCGCTTTCCCTTTCCAACGAATGAGTTTTTGGTTACAATTTGTGATTTGTATTAAACCGATTTGATTAGTGTTGAAGCTATTTGATTAGCTTTGATGCAATTGTTATTCTGATTTTGAAATGGAACGAATTAGGCTAATCTTAGCCACCCATTCAATTACCAGAATGCAAGGATAACGTTTTATTTTGTCCATTTTTGTTCTGCAGGTTCATAACAGAAACTCTTCAGCGTCCAAGCGTGCTAGAACCGATGGTAACCGTCGCTATTTTCTTAATTTTCTGATGTTTGCGGATACTTGATGATTGCTCTTACTCTTAATTACCATGCACTGATCCCTAAAACTCTGGGGGTTCTCACATGATTCTGAGGTGCATTTCAATTGTATTTGTTTTTGCTTGTAGGTAGTCGAAGGGATGATGACTGGACATGCCCTAGCTGTGGCAATGTCAATTTCTCTTTCAGGACAACCTGCAATATGCGTAATTGCACTCAACCGAGGCCGGCAGATCATAATTCGGTAAGATATTATATGAAAATGTCGTATTCTGTTGCTTAAAATATGATTTGCATTTTGCAAATGATTTTTAAAAGGTGTTATCAATAGCCTTGTTATCTCCCAGTATTTCTTTAATAATTTTTTTATTGTTCTTGTTCTGTGTTATTTAAATGCCTAGCTTCTATTCATTCCTGTTTCCTCACAGTCCTTTTAAAATGGAGGGGGAAATAGAGGATGTGGAAATGAAATTTTTATGTATGCATAACAGAGGCTGGACATATGATAAATTTTGTGCATTTCCTGATGCATTTGGTATTTTATACTCAATGAGTCTTAATTAATGCAATTTAACTGGGTAAGTATGTGCTTTCCTTTAAAGCATGGTTATCAAATGATGGTAGCGGCCGACCCCAAAAACTCTATAGTGCTATAGCGGTAGAGCGCAATAGCGGAGTCCAACACACTGATTTTATGTGTCACAGGGATCACAACCTTAAACCACAGAACAAGAAAAATGAAAAAAAAAACAGTACCATAAAAAAATAAAAGATAGTAAAGAAACATGTTTCTCAAAGAAGTGAATGTAACATAGTGTTAACAAGTTAAAGGGTGTTTTTGGTTAAAAACCTAACACACTGTTTCTGGTTAAGATTAATAAGTTAAGGGTGTTAGTGTAACCACAAACAAAAAAACTAAAAATAAAAAAGAACAGAACAGAGAGATGAGAGACAAAGGGAGAACAGAGAACAGAACAAAAAATCACCGTGGCCATTGAGGCCTCTGGTCGCAGGTTCAGGTCTCAGATGAGAGAGAAAGCTACAAGAGAGAGAGAGAGAGAGAGGGTGTCTGAATTGGTTCAGAATACTTAAGGGTTAATAAACTAAAAAACCCTTAAAATATGTCTGTTACGAATTTAAATTGTAGGCAAATATGAAATCTTCTCCCCTTTTTTCTGTAATTGCCTTGATTTGCTGCAAAATGACCGCAAACACGAGGAGACGTGTCGCATCGCATCCTATAGCCGCGAGGACCCGCAACATGCTATTTTAGCGCAATAGCGCCTCGAAAGCGTGCTATTGATAACTCTGCTTTAAAGCTATTCTTATCGTGAAACATCAAAGTATGCATAACGGAGGCTGAACATATGATAAATATTTTGCATTTCCTGATGAATTTGGTATTGTATACTCAATGAGTATTGATTAATGCAATTTTACTGGGTAAGTGTGCTTTACTATAAAGCTATTCTTATTGTGAAATATCAAAGTATTTGTCAATCTCTTTCCAGAAGTCTGCTATCAAGCCTCTACAAGCTCCGCAGGCGCAGGGTTATTCTTCCTCAGCACCTTATGTAGTAGGACTAGGATCTAATACCCCCTCTTCTATTTATCTTGCTGTACCACCATATGGTTCTGCCGTATTCAATGGGTCATCTATCCCTCCTTATGATATTCCTTTTTCTGGAAGATCAGCATATCATTATGATTATGGAAGTCGCCTCTCTGTTGGCAGTCCTTATAGACCACTGCATTTATCTGGACAAATGCCATACACAAGTGGATCGATGATGGGAAATGGTATGTTATGCATTTATCGTCTTATCTAAAAATTGGCCTTTTTTACAAATTAAATAAGGAAACGAGTATTGGGGGAAAATAAATTAGCAATTAAAAATGCCTGCTTGTATTCATTATTTTTTATCCAGTGCTATTATCGTTGTCATTTCTGTATGGAAAAAGCTACTTTAAAGTGAGCTTGTTGTAAAGTGCACAAGGTTGTATTCACCTTTGAATTTTAGTGGGTTAAGATCACAATGCACTTAAAAATAATTTGAGGGTGGATACTGGATATACCTTGTGCACTTTACATACAAGCTTACTCTAGAGAAGTTTTATCCTTATGTAATATTATTTTTTTGTTGATATACTCTTATACAGTTCATGTAACTTCCGTTGCTGCGAATACTTTTATAGGTGGGATGTATGCATTGCATCCAGTAGTGGACCGGTATGGCCTGGGTATGCCTATTGGACCTGGAACTATGGTATGATCTAAAATATTAAACTCAACTGTTCCAAAATTGTGTAATTCCTGGATGATACATGCTGCATTTTTTATTTGTATTTTTATGATACATGCTTTATTTTTTTACTGCATTGTTGTTTCTTGACATTTTCACATGATGAATCCTCAATTGATATGTTTTGCGGTTTGTTTTGTTCATATTAACTAAAATGATATAGTATATGCGAGATACTTTCTTTTTTGTGTAACTACAGACTTGTCAAACTGCATTTAAATTTTGCATCATTACAGGACATTAATTAGGCATTGATATGCACATTTTCACCTCGTTCAAAGTTGCATTTGGATACAATCCCTTAATGAGTTGAAGAAGCTACAATTCGTCAAAATTGTGTAATGTACTTGATTTATTCTGAGGTTGAAGTTAATAGTTAATATTTATTTGAGCAGGGCCCAACGCCAGGATTTTTTCCTGAAGACATGTCTCAGAAAAAGGACATAGGTTTGTCATATTTAGCTATTGTATGTTTTGATTGAAATGGATTTTATTAACCTAGTCTTGTTTACCCCCGACTCCTACTTTTCCATATAGATACAGCTCGTGACAATGACTGGACATGTCCCAAATGTGGCAATATCAACTTCTCATTCAGAACTGTCTGCAACATGAGAAAGTGCAACACACCAAAGCCTGGATCCCAGGTTTGATGCCTTTATATCTTTGTGTACATTGATAATAATTTATATTTAGCATTGCTTGATATGAATATTATGCTGCAGGTCTCAAAATCTGACAAAAATTCTAGTAAGTGGCATTGCATATCTTCTGACTTTCTTTGCTTATTTGAAGCAATTATCTGATCTAGTACAGAGCATCAGTTGGTAATTATGCTTCTTTCTTCCTACTTGTCATTCAGAGCAAAAGACTCCTGAGGGAAGCTGGAAGTGTGAAAAATGTAATAATATAAACTATCCATTCAGAACCAAGTGCAACAGACAGAACTGTGGTGCGGAAAAGCCGTCAGATTCAAGTACATCTCCTTCATCTGCTTCAGATCAAAATGATCAGGTTTGTTGTTGGGTAAAATGTTTCTGTTTTGATTGCACGCATTGCTCGTTGCAACTGTTGTTGATTTTTCAGCTCTTTGTATACGTAGTAGACCTCATAAAAGCCAAGATGCTGCAGAGTTGTCTAAAGTGGATTCATTGGAAAAGTTTCACTTACGCTTCCTTTCATTTGGATCCTAATACAACTTACAGCTATACATTTTTAATTTCCCTCATATTTCTCCATTGCATCCTTTGATTTGCAATTATTTACTGTTCCAGTGAGTACTAGGACATGTTTGAGGGTTGAGAAGGTCCAGAGTTGTCGTTCAGCATTGCTCAATTTGGGTGTCTGACAGTCAGTCTTGTCGTCCTCTATGTTGCAGCAGTTGTCAAGTCACTCCCCTTCTCATTATCTGTGTCAATTGTACTGAGATGGTAATGGTCTTTGTGAATCGTTATGATGCATGTGTCAGCCAGCTTACCCTGGCGAAGATTTTACTGGGTACCCTATATTCTCAGAATCAACTCAATTATTCCAGTGGTATACTATCATAGATTCATATGAATTTAGATGAGGTACCAGTGGCAGGAATTGTATGTTTTCGTTTCTAGCTTTCTTTTGGCTATTAACTGTCTGTTCAAGTATCTTTGGATGATTAGATGACTCAAAAGTATGTAAAGATTTCAAGTTTTTAGATAATTGAGGTTGTCACATTTTTAGTATTGGGTAGTTATGGTGTCTTCTGTCTGCTAGCTAGCCTACTATCCTCAAGGACGTAAAGGCCATTTTCCTTCGTGTCAGTGCTTGTGGCAGGGTGGATGGTTCATGTCAGGTCATTGGGTTTGATGTTGAAATAGATTGTTTTTGTTCGATCATAGATTTGTTTTTAGGATTATTTAAAATAGCACCCCCTGCTGATAACATTAGTCTTCGGAGTCATCTACTGGAGCCTGATTGCTTCTTGCTTTAAAAGCCAAGTGGCATTCTCATTCTTGTGGACCAGGTCTAGCATATGGCCATCATAACCAATGACGGTCGTTGGTAATATAGTAGTTTAAGATGTTATTAGAACGTAAAGGATTTTGTCTTAAAACACTTGACTAGTGTTTCCTTATTATAGGATTTACTTTTGTAGGAAAATTTTGCGCTGCGGATGCTATGTTTATATCATCTTAGTCTTTTATTTTTTTTGGTGAAGTCTTTTATTTTTTGTTTGTGCCCATTTATGCATATAGATCACAACCATGTGACGATTTATGGAGCGTTTGGAGCATGATGCTCCCTCCCAAAAGTGAAAAATAAAAGGGGATTGAGAGGAAAATATAACAAAAGAGAAGTTTTTTACCAAAAAAGAAAAAGGAGCATAAAAAATTTGATAGTCCCGGTGTATATTAAAAATTTTCTTATGTTAGATGTTGGGTTTCATGCATCGAGATATGTGTAAGGGATTTGCCACCATTGAGGAAATAAAACGATGCTTAATATGGAGAAGACGATTGGAACATGTTTGAAAACAACGATTAAACCAGTTTTGTCGATCTCATTTTTTGTTTCAATGTCTATCCCCTTTCAACAAATTACTATCAGAAATTCCGTCCAAAATTTGATTTGTTGGAATACGTGCATGTGGACGTCAAACGGAGTGGCAAGTGCATGTCCTCCAGAGCACAGCTCCATGCTAATTTGAACTTACTTCTACAATAATATCTACGTTTTACCGATGTATTTAAGATTTCATCATTTCAAATGATGAAATCTAGGTGTAATTATAGTTCAATAAAAATGTACTTCATTAAAAGAATTTTGCACTACGATTTAAACTTTATTTCTGTTCGAATTAGTTGTATCTTTAAATTTGATTTATAAGTTTCATTTTCAAGATTAATTTAAATTTCTTTTGGTATTTCTATACTCTCAATTTGCATCATTACTATCACTTGGGTTATATTTATTCCTTTTTCAATAAAGTAACACTTTAATCCTAGCTTATCAGCAGTAAAAATATTAAATTAGATTTGCGTCTTCGGATACTTAAATCTGATGTTCTCACATATATTGTTTTAGTGATTGACAAAATCAAAATCGCAGATTATAAATATTGACTGCTGGGAATTTTTGTAGTTGATTAATCTTTTGGTCGGAATCCGGTTTTAAGTATTTCATTTTGTTAAATAATCTAAATTGATGATAAAAAATATACAAAAGTAAACTATTAAGGAACACGCTCAAGTTTTATTGTAAAATTAGGCAATTATAATGATGGTTTTTTATATATAAATAAAGGAAGATTATATCTATAATTCTTTTTTCTTGTTGAATCAAAATTAAATTAATGATTGTAAAATTAAATCGAATAAAAGCTGTTAAATTGATTTTGATCTAATAATTACAAAATGATTATAAGAAGTAATAAGGAAAAAAATTGCAAGTATAACATATTTCATATAATAATTATAAGAATAGTGGACAACTAATTTTTTTTTCCAAGATATCTTCACACATTTTAAATTTAAAACTAGTTCTTCTGAGCACATAATAATACGGTTAGGTAACTAATTTGATTATAAACAAGAAATTATTTAATTAAAGATCTTTTCAAAAAGTTAAGTAAATAAGTTACAAATCCGCAATAAACATAGAGTGAAAATTAACCCATCCATAAAATTTTACCATATTAATTTGTCACTTACCATTCTGTCTACACAACATATTCTCAGAATAGTCTCGTGCTTGTAGCATATTCGGATGGTTGCAAACTATAAACCTGCGAAGTTAAAGACAATTACAGTCAGTACATTTTATCACGAAAGAATTACGAGTAATAAATAAAAAATGTACCTATATATGACAAACAAATATTAAAGTTAAAATTAATTACTTAAAACAAAATAATTATTAAATTTAAATTGTAAGGAATTTTGTGGGTTTGATAGCAATATTTCAATAATAAAAATATGGGAGGTTGCTCAGAAGGGTAATTAAGCAGATGGAAAGTCGTTAGTTATTGCATTTCTCTGTCATATCCGACAACATTTTTTGTTTTAAGTTCAATTGTTCTTTTGAGAACTTCTTTTTATTGAGTTTTCATTAAAAAAAAAAAATTACACGGTCGTTAATTAACCTTCATCCCGAAAATGTTGTTAGCCAAATAGGATGCAAAAATATTTCTAGACCTGATTTCCATTTCTATATGATAACAAAAGGAAGAAAACATGGAAAATAAACAAAGCCATTGCAACAATAAATTAGGCACTACAAATCAAGAAATCACGAGATGGAACTAACCTTATATGTAAATTCATCAGGTTGAAACTATTAAGTATGAGAGCATTCATGTTTAATCCAACTGGTCGTAAGGAAAACCAGATTCATAAGGTTCTCTGAACAGTTGAAATTCGTGAAAGCGATTGTTGTCATCACAGTTTGAGTACGAGATCCACATGCTGGAATTGTCTTGTGGATCTGCATGCCAACAGTCGGATGAAGCAAGAGGTAAACGCTGACTCATTGCATGTGTTATGGTCTGAGCGGTACTAGTTGTGTGATTGGAGTGTTCTATTGAAATGGACTTAGTCTCATATGAACCCCATGAATTGGTTGACAGAAGAGAGAGAGCACGGTGAAAATCTTGTGTAGCATTTGGATCAGTGAAGGTAATGGAATCTTCCACACCTGCAAAAGAGGTATTCTACCAAATGAATAATATTGTGGCAAAAAAGTGGCAATGATTAGCAGTTTTGAGATGGAGTTAGAAATGAATGTGGCCAAATCAATCATATTATGTCTACCTAAATTTAATGCAAAATCATGAGGCTCAATTATTAAAAAGATGTTAAACAACCTGCTGGATTAACAATCTTGGTTGCAAGGCCTTTGGATGTAAAATGGGCATTGGAGTCATCAGAAAACATAGTGACAATATTTGGTATCTCATTATTGGCTTTTGCAGGATTCCTGAGAAAATCTTTTGTCTGGGGGAGGTTGTTGCTGTGTATGTCTTGCCAGGTTAAATTAGTAGCAGTCCTTGGATAAGCGAATGGACTCATTTGTTGCCTCCCATCTGCAGAATAAAGATATATTAGAAGATAGAAGGGAATAGTAAAACTCGCATCATCATGATGAAATGAATGACTGAGGATTAGCTACACTCTACCAATTAACTAGAAAATCCAAGATTGGATTTACTTATGTTTAAGTTTTGACACGCAGCAAAATTTGAAGTTGTGTTTCTATTAAATCAGGTTTGTTCAGGAGTCTCATACTCATACAAGATTAAATCACGTTAGTACAATGTCAACCCTCAAGTCCAACCAACCATGATACTTGCTTGTATATGGCTATTATTACAGTTGCTACAAACTTTACTCTCTATTCATATAGCACATGCCTTGTTTCACTCAAGGGCTACCCTTTCCTCAAGACTTTGGCAGTTAACCGTGTCTTGTACCTTTAACTACATCCACACCTATAATAGTAACATCCCTTCCTCTCTTTTTTTTTTTTTTTTTGTATATAGATCATAATTATCTCTTTAAAGCAAGTAGGCCCCTCAGGTATCCCCACAAATTTTAACTTTTTGAACTGACTATGAGATTAATCCCTAGTTGGCGCTTAATCACAATTAAAGTTCTTCGCCCCTCTCCAAAGATGTATTTGGCGGGAATCGAATTTAGATTCTCCCCCATCTACTCAGCCTGTGTTGCCAACTGAGCTACACCCATTGGGTTCGTAACATCCCTTGTGACAATATTAAATGATTGAACAACTAAAACATTTAGACTAATATATTAAAAGTAAACTGCAAACTAAGTTGAAGACCAAGACAACACAAATAGATTTTCCATGGGAAAGGGACATTACAGAGCTTGAAGAGTTATACCAGAGGGTGAGGAAGACAAAGCTGATTGACTTAATTGGATGGCTTCAGGGTGAGGTTTACGGCGCCTTGCATTGTGATCTGAAAGACGTCGTCTGCAGCTTCTCTTTTTTTCATCAAACTCTGACAGACCATGGAACCTTCAACATTATAAGCAAAATGAAAATTTTTAACCAACTTGTTCAATACGAGCCAAAAAGACATGAAGCTGAATCAGATTGAATAATCTTAGTTCTCAATGATTTGTTATTGAGAATTGATCAAATACTTGAAAAACATTATTACGTATCAATGTCATTTGTTAAAAAGATTTACCTGCTACATTGCTGGCAAAATCGAAGTTCCAAACCAGCTATAACCACCTTAGGGGATTTGGAATGACTTTCACAAACTCTATGTCTGCGATGGTAATCTTTAGCTGATGAAAGGTCAAGGCCGCAGCCTTCAACCTGGCAGCATGGATATGGTAAGTTCTGACCTTTGGACTTACATTTCTTTCCTGAACTTAAAGATGACATGGGAGCCCCAGAGAAAGATAGGTTCTTGGAACCACTTCCGGGGCAAATATCCTCAAAGTAAAACCGTTTACCTAGCTTTAGAGTGAGCAATGGTTCACCAGTGACAGAAAAGGGTTCTAGAGCATGAGAAGCTTCAACTGGTTCTTCTTTAGATAATTCTTTTTTGCCACTGGAATCATCTTGGGAACTTTCAAAAGTGAACATAGATGTTTTACTATCCCTATTTGATGACGAATTGATGGAAGCTGATTTCGAGCTCCTTGATGAAGAAGCGTGTACTAGCTCAGACTCAGAACAACCACTGCCACCAGATGTATCGAACAACCCCATTTTGATTTCTTGGTTTGCTTCACCACTCCAGTTTGGTGGTTGTAATTTGGGATTTTCTGTTGCTCTTGAGTTTAAGAAGAATAGGTGCTCCCAGTCCCACTGGGAGGAAGACTTTGCATTCCACTCCATCAGAGGAGCTCAGATATTCAATAATCTGCAAACTACAATTCAAATGAAATTGCCACTGTTTTAGTTTCTCTAGAAGCAAGATAAGTAAAACAAGCTCTTATAGACATTTACCAAGCCAAAGAAACCACACAGAAAACTGGATTAATGATTCGCAAAAACCAAAAGGCACCAAGAATATCTGTATGTATTCAGTAGAGAAACCATAAAAAGACACACATATTAAGAATACTAGTGACATCTATAAAGTGTGAAACTGCCACAAATTTCAAAATAATCAACGTATATTACTTATTGCTAAAGGCAAATTCGATTAATCTTACAAAGACCATAACAAATCAACATTGTTCTGCAAATCCCATCCATGAGTTGACAGGCAGATAGGCGGCTGTGTTTAGTGGTAAAAGTTCCCTAGGTTATATCATTCAGTCCCCACCATTTACCACAAATTTAGTCATTTATCTATCGTACTGGTAAATTTTAATTGCACCCCAACTTCCCACCCAGTCAATCTGCACTACTAGTATTTTCAAAATCTAGACTCCACTACCATTTACAAGGGCAGCATTTTGCAATTCATTCATCTCATTCCTTAAACTATACCTGCAAGGGATTCTCCTATAGATGTGATGTGTTTTATTTCTTCCTGCAAGTTACCAAAACTTCCCTTTCAACATTGGAAGCTTGAATTCCAATAATTCATATTAATCACAGCAATGTCAGAAGTAGTCGGTCATTGAATGAGACCCCACAACAAACAACCCAATATATGATAAAATATAGACATACCATAATTTCCAACTACAAAAACATTAGCATCAGAGCCAATGTTAGGCCTTGGTTTTCTTTCAGAATTAAGGGCAAAAACCCTCCATAGTCATAAATACCGGAAACCAATCAATCTAGATCCCAAAAACAAATACAATAATAACATGATTTACATCGAATGCTGCATGATGGGTCCCAGGAAAATGACCTATCATAGTTTGCGTTTGCTGTGAGTAACTGAGTATGACCCGTATCCGTCATTCAACTATTCTAAAACTATTAACTAAGAAAGCAGAGAGGGTAATTATTCCAATCAAATTCTTAATACACTAAAAACAAACACATGTTGTACCAAAAAAAAAAAAAACAAACAAACAAACACATGAACTTAATTTAAAAAAAGAAAACTAGATTTCAGACTTTTGGTGATAAAGTTGTAAGATGTAATGGAAGACAATGAATTAGGTTAATATTTGCTAAGCACATACACAGATGTAGATAGAAGGAGAAAAAACTTTCATGAAAACCTAGCAAGATGCTTTAAGATGATAAACCCAAAAAGGGTTAAACAGATAGAGGAAGAAAAAGTGGATGAACAAATAAATTAAAAAAAGGAAAAAAAAAAACACTTTTTCTCCCTACAAGCATAAAAGTACAGGCTTTACTTACATTATTGTCCCAGTATTAGGAAAAAGGAAGTTGCAATCTGACTCTACCACAAAGGGAAACAATCAGTGCAAAAGTAACACCAGCAGAGCAGACAGGTACCCATAGTAATCATCACATGTAATAATATTACTTAATAGTATCTCTATAAATAAACTGTGCCAAAAATATAAATAACAACAACCATCATCATTTTACAAAGGTTAGAAAAAGACAGCATACAAGGATATGAAAATAAAAGTGGGAGATAAAAAGAGTTTTCTAATCCATTGAAAAGTGGATCCCTTCTCCTGATTTTGAAAAATTGAATTAAAAAAAAAAAAAGAACAAAGAATGAAATGGTAAAAAGAGGAGGAGGAGGAGGCAGGCACTAACATTGTCAGGGGACAGGTGGACGTAGTAGCACGTAGCAACACAACACAAATGCAAGTCTGCTGCACTGAACCCTCCCTTTCTTTTTCTCTACTTTTCTCTCTCTCTTTCACACACACTTAATATGTGCACTTCTTGTCCCACACATTATGGGTGTCGTGTTGGGTTGTAACATTTAAAATTAAAAAAAAAAAAATTATTTTTTTCGGAAAAGTTAAAAATTTCCCTTATGATTTTTTTATTTTTTTATAGATGAAAATAAATAAAGGGTTCGCTTTATCTGCAGTTACTGCAGATAAGTTATCTGCAGTATGCTCAATATGACGTTGTTTTGGAGCTGAAATCATGGTATTTTTGTAATTGTAATTTATTTTAGAGATATAATAGTCTTTATATTTATAATTTTTTAAGATTTCAATACCAAAACGATGTCGTTTTCAAAATAAATGCAGATAAATTATCTGCATTAACATTTTTCCCATAAATAAAAGACAAAACAAAGAAATAAAAACCTTATTATATTTTTAGAATCATTTATTCTCTTATAATTATTTTATTATTATTATTTGGGAAAAGTGTGTATAATTTTGAAGGATGTAAAATTGTGTCATTTTAAGAGAGAGAAAGAGATAGATAAAGGAGGAGAGAGAGTTGACAAAAAAAATAAAGTTGTGGGTCCCACCTCTTTGTGAGAGTGAAAGGATGTAAGTTGTGTAATTTAAATGTATAGACACTTTTCCCTTATTATTTTTATTCTCTTGTGAATTTTTTCATCTGATCCACCTTCTAATTTTGTTAAAAATAAAATAAAATAATTCATTTTACCCTTGTAAAAACAATCATTGTAAAGATAATAATTTTATATTATAATACTTTTTTTCATCCAACTCCAATTGTTTTCTAAAATTTACACTAAACTGTCAAAAAAACCTTTCGTCCCAATAATATTGAGAGAGAAAAAATATAATGAAAGTTGCAAGTTAGCAACTAATTTCGATACTCCAATAAAACAATATTCATAACATAGTTAGCAAGAATTAATTATTAATTTAGAATTATTATTTTTCTTTTTACAAATTTATATTTCTTTAATAAAACTAACTTGACTTGAGTTTAATAAATGTATTAATATCTTAAATTTTATAAATAAAATTAAAGATTATTTAAGTAATCAATTTATATGTAAATATATTTTTATTATGGGTTGAAAAAAATGAGCCAAAGATAGGTAACAAAGGAAACAAAAATGTTAGAAAAATATTAATAAATTTTAGTGTAAATTGGTTAACTGATGTACAATACACACAAATATTACGCTCAAAGTTGTGAACAAATATGCACGAGGAGAAGTGAAATAATCACAAATAAAACATGAAAGGAGCCAATTGAGTTAAAATAAAAAGAGTTCAATTTAAGTTAAATTTTACATTCTGATAGAGTTAAGAGTTTGAACATGTAACATATGTTTGATGATTTGTCTTAGTATTATAATAAATTAATAATATATGATTTATAGTGGAGTTAGATAAAAAAAAAAAGTATTACACTGAAATTTTCATGCTAAAAAATTGAAAAAAGTGAATAGTAACAAAATAATAGATAGTCTGGTATTGATTTTTTTTATATGGGCAAAATGGATAATCTAATTTAATTTTTAACAGTATTAGAAAATGGAATGGATGAAAAAAATCATTGCGAGTAAATGATAAAAATAAACCATAAAAGAATAAGTGATTTTAAGAAAAATCATACTAAATTTTTTGAATTTATTTTTCTCACGTGTATATTGCTTCAGGGAATTGATCTTTTTTTGTCTTATTACAATGTGGGTGGCTCTTCGAGAGACGAGAGGACGTGAGTTTCAGGAGAAGGTGGCTTCTAACACGGCGGCTTGCGATTTGATGAACAGAAACGTAGTAACTACGTGATGATTTTTTTATTTTATTTTTTTATTTTACAATGGTTGGGTTATAAGTATGGGCTATCATATTTAATTAGTATATGTTGATTTGTCATTAAAAATTATAAATAAATAAAAAAAGTCTTCTCACACAATATGGGGATGTTGAAATGAGATATTCCTCCACTAACTAAGGTAGGTGGTAATCGGATTTTGAGTGTTGGGTTCTAGTTCTAGCACTTAAACTAGCACTTAAAATTAAAAAATATACTTATAATTTTTTTCTTCTAAATTTTCTTACATGTAGATATTGTTGTATAAAATGGATCTTTTTATCTCTTATTAAAGATAGGCTACTCGAGCAAGAACGACTTGAGAAGGAAAAATAGTCAACTTAAGTACTTAATTATTAACAGTTAATTTGTCATTAAAAGTTATAAACAAGAAAAATCTTTTCTTATAACTGATTTGATGACATTTCTTCACTAGCTAACATACTGGATCGGTCTTAGTCGAATTGACTGCATACTTTTGTCAAACTATATTTAGCAGTTTTAATTTTATTCTAATCTTTTGTTAGTCATGTTTGTTTAACGAGATTAATATTTCTCATGTTGTTGGGGATAATTTTATCTCTTATATAAACATAAAAATGTATAAAGCTCATATGAGGCATGTGAATAGAAAAAATAAAAAATAAAATATGAATCTCACACACTTTTATGTATGTGTATGAAAAAAAAATATATCTCATACAACATAAGAAATATTAATCTCTTGTTTAAATATTTTATTTTATCCACTAGGGTTAGCCTAGTGGTGTGGAGTGTGTGTAGTGTAGTGGTATGTGTTCAATTCTATGTAATGAAAAAAAAAAAAAGATTTATGGCTCGTAGTGATAGTCCAAGATTTAATTATTTATTTTCTTTATTACTACCTCCAAACTAAAAAGGATAAATTTCAAATGAAAAATGATATTTGTATATTAAAATATTCAAACTATATATAAATATGCTGCTTATTTGAAAAAAAATATGAAAAAATGTGTACTTTTTATTTATTTAAATTTGTTCGAAGAAAAAGACCTATGTCTGGAAGTGATGGTCCGAATTTTAGTTATTTATTTTCTTTATTAGTATTATAAACTAAAAAAGATAAGTGGAAAATGATATTTTTATATCAAAATATACTCATTCTTTTTATATGTTGCTTCTTTGAAAAATATTAAAACATCGTGCATTGAAAATTTGGAACGTGTCTTTTTATTATTTTAAATAATATTACAAAAATGATATATAAATATTATTCCAGAAAGACTCACTGTCTTCCATTAGGTGATCTACCATTAATATTATCTTATAGCATTTTCTTATTGAGTTATACTATATTTTTGCTGCAGATTTTTTTTTTCTGTCACTCATAAATAAAAAGTGAGTGGATCCCATTAATATTTGAAACATTAAATTCTATATTTTTTTTACCTAAAGTCTTAAAATTAATATTTGAGTAAAAATTATAAGAAACAATTTTATTTTTTTTCAAATCATAATTTGAGACTTTACAAAATGTAAAAACTAAATATGCACTTAAATGATAAATGGAATATGATTACCAAAACAGTAAATCTTCTCCCCCGCACTCCGGATTAGTCCCATAGTCGGCTCAAAGAGTCGAAGCTCGGTAACTCCAAAAAAAAAAAAGTAAATCTTCTTTTTACATATATTATCATTATTAGGCAGTAGCATTGTTGTAAAACCCGGCCCGACCCGACCGGGTCGACCCGGAACCCGGCGACCCAATCATTGGACCGGTCTGGGTCAAGTATTGGACTGGTCATGCATCGACCCAGTCAAAACTCGGCCAAACCCAGTCAAAACCGGTGACCTGGTGACTTGTTGACCCGGTCGGGTCATGTATTTTTTTTAAAAAAAAAAAACTAAAAAATTAAAATTGTTTCATCTTATCAAAAAAAAATGTAGAACTCATTGTAATTTTTTTTTATAATTTTATTTGCTAGTATACTCTTCTACAATGACCTCAAATTTCAATTTTTAATATTGAAGCAGTTTGCGGAATAATAAATTAAGAGAATGTGACATGTTATTTTAATGTAGTTGAATTTGAAAAATATGAGTTCAACGTAATTGAGAGGTATGTTTATGGAGATTCTGAGTTACAATTTAAATTGACATAATAATAACGTGCATTTTTATTTATTTATGCTTCATGTTTTTTAGCTTATTTAGTGAACCTTATTTAATTCATTTTAGATATGAAAAATATACTTGACTTTATATGTTCATATCTATATATTTTTTTATATATGTATATATATCCGGGTCAACCGGTCCGACCAGTAACCCGCAATTCGACCAGTGACCTAGTAACCCATTACCCCGACCGGATCAATGCTCGGGTCAGATTTAATAACACTGATCAGTAGTATTATTATGATAGATAATGTATGACTTTTGTGCGTTAACAACTTTTTGAAACCAACTTTTTTTTTCTTTTTTGGTCGAGAAAAACCAACTTGTTTTTATTAAAACAAGAATGTGTAAATGAAGGTTGCCATCTTCTTCTCATAAGCTTAAATTATTATTAGGGTATTGTTAATGAGTACAAAAAGACGATAATTATTAAATAAAAATAAAATATTACATTAAAAATTAATATTCTGATGACTTAAAAAGAATTGAGTATTTTAAAATAAATAACAAATTTTATTTATTAATTGACATTAATAAAGAATATTAATTATTAAATGCTTTGGGGCGGTAAACTAATTGCACTTCTTGAAGGTCTCATGAGTAACATTGTTATCTTTTTAAACAATTATTGCCCTAAAGGAACTCTATTATGAAAGATAAATAAGAAACCCCCTCGTTCTTCAAGTTTAATCATCCAAGTATGATCATATCTAATGGCATAAGAAGACCCTAATTAGCAACTGTTAATTAGAGTTAGTCCAATTTTAAATGGTTTTATTTTTCCTGTTTATAGTGGAATGTGCCAGTCAATGTAGACGGCTCAGATCGATGCCTACTACAACCAAGAATGTTAAAGAAAATCGTAGTTTTAAAACATTCATATGGACAATGCATTGCACGATTCATTTTATATGTAATGGGGAATAACGCAAAATATTGGACCTTAAGGTCCAAAAATTTCATGCAATTGTATATAATATAATAATAACATTACTGCCAAGCTCCCAACAGCGTCTACTCATATGACAAAACTTGCAGAAAGAAATGAAAACAACCAAGAACAAAAAAACAAAAAACAAAAAACAAAAAGGAAAAAAGGAAAATTTCTTCAACAAAAGGAGTAGATTCAGGATGTATGCACCAGGAGCAAGCAGCTTATCCAAACTTTGGTAGCAATACCAATAAGAAATATCTGCCTACGAAAACTGAACACTGATGCCATGTATGTATCAAGCACCATCTGATGGCAGAGTGGTCTGAATATTTGAAGGCATAAGCATGTTGAATCCATCTGCTGCTGTAGACACAATCATTCCAGGAATCTGTGCGTGCCAATGCAGTTCTTTCAGGTCTTTCTGTCCCTGTTTTTAAGTTAAAAAAGAAAATACATGAATCAATAAACACAACTAATCAGGGAGTTCTACCATTCAGATAATAAATATGGAGTTCGACCTACCTGGTGAATAAACAATAGTTGGGGAGGTAGATTTTCTGGGGTATTTACTTGCTCTTTGGTTTTAGCTTTAAATTCAGCTTCCTCTTCCTCATCCTTTTCTAAAGAAAGGTCCCATATTCTGCCGTGGAAGATCACAAAACTTTTAAAATCCTAAAGATAATGATTAAAAAAAAAAAAGGAGCAGTCTCGCACTATAAAGCTCGCGATATGTGTAAAAGCAAAAAATAATCCTGAAATTTGTTTGGAATTTGACTATCGACATTCTACATATAGTACAACAAATATCATATTTTACTTACGTAAGTTGATTATCAGACGAGGAAACAGCCAAAGAAGAGGCTTCATGTGGACTCCACTCAATGGATGTGATTGGGTGCTTATGGTATTCAAAATGTGCTACCACAGAATCTCCTTCCTACCCACAAATCAATGCACTTTTCACATCAGCACATATAGCAAAAGCAAAATAATCACCGGAAAGAAATCAGAAAATGAGAAAGTTTCTTTCTAAATCACAGTAAGTTCTTCATAGAAGTTCCCTCACAGATGAATTTATAGGCACTTGTTTTGCAGGTATGACATGAAAGGTGCAAGAAGGATAAGATAAATGAAACTACGGGTAAAGAAAATCATCTCAGATAGATTTACAAATAATGATATAAACTGGGGCATTAGGAAAAAAAAATGATCAGGAAATTGAAGCCAGATATGACATAACTTGAAACACCTTTGACATGAGGGCACACCAAATGCACACAGTAACCTTCCCGTTATAAATGAAGCATGTTAAACAATTTATTTATTTATTTTTTTCCTCCATGGGGAGAAGGGGGGTCTTCATTACTATAGACAGGCTATCATACCTTGAGCAATCTGAGATCACGAATAGAAATAGTCCCATCATCACTCCCCGAGGCCAACATACAACTAGCCAACCTATTCAGTGCAACAAGAAGTACAAAGTAATAAGGAGATAAAGAATGGCAATCAAATTGATGGAACATCATAAAATTAATGCGTTAATACCTGTTCCATGATATTACATTCACATCCGCGTTATGTGCTTTAAAAGATGCAGCTGCTGACTTCCCCAAACGTGTGTCCCATATTGCAATGCTTCCATCCACAGAACAAGAAGCAAAAACATGAGGTTCCGTGGGGCTCCACTGTAGGTATTCATTGATTAATACAACTCTCATTAGATTTATAAATGAAGGAAAAATACTTATATTAGAGATTGGACTGCACAAAATATATACTCAAACCACAAGAAGAGCAACAATTCCTTTGTGCATTAGTACATACTTGCAGATCTTCAACACTAGCAGAATGTCCAATAAATGGAGTATTGTCAATATTCCATGTTGCAGCAGATGTGGGCTCCCACAGATAAATACAATTCTTGCAATCCCCTTCAAACATGAAGATCATCATCAAGCCTCATATCTCTGTGGTAACTAAACATGAAAACATGCTAGAAAAATAAAGCTAAACTAAAAAAAGTATACCCAAAGATTACCAGATACAAGCCTTCCAGGAGTAAGAGGACTCCAGTCTATAGCATAGCCTTCATCTTTGTGCTTATATTTATATAGTGGGTCCTGATTAAAAACTGCAGCAACTCCCTGGACACCTTCTGTTTCTGTCTCTGCTAGAGCATTGAGATGAGAGCTCAAGTCCCAGACCTACACATCGATTACTCAAGTATTAGACTATATACTAAATAGAAGGCATGACTCAGTACGAATGAAATGATTTAACTTTTCTGATTGAAAGCGATGATGCAGAAAAATATAAACTGCAATCTTATAACCTTAGCTGCCGTTAATAATTTAAGAATTTTCGGAAATTTGAATATGATACAACAGTTAGGACCAAGTGACCACATTTGTATTTGTTGAGATATATAGTCCCACATTGGTTGTATGAGTAACTAATGTGGAGTTTATAAGGCCTTGGGCACTCCCACCCCTTGAGCTAGCTTTTGGGGTGGTGTATCCCAAGGTTCTTTACATGGTATCAAAGCCTTGTGTCCCGAGTTCGATTCTCGCCGCCCCCCACTTTCTTTCAAGTGGAATTTCTTTCTTCGCACAGGTAGATGGGCCTGTGCATTGTCCACTCTTCAAGCCCAATGGGCTCTCGTGTGAGGGGGCGTGTTGAGATATATAAAACCATTAATGTAGCCTCACCCAATAGCTTAAGCTTTTGGGTTGAATTGGTTCTTTACATGGTATGCAATCATATAAGGGTTGAAACATGCTAAGCTTCTTTGCCAATGTCCCTTCCATCATTGCATAATCCATACTATTAAACCATATACTGTTGAGATATATAGTCCC
Source organism: Gastrolobium bilobum (assembly GCF_033153095.1). Lineage (NCBI taxonomy): Eukaryota > Viridiplantae > Streptophyta > Magnoliopsida > Fabales > Fabaceae > Gastrolobium > Gastrolobium bilobum. Next base: position 130,844 of record NW_026898776.1, on the reverse strand, counting down.
ACATTGGTTGTATGAGTAACTAATGTGGAGTTTATAAGGCCTTGGGCACTCCCACCCCTTAAGCTAGCTTTTGGGGTGGTGTATCCTAAGGTTCTTTACATGGTATCAGAGCCTCGCCGCCCCCCACTTTCTCTTGTGGCGTTTCTTAGCACAGGTAGGCTGGGCCTGTTGCATTGTCCACTCTTCAAGCCCAATGGGCTCTCGTGTGAGGGGGCGTGTTGAGATATATAGTCCCACATTGGTTGTATGAGTAACTAATGTGGAGTTTATAAGGCCTTGGGCACTCCCACCCCTTAAGCTAGCTTTTGGGGTGATGTATCCTAAGGTTCTTTACAGTATTTAACAGTAATCTATATCCGGAGCTAGAACTTATCTTATTTGATCCTACTATGCTTTGAAATTTGTCAGAAGTATTAGAATCTAAACAGTTATAGAGCCACAGAAGACGGCCTGTGGTCCTATTTGATTTCTCCAGCAAATATGAAACAAACATGGGGCCTTATTTCAGAGATTAATGTATGAAGTCAAGACAAAGTTTTATGATTCCATATGTTTCAAAATTATGTCTGCTAGGTTTGTGTAAGTGGTAACTAAACCAGTAAAGTACAACTACAATCACATATTAACGTCTTTTCTCTATTGAGACTTCGATCTTATGCATTCTGGCATCCACCAACCTCCACTCATTTAGAGTCAAAATGAAAAGATCTTTGCGCCTTTTGTCTTATCAATTATAACTTCCCAATCCTAGAGTTCCCCCTGAAAGGGAACACTTGATCTGTTTAAATGACTTAATACATTAACCCATCATGTTTGAATTTCATGTCAAAATGACATCATTTGGTTCATTTTTACACCATACAAGAATCAACTGTCAAACCACCAAACAGAACATTTCTAGAAAATGTATAGACAGTAACCAATAAATTTTTCATCCCCCAAACAGAGAGCATAACTATGAGAATCTGTATATGTCTAACCACATAAGAACTATTTATTCCCTCAAAATACAATACCTTAAAGCTCCCACTGAGCCAAAACAATCACCTTTTTAGGAGTTTTCTCATTACCTACAACTAGGTTCATGATATTCATTTTTCTCACCAAAATAAATCTAGTGTGAGTCCTTAGTCCCAACTTCCAAGCACTTATATTACTCCCTTTTGAAGCTTACTTCAATCATTCAAACAGTAATTTTGGGGTTTACTGTGCACTCTTTTCTGCTTGATAGTACATTTATGAAAAGGCTGAACTTGGGGAATGACTCAACTAGAATCAACAAAATATGGGGCATCAACCTACAGTAAAGTAACAGCACTTAAAACAAAACCAAGCAACACAATTGGCTGAAAAGAAGAACTTTACCGATAAAAATAATAATCTCTCTCCATTCCCATTATGAACTCTGTGGCATTTGGCAACAGCATTGCCAACTTAAAATAACACACTGCCCCAACAGAAACCACAAACTTCTTTTTTGGTACAACAGATATTATAAACTCTCAACATCAACATCACTTTTATCCCAAGCCAATAGCATATAGCAAAGATTTGCAACCACAGAAGTGTTTAAAAGCGCAAAATCATGGCTCATTTCACGCAATCTGAATTTATTTCTAATTAATTCAATAACTTCTAATGAGCCAATTCAGAAAATAACTCTTTAGATTAATTCAACAAAATATTTACTTAGTCAAGGTCCAGTCCATACATCTGAAAAAACTTAAACCGAATTAGTTGTGTAATGGAACTCTAAACATGCATCCAAAACCATAATAAGCTAGGACATATTATACGCATCAATGTTAGCCTCAGGCATACATGATCACATTAACATTTATCATACGTCTTCTCTCAAAACAAACTCGATATTAGCCAACTTTTTCCATCATGTATCCAGTTTTACTTCAATTTAGTTTATCATAACATGAGGAACAATGCCGTACCACACAAATTTGCACTAGTTTTATTCTAAAAACAAGGGAATATTTTCTTGAATTTCACCTCAAACTGAAAAACTAGATCATATGGCTGAAAAATCTGACCTGTACATGACCAGTATCTGCCCAAGCTGCACATATATGGGGATTTTGTGTCATGGAGCGTATACGGTTGACACATCCTTCGTGAGTTACCTTCCGCAACTGTAGATGTGAAAAGAACAAAAATGTGAGTAAGATCAAATTCAAAACAGACAAGAAGTGACATAATAAAAACTCAAATGAAGAGGATGTTGCCTGCAAAGTAGGACCCCGAGCACCATCTTCATCTTCACTATCATCCTCACTATCACTATCCTCACCATCCATTCCAGAGTTATCAGCTTCAATTTCGGGCACCAGCTCACGTCTCTTCCCAGAAATATTTGATACTTTGAAAATTCCAATAGAATTCCAAGAAGCTTTCTCTGCCTGTAGCACATGCACGATCATATAACAATATGACATTGTCAACCAAGTAAAAGGCAAAAGAAACAAAGCAAGTGAATAACAAAACTAGAAGCTGCTACGCATTAACTTTCATTGTGATACTGATAATTACTAGTTATAATAATAATAGTAATCTGCATTCCAGACTCAAACTCAAAATTCTTTTAAAGGGAAATTTCTCTCCCAAATATTTGTCCTGTGAAGCCTAATATCAACTTCCCTTTCACCCCATTTGCTATTGCTAATGAATAGTAACAATCCCCAAGTTGTTTAATAAAACATCCCAAAAAAACAAAAACAAATATAAAAAATAAAGCTAACCTGAGTCCCTGTCACGAAATATACTGTGTGGGGAAATTCTGTTCGAACTAAGCCCAGAGTGTCACGTACAATATCAAAGCTGTCAGAAGTCCCAAAACATATTCAGAACTTAAAGATTGCTGATACTAATCAGAAATTAAAGCAAGTACCCCAAAAAACAGGCCAAGATTCTCCTTTTGAATTGCAATGCTGATGCCAAAGTAACTTTACTTAAAAACTGTATGAATTATGATCCTATTATTAACAATAAATCCAACCAAAACAAATTGGCTTTATTTTTATTAAAAACAAACTCAAGTTTTGTTCTTTTACTCTTTCTGGGTGCAAAACAGGAAAAAATAAATAAAGGGAAAAGAAAAAACGCATGTAACCTACCTCAGACAGGGCCATCCAATGTGAAAGGCATGAAGAGAGTTGTAAGCAGAAGGGTCACACTGAAGCTCTTCACCTTCCTCCAACTTGTCCACACCGGGTTGCCACACCTTCACTGGAAGTTGTGGCGCCAAAGATGAAGAAGACCCATCCCCTTTCTTCAAGCCCTGAATTTATTATTTATTTATCATAAAAACAAAGATAAAAATAAATATGAGAGATGCCGACAAATAATCATAACGAAGTGAGGTTATAGAAGGGGTTGACTAGGCCACAAAGATTGAACCTTGCTCTTGCTCTTGACTTTCTTATGATGTTTTATGCCGCGAGTCATCTCCAATTAGTTCAGAGTTGAGAAAACTGAGAGAAGATAATGAATTACACGAAAGGAATCGTTTAACACCTTAGTTCAAACTCAAAATACCAAACATAACAGAGACAAATCGAAATTCATAACGCTTTCTATGATAACGTATTACTAAAAAAATGGGTAATAATTCAAGCTTGACTTGTCCATCATTGTTAAAGGGGCTATATTTTGTGTTGAACATTCTAATTTATCTAAAATCTCAAACGTTTAGATTGTTTTCATTTAAAAAAAGGATGCGCTGAACCCATAAAAAACAAAAGTACAAAGAGGGTAAAGAGCACTACAGAGATCCTATGTTGATTCAAGTTGCGGAAGACATACCTGTTGGTGTTGGATACAGAGAGAGAAACACAGTGAGTTAACAGATTGGGGTTTTAGGGGTTAATGTTTCGGTGGACATCATAGGGTTTTGTTTGTTTTTATTTATGCTTCGTTTGTTTGTTTCGGATTTTATGAAAACAGTTGTTTTTATTTTTTTTTTGTTTTTAAAGTTAAAAATCAAAATAAAAAACAAAAACAATTTATTTGAACCGAAATAAATTGTAAATTAGTATATAATAATCATGTTATATATTGTGTAAGATGAAAAGAAATAATAAAAAGTTAAATAATAACAATTTATACTTTTAAATTTTTATTTGTTTAAATAATATATTTGGTTAAATAAAAAAATTGGTTCAAACTAAATTCTTATCTTCAATTTTGGACCGATTTAACAGTTTTGTTATCAATTTTATGATCGTCTAATTTTCTAAATTATCTTAATCAATATAACCTGACCAATTTATTGATTTTTCAATCAAATCAACGGTCTAATTTATTTTTTTTAATAGATCATAATTGAATGTTAAAAACAATGATTATAACAACCACATTTGCCAAACAATAATATTAATAAGTAATTTATACCAATGATGTTAAACTTTGATCCGAAAATCAATGAACTCGGACTTGACTGGTTTGAGTTAGCCAATGAATCGTCGTGCAATGGATGGATCCGGTGAAAACCGGCTATGAAGTACCGACACTTCAAAAATTTTAACATGTCGTGTCCGACACTTCCTAACACTTCAACACGCATTGTAGAAACTCGAAAAAAATGTTCAAAGGATGCGTTGCGTTGCGTTTTTAGCTCCAACTATTAAATTTGTTGGATTACAATTACTATTTTATTGAGTTTAATATAAATATTTGGGTTATCTTATCTTTCTTTGCAAAATTGATAGCTATTATAAGTTTAGCTTCATTTTTTTGTTAAGTTATTGAATTATAAATATAATATACACTACATAAATTAAAAATATTATTTCATATCAAAACGTGTCCTAACGTGTTGAAATTTAACATTTTTTAGAGTTAACGTGTCAGAGTGTCCTATCGTGTCAGTATCGGTGCTACATAGGAAACCGGTTTAACCCGACTGTTTTTTATCAAAATCAGTAACCCGATCATTTTTTGTTAACCCGATTAGGTCATGTATTTTTTTTAAAATTGAAACAAGACAACTTTTTTAAAGCAACATCCATATGCAAAATCTCTAAGTTGCAATGCACAATCTTAAATTCACAAATACACATAAGAATCACAAAAAAAAAAAAACACGATTAAACTTTGAAAGTTAAGAATAATGAAAATAAAAACTCTATGTAAGTTGGATTGAAATTTGAAAATATAGAAGATAATCGAGAAAACAAATTTGAAAAGTGATATTAATTTTTCTTTAATATCGACCTTATGGATAATTGTTTTTTCTTTTCATAATTAGGGAGGGGCTAAGCTCGAAAAAATAAAATATAAAGATATAAAAGTTTATAGTTATGAAAAACAAGTAAATTTTTATCTTGTAAACTGATAATTTGAGGAGGAGGTTGGTTAGAAATGATAATATCCTTTTTCATAAGACCTTATTTCGCAATCTAATATTTGCATTTGTTGCTAGACATAACTTTGGATAATTCTGAATAAATATAATTTTGCATTTTACTAGACAATAAAAAAGTTACTACAAAGGAATTTTTAGTATAAAATATAATCAAAGTTACTATAATCCTCTCTAGTTCAATAGTGATCTGATATCCCGATCGAGTCAATGACTAGTTCAGATTTAATAACATTGATTTATACTTTTTTAATTTTAGAATGTAACAACTTTTATCCTTAAAGTTTTTCTTAAATTTTTTTATCACATTCTTGATAAGGATTATGGGTGTTCGTGGTTTGGATTGGATCGATTTTGGAAGCAAAAATCATCCGATCCAATCCCTTCAGTTTGATCATGTAATATCTATTCGATTTGGAATTTTTTTCAAATCCGATCCAATTCAATCCAATTTTTTCGATTTGGATTGGAACCATTTTTGATTTTTTTAAAAGCCTAAAATTTATTGTATGATTATTGTGCAAATAACACATCTTTTGTATGTATTGCCTTTGTAAATATTTTTTTTTTGAAATACAGAAACATCGGTAAACGATAATCTATTTTTTTTTTTTTGGCAATAAGATATAAAGCTCTACACAAATAAAATTTTGCTAATGGGTATGATTAGGTTTCTCTTGGGTTTAATTAATGAGTCTTGGATTTAGAATTTTTAAGGCTATAATTGGGGAAATGCTCAAGTAGGTAGTGAAAAATTAATATATTAAATTAGTTTTCACCAACCAAATCAAAAATCGATCAAATCCAATTAAAATTTGAAATTTTGATTTTTGATTTTTTTATTTTTGATTTATTCTATTTTTGATTTTTTGGTTCGATCACCGTGATTTATATCCTCTAAGAATAATTATAAGATGGCCACGGAATCATTTCTAAATTTTAGAATGCTTACATACTCACAATTCTCACATTGGGTGGGAAATTGGCCATTTATTATATTCAAGGAATAACCCAACTCCACATTAAAAGGCGGGAAACAGTGATCGACAAAGATTTTTTGTTTTTTATTTAAAAAAAATATGTATCATTTTAAAGGATATAAAGTTGTGTCATTTTAAGTAAGAGAAAAAAATAAATCATGGAAGAAAGAGTGGGGAGAAAAAGTTTTAAAGATTAGAGTCCTACCTTTTTATGAAAGTAAAAATATGTAAGGTGTGTCATTTTTCCCCCTTTATTATTATTTGCTATAACCGTATAACGCATTTGTTTTTGTAATAAGCTTCATTTGCGGCCCGTTATAAACTGTTGAGCCCATTCTTACTGCTAGGAAGGGCGCATGAGAATTGAGAGTGGTACTGTAGGCCTTCCTGAATTAAGAAGATGACCCAAAAGCAAAGGAAAGAATAGAGTCCATAAGTTTCGCTGTGTCACATAATTTAATAAAAAGGTAGGATATTGTAACAATTATCAATATTACTACTAATTAATTTCACTGTTAGATCGATTATGTTGATCCAACGGTTATATTTATTTCTATCTTTGTATGGTTATGATTCCCCATATTTAATGTGAAAGCATTAAATATGAGAAATCGTAATCATACAAAGGTAAAAATAAATATAAAATATTAAATATGAGAAATCATAATCATACAAAGATGAAAATAAATATAATTGTTAGATCAACATAATTGATCTAAAGGTAAAATTGATTGGTAGTAATACTAATTGGTTGTTACAATATTCTTCCCCTTTAATAAAATGCAATTTCGATATGTTTGTCAAATAAAAAAAAGCAAATTTATTCAAATGAAACTATCTCTCTCTCACACACACTCGCACCCAAAAATTTATTATCTAAAAAAGTTGTGGACTATCAAGTCCATAGAATCATTAGAAGGAAGGGAAAACAGTGTGAAGACAAGAAAGAGAGTTGGTCCAACAGCAACGCGGTGCGATTATGGGATAAGAAGAAAAAGCAATCTGAAACCCACACGGAGAGGGAATGGATCAGCACTTTAAGCACACGTAAAAGAATGGAATTCATTATGATTGTCATCATGAGCTATCACACATTATATTCCAACCCACCAAAGGGTTTCCCTATGGCAAATGAAATCATTACCTACAACAATTATCCCTTTGGTTTTCCCAAACCTAATCATTCTATTCAAATTTCAAAAAACTCCACTCTATTATTCTCTATCATTACCTCCTCCTTTATAACTTATAAGTCTCTCTTTCATCATGACACTCCTTATCAAAGTCTCCTAACTCTCTTTTTCTCTTAAATTGCATACCCTATAATTCGTTCTCTTTTTTTATTTTTCATGTAAAAGATAAAACTTAAAGTCATCCCTAAATTTTCGCCTATCAATTAAAATTTAAAAAAATGGTAGGAAATGCAATTGCTGTGACTTTTGAGAGGTTTCAACTTTCAATTTTCTAGGTTGTTGAAATGCTTCAATTCGGTTCAGAAATGCAGGCTCACAATTGTATGCGTTTGTTATAGCTTATAGATGGAGCTTATTATTTGGTGAAGAGTGTCCTACCTACAAATACCCTACTTCTAAGTAACGATTTTGTTACCAAATTGACTGGCCAACTGCAATAATACTCTTGCTTACTGTACATGCATGCTAATATTACCATTATTGCATAAAATTCATCTAACTGTTAATATAATTCGTGTAAAATTTGTTGCTATAACATAAATTGCACACTAAGTAAGTCCATCAATTGGTGTAGAAAAAATTATTTCTGTTTCAACGTAACTAGCTAATATTTGAGAATTCTTTCAGTGTATGCAATTATTATTATATTTTTCCCTTAGAAATTTACAAACATAATTAACTAATAAAAAGGAGCATCGAGTTTGGTGATCTCGGTGTAATGAAGTTTCCCCCTCAGAAGGCCTGTTGTGCAGGAAATAGCCTCACATGTCTCTCAAACTATTATTATATTTTTAATGCTTTCTTCTTTTGTTATTATTGATTTATTATGCTGTTTTTGTTCATTACAAATTTGTTATATAATTATCCCATGGGAATGAAAAAACATGCGAAAATTTCAGAAAACTTTACCTATATTCGGTTGGCTACATTCTCCTGTTTACATTACTTTGACTATAGTTTAGTCCATTTTCTCCTTGTGTATAATAGGATTTTCAAATTTTTCTAACCGAAATAATTCAAAATAGAAAATTAATAATAAAATTTTGTTATTATATGAATATTAATTTTCTAAAGCGTGGGGAAGCATAATTACTAGTCCTTGCCAAAATGTCACTCATTGCATGCCACTTACGAAGAATAAGTGGAGATTAGCATTAAGTACCTTCGGAGGGCTATTTCCGTAAATCTAACAAAATCATCATACAAATTACATGCCACAAGCACAAGGTATGTGTCATGCTTGTACCCGAAAAACTCAAGGATGCATAGCAAAATCATCATACAGGTTACATGCGCCATGAAGTCCTATTCATATCATAGGGATAAATTTTCAGTAATACATGTAGTCACTGTGTTGCACCCACAAATTTTTTAAAAATATGAGAAATTTAACTATTTTTACTCCATTCACTTTTTTAATTTTAATACTACATGAGTGCACTTATTTTTAATCTTAGTTAGAGAATATGTTCTACAAAATACTCAAAATTTACTCCTATAGGGTAGGGTAGGTTATTGATACTTGTGACAAGCACGATTTAACTTGTTTTACTTAGATTAATATTGATTTAAATTCATTAAGCAAAACTTTTGGGTGCATTGTTAATTAAAATATAATTTGGTATAGAAGACGTTACCATGAAATGGATCGGAAGACCCTCATATATATACGACTGACACGAGTTATTTCAACTCAATTAATAATTTTGGATTCAAGTTTTAAGCACATAGTTATGTTAAAAATTTAATAAAAATAATTATATTGTACTTATGGTTCTTCCCGATTGAATTAATTAAATAATCAATAAATTTATGAAGAAATTAAAAACAATTTCGTGACGGAAGATTCAGCCTTATTTTTGAATGTTTTCAATATAATTTTTATGTCATTATTTAATAAATTAAATTATATTAATAATTGATAAAGGATTTCTCTGGTCAATCGAAATAAGTTATCTCTAGTGAGCCCAAAATAATATCGTTTTGGAGCGAAAATCAAGATATTTTTGTAATTCTAATATATTGCAAGATTATATTAATATTTATTATTATAAATTTTTAATCTTATAATCCTAAAACGACGTTGTTTTGAGCTCACTGAAAATAATTTTATCTCCAGTGATTGGAGAAATATTTTTCTCATCAATAATTATATAAACTATCAAATTTATTAAATAATTTAACAAATACATTATCAAATGTAAACAAATAATTTTTCAAGTTTTTTTCACTCACCCGTTCAAAATTAAATAGTTAGAGCAGTAATGGAAAGTACGAAAGTAGATGAACTACTACATATATATATATAAACAACAGGTGATTAAATAATAGAAAGTAAAAGCATTAAATTAAATTTAAGGTTAACGCTGAGGTAATTTATGTTACATATTGAAAGAAAGACATAAATTAAGAGAAGAAAAAACTCAGAAGTATCTTACAGTCTCTCTCTAGATTATTTTTCGAAAATTAATAAAAAAAATGTCCAACATCGACAAATTTAACTTACTGCCTTTCTCATGGGACTTACTGCAACAGCTGAAGAAGTTATCAAGACTTTTATTTCTCATCCTATAATCATACATGCTAAAATATTAACATAAAGCTCAGATAAATAACTCAAGTTATATATATAACTTTAAAAGGTTATATATATATATTATTTTAAAGTACTGTTTAACATCAACTATTTAATTTGAAATAGAATAAAGACATTAAAATTATTATTGAGTATAACTCAGGTATTCTTCAACCAACAGCCGAAAACTAATCTCTTCGAAATATAGAGATCACCGAAGTAGATTTTGTTTCTACCAACAAAGTATATTTTAACACATGACCAGGAATCGAATCCTTATTAACATGCTTAAAAGACCCAACTATTTACTGACGCCAAGGCTTTATTGATATTAAAATCGTTATTTGTTCCTAGGTGATGCAATTAGATGTTTATGTTATACAAAATTTTATTCATAAATTTAAATTAATTTTTACAACACAAACAAACCCATTTTTTTTTTCTCCGGCGATATACTGGTTTATGTTACTATATTTATTTGAAAGGAAATGCTATTGTAATAATTAATTAGTGTTATTATCAATGTTACTACCAATTAATTTTACCGTTAGATTGATTATGTTGATCCAATAATTATATTTATTTATATCTTTGTATGATTATGATTTTTTATATTTAATATTTATTTGATTATGATTTCTTTCGCATTAAATATGAGAATTATAATTTATAAGTATACAAAAGATGGAAATAACATAATCGATCTTATTTGGAAATGAAAAAAAGTAATATGCAAACAAAAAGGAGTTAGTTAAGGAGCGATATCGGGTTAGTGAGTACAACCCAGTTCTATCCACTGTGAGTGAGTGAGAGAGACATTTAAAGGGAGAAACATAAGAGAAGACACAGAGAGAGGTTGAGGTTGGGGTTTTCGGGGTGAGAAGGGGACATGTTTTTACACAGTGAAGAATCGAAATAGTGGCATGGAAGAAGGGGTTCGAATGCTGAGGAACCTCATCGCTCAGCTTCAGTTTCTGTTGGACCTTTCTCCTTCTTCCATCCTTCAGTCTTCTCTTCCACCAAATCACACTCATCATCCTCTACCCTTGCAGCAACGCCCCAGGTCCCCTTCTTTCTCCTAGATCTATTTTCAATGCAGTTTATATATGTTAATCACTTTCCCTTCTGTTTTTGGTCAGGTTACTGTTCCTTTTTTATCTACGCTTCATATTTGTTTTCTTTTATGTTTTTGTGAACCTTTTTCTCGTACCATTCGTTCATAAATCCTAAATAAGGTTTTTTTTATTATTATTATTAAAACGAGTTCGGTTAGTTTGCTTCTTTCGGCCCTGTAATATGTAATCAATAAAAACATGCTTCCAGGAAGCATAACCTAAAATGCAAAAAATAAAAATAAAAAAAATCGCAGACTCTGTTAGATTTTCTGTTGTTTGTCTTGAGTGTGTTTTGTTGCTGCATAATTCTCTGTAATTAGAGCATATATTGTGAAACTTATGTGAATGACTTAGCCCTTGATTGCCATGTACTTCTTCTCTCCACTGTAGCAATTGGTGCACGTGGCTTTTTTCCCCTGTATAATCCCATTCTCTCTTTGTTCTTTTTGTTTTGTTTATTTTTAATTTTGTTATACTTTGTTCCTTGTCTTCTGTTAGTTTGAACTTGTAAGTCTCAATGTTCTCAGGGTAGCTTGAGTGGGTTTAAAGCAAATGTTCGCATAAAAAAGAGAAACATGAAGAGTTTGACATGGGCTCAGATACAAATTAAAAAATTTCACGTACAATGATTTAGAAACATGTAGAGAAACACGCAAATAAGAACATTACAACCATCTTCTCTTGCGGTTAAGGGTGCTTTCTTTGCTTTAATAACAACAAAGAGGCCAGTCAGATCATCACTAGGTCCACTTTCAAAGCTGCCAGGGCATGTATGTTAATCACAGGGTAAAATGTTGATAATACTGGATTGACTCTTAAGCTTTCTGAAGGATAATTGTTAAGAAAGGATGATTCACCTTGGTTCTCTATTTGTTACAAATTATGCTTGCTCTTGCACTGTAAGAGCTAGGAACAGTGACATTATGGACTGTACATCAAACATGGCACTTAGCAATCCTTGCTAAGATCACAGTCCAATATGTGATATGTCCGTTTATTATTTACTGGCTACTCAGAATCTCTAGCTTATAATTGTTTGGTTTTGCTATCACATATATTCATATTTAAACATTTGTGTTTTGAAGTGTGTCCTGACAGTCGCTTTTGGATAAACAACACTTTTTCTGGATTTGGTGCATTGTTTCTGTGTCATAGTTGTTATGCAAAGGAAGATGTTTGTATTAACAAGTAACAACTTAGCACCTTACTTACATTCCTTATGTGTTCAAGTTGATATAATTGAATATCTTCTTGATCCTTGAAATATGTGGTGGGCTCGGTCTAACTGGAATATCAATTTGTGTATTAATTTTATGGTCTGATTATACATTTTTCCTGTGAATCATGCTGGTCTTTGTATGCATGTATGTTCTATTACTTCACGGTAGGAAGTATATGAATTTCTTTGGTCATCCTTCTCACAGATGGTCCTTTTTTGACACTGATGATAACTCCGCGGATGACTTCTGTGGCCTTGTAATGGCAGCTAGAAAGTCTGGAAGTTTCAGGATGATGGAGCCTCTAAAGCATCCGTGTACTAAGAAGTCTCGAGGAGATAGGAGCATGTCAAAATCATCTGGAAATTCCTCTATGACTGAAGTTATGGAGCGACAAATTTGGAAAGATTTTCCTGAAGATCTATTTGAAGCTGTGATTGTACGACTTCCCATTGCCACATTTTTCCGCTTCCGCTCTGTATGCCGGCAATGGAATTCCTTGCTGACTTCTCAAAGTTTCTCTTGGCATTGTGCGCAAGTCCCTCAAGCAAAACCATGGTTTTACACCATAACTGATGAAGAAGTGAATTCAGGAGCCATGTACGACCCTTCTATGAAAAAATGGTATCATCCCATTGGATCAACACTGCCCACAAAGCGGACTGTTTTACCAGTGGCTTCTGCTGGGGGTCTAGTTTGCTTCCTTGACATAGGTCATCGAAACTTCTATGTCTGTAACCCACTGACAAAATCCTTCAAGGAGTTGCCAGCTGCATCAGTTAATCCTTGTGTTGCTGTAGGGATGACACTAAATGGGAACTCAGCTGGTGCAGGCTACAAGATCCTATGGGTGGATTGTGATGGAGAATATAAATTTTTTGACTCAGTAAGAAAATCTTGGAGCTGTCCAAAAAACATGCCTGCAGGTATTAAGCTTCCGTTTCCACTCAACTTTAGGTCACAAGCTGTTTCTATTGACAGTACCCTTTATTTTATGCATTCAGATGCAGAAGGGATTGTTTCCTATGATATGGAAACTGGGGTTTGGAAACAGTACATAATCCCAGCGCCATTGCATCTGACCGATCACACATTGGCCGAGTGTGATGGCCGGATTATGCTTGTGGGGTTGCTCACAAACAATGCTGCCACGTGTGTATGCATATGGGAGCTGCAGAAGATGACGCTTTTGTGGAAGGAGGTTGACAGAATGCCAAATGTATGGTGCTTGGACTTCTATGGGAAGCACGTTAGAATGACTTGTCTGGGAAACAAAGGTTTACTCATGTTGTCCTTGATGTCAAGACAAATGAATTCGTGGGTTACTTACAACATAGCAAGTAAGGAATGGGTCAAGGTTCCTGGGTGCGTGGTGCTACTTAGAAGAAAATGGCAATGGTATGGTACTGCATTTCATCCATGCCCGACTGCAATTGCTTGATTTTGCTTGTATGGTACAGCAATGGCCTGGGAATCTGCTGGCCTTAGGTGTTGATGTAGTAACGACAATGTTCATTTCTGGTTTAACAAATCAGATGGGAAATGATATGGGTTTGTAGTGATTTATGTTTTTCATGCTCTCAAGCATTTCAAGACGTTTTCTTTGTATATGAAGACAGAAAATAGGTATGGTTTTCATTTTTCTTTCCATTGATGTTTTCAAGCAGGATGGTCCTAACTGGGTTCGAGTTACCAACAAGAATTTAGACTTGAGCCGAAATTCATTCAAAATTTAGGCCGCTTGAACCAAGGTAGAGGCATAGCAAGAGTCTTAAACATTGTTAACCAGGCCTCTCCCTTAAAGACAGGAATCTACAAATATGTTTTTTTTATATCCATTGGTTCATCGATTATTCAATTAGTCTTTTTGAGCCAGTAGGATCCCATGGGTGACAGTTTTTTCTATTAAGTTTAAACACAATTACGTTTCGGGGACTCAAAACTCGAAGTCACTGGATAAGTTGAAATAACCTCTTATTAGTTGATTCACATGTTTGGTGGTAAAATATGGATTATTCTGGTATCACTTTAACGCCTCCTGTTCTACTCTTGATCTTGCATTACACAACACTATATTCTTATACAAATTTGCCACATCAAAACAGCGTGATATTGGTTCTATACTTGTGCTGTCTGCAAAGTGCAAAATGTAGCTTTCGTCATGGTCTGTTCCCAATACGGGGAATAAGTTGGGATTCCAATTTTGATACCTCACCCTTAGCCACTTTTCAATGTTGTGCGCTTAAGGTTGCTACTATATTTCGGTTTAGGACAGTTGTCCCTATTTTCAACGATAGAACAAACAGCCAACCACAACGACCTCCATCCTTTGCGGAATGCAGATAATTTATGATGGAGTTTGATCACAGAATAGAGATTTCAACCTCCATTTTTTTTAATGAATTAGTTTCCATTTCCATGTGGTTTTTTCAATTTCATCGACCACTTTAACACTGTTAAAAAATAAGTTAAGTCGTCCACTTTACTCTTTTTTTTTTTTTTTTTTTATTTAAAAAAAACACTTAATTTTATAGTTCCTCATCAATCCATGCTGGTAAAACTTTCGGATCATGGGAACAGGTTGCTACAATTCCTTTATCACTTAGACGCATTTTTAGTATTTATGCAGAGAGTATGTTATAATGCTGCTTTGGTTCACTGGATTTTAGGTGCAGTTGTACTTCCAAAATAAACAGAAAGAGTAACGGGCTAAAGATGTTTCATTCCTGACCCGTTGAAACTATTTGCTGATCTTTCAGATACATACACCTAGTTAAGAAATGCACATAAAAGCTCTCCAAGTCTAAAAGCTTGATCTTTCACAAGTCTAATCCTTGTGAGTTATAACTTTGATTGGAGAAAGGAAAGTACGTGGCGAGCTGGAGATTACAGCATGACAGTTTCAAACTGATTGGGATTGCATTCCTTCTATATAAATATAATTTTCCCTTCCACTAGACTAGGCACACACTCATATCCATCTATGCCCTTATTGATATCAAAAGAAATGGAAAATCTTTCAGCAAAGTATGAATGTTGTTATTAACACTGATAAGGGTAGAATCTATAATAATCTAATATAATGCTGAAGTAATTCAAATGCTGGATAAGATAAACTTGGATAAGTATTCTGGAAAGATAACCTAGATAAGATGACTAAAGCCTAGATAAGATAAAATAACTAAAATTTGGATAAGATAACAAATAGATAACCTATTTCTATCTGATTGCAGTAACTCAGCATGCCACATGAGAATAGCAGCATTTTGTTCCTAATATTAAGCTACTGTTATTGGAGGTAAGAGCATTTAACCCAAATTAGGTGAACCTTTTATTCCCTAAGGAAATAGCAACACGATAAAACTTTTATTCTTTAAGGGGGCGTTTGGTTGAGGAGAAATTTTATGAATAATAGGGAAATGTTATTGATAGGAAAATGGGAGGAAGTGAGTTTGGTAGGAAAATGTAAAAAAAAAGTTGTTTGGTTGGAAAAAAAATTACCGGAGAAATTAGGTAACATTTATAAAGTTTATGTTTGACTGTAGGTAAAATATAGATGGAAAAAAAAGTTGATATTACAAAAATAACCCTGTTTTAAAAGTTGAAATGATACAAACATTCTACCCTTTACTAATTAAATCGGGTTGTCAGCCCCAACGTCCATACGTAAAAAAGTTAGTGTTGGCAACGAGCATATTTTCAAAAAATGAAAAAATCTGCGTCTTTGGAATTGAGCTGTCGAGGTTTTTGGCTCAGCAACCATCACAAGAAGGACGTCGAGACCGTGTTCCAGACACTCAGCGAACACTTGACAAATTCCATAGAATTGCAAGTCAAAGTTCCTGTTTTATCTGAATGTATAGTATCAACTTGGCCAAGTTCTTCATTCAAATTTGAGGTACGAGCATGTGATGGCTGGTCAGTTTCCTCATAATACATGTGAACATCCTGGTTGATGAAAATGCTTGGAAGAACTTTCACAATTTCAATGGAGACATACAATGATATCGGAATCAAGTAACTATACAACATAAGTGCAGTCAAGAAATGCAGAATTGCTGCAACTGGTGCTTTCTTTGGATCAAAGTAAATTGTGGTATCATCTGGTCTAAGGTACCATCTCTTCATTACACCATTTTCAAGGTCCTCCCTTGTTGCAATCCCAAAGAAAATAGAACCAATAAAAGAAATAAAAAATAAGACAGAGAACAGAAAGTAGATGATCTTATCCATCCGTTTCTCAACTTTGCTTCTCTTTGATGGAGGCTCAGTAGAATTCTGCATAACCTTTGTATCATGGCCTGTAAAGATTACCACAGCATAGATAAAATCTGTGTTCCTCAGCTTTGAGTCCCTAAGCAGTAGCTGCTGAGGTGCAAGAGGATACAGTTGATCTTGGAGATCAAGGCTGCTTATAAATGAGTACAAATTTGCATTTGGATCTTCACATTTGATGATAGCCTCAAAATTTTGGAAGCTTGAGTCTTCTTGCAACTTTGAAGTTTCTTCCGGTGCTTGTTTCAGCTTAAGATTTGTTTCTCCAACAAGATTCAAGGTCTCAACGTAGCAAATTGCATCGTCATAGCTTGATGAAAGTAAGAAGAGATCAGCAGGGAAAAATTCATCTTTTTCAACCTTTACTGTGTCTCCAACTTTCAAATCTTTCCATTTAGAATAGTCAAAAACACCTTCTCCACGATGCACTTTAACCTTTCTGTTATTCATCTCGATATCCTGATGCCAATAGATGCATCAACATTTTCACTTTCGCGCGCTCTTTTTGGAGGGTACGCTCGTCATCTTGCAATACCACTTATGTAGATAACTTGCAATACCACCTCTCAATTGGGATTATTTGGCCTGCTATATCAATCAGAATCACATGCAAATGGGTTAGCTGGAACAATCATTTAGGTAGACAAATTTGTGAAACCCTTCAATCAAACAAGGTGATCATACAATCCCACTTCTCCATTTTTCTATCTATCTCATCAAAATCCTCCAACCAAACACACCTAAGGAAATAGCAACACGATAAAACTTTGTAAGCTACAAGCGAATGACTTTAAGATAATGGTGAATTTAAATGAGAACGTATTCTAATGGTTTAATTTTTTTTTTTTTTTTGAGTAATATCAAGAGTATCTCCAACTGTAACCGAGGACTAATCTCCAACTGTAACCGAAGACTAATCTCCATTGAGTACTCTTGTACCCTTCTGGGGTAGGGCAGCTCTTCTAAATCTTTTTTTTTTCTATTCCTAGGACTCGAACTTAAGACCTCTAATTAAGGCTGAGACTCCTTAATTGAGAATGTATTCCAACGGTTTAGTTATATAAAATAAAAAGTTTAAACCACGGGAAACACCATACAGGGAATTTTTTTTCCATTTCGAAATTTATAGCCACAATAAAATCTAAGGGAAAAAAAGAACAACCTTTTGATGGTTGGAGAGCTTTTATGTCCATTTCATAAACTAGATGTATCTGAAAGATCAACAAATAGTTTCAGCGAGTCGGGGACAAGCATCTTCAGCCCATGACTCTTTCTGTTTATTTTGGAAAAACTACTGCACCTAAAACCCAGTGAAACCAACGAAATATTATAAAATGCTCTACAAAAATACGAAATATGTGTCTCAATGATAAATAAATTGTAGCAATATGTTCCCACGATCCGAAATGTTTCACCATCATGGAACTAAAAAATTAAAGTGTTTTATTAAAAAAAAAGGGGGTTAAAATAGACGGCTTAAATTATTTTCTGAAGGTGTTAAGAAATGAATTGGATAGATAAAACAACAGGGGAGAAAAAAATTTATAGAGCGATAAGTGCTAAAAAATTCGGACAAATTGAACCAATGACTAACTGACGTAATTCGTCTCAGAGAACTACACCAAGATCAAACTGAATACTTGCCATCTAATTTAATTTGTAAAAAATTTAATTACAAAATATTGAAACCTCAATATTTTTCATGAAAGGTTGTGTGTGTCCCTGCTTGTTTTAGTTAACGATCGAATGGATAAGCTGCCTTGGTTCATTTCACATTATCTTCTTTTGATAAAAAAAACCCCAAGTGAATTACGTCCCCATTTGATAGACCGAAGAATTGAAGACGGTAACCCCAGCGGCTATATAAACTCAAGTCGATCATGTAGCCAACTATGATCCTTAATAAGAACGTTAAATCTCAGAATACACCAAATATATCCAGCAAACAACAAATGTTTTACAATTCATCACAGAAATAACCTTACCATTATTATGTCTTGTGTCAAAAAGAATTTCGGAATAGGAAATAAAGACAAAAATCATAAAACTGAATGCACAAGATGATATTGAAATGATAGTCTTACATGATCCCATACCAGAAAAAGTATATATAGAAGGCCTTTTCTTAACCTCAAATTATGCTACACTGTTTTAGATTATCCCTCACTGTCATGCTTTGAAGCTCAACAACTCTTCGGCCCTTGTCATTAGGCACCCCAGGTTTGGGACTTAGGAATTGGCAAAAAAAAAATATATATTATTTTTTTATTAAGAAATTACAGAGTAGGACATGTTTGAGTGCGCTATAGATTTATATATACATTTAAAACGACTACGTTTCCATAATTTTTTATTAAAAAAATAATAAATTTTTTTTGCACTCAAGTGGCACCAATTCCTTTTGTGTATTGCTTAATCCTGGATCAAATTCCACTTTAGCTTACCCTTGGTCTAATTCTAATCTTTTTATAGAACAATCACACATAGCCAAACAAACAAACAAACAAACAAGCAAGCAAGCAAAAGCATTTTTGTTATGAACACAAGACCTTTCACTTGATTCAACAAGAAGCATTGCAATACAAATAATTTTTGCAGAGGCCATCGAAAAACATCCCCTCTTCAATTCAGAGTTCCAGCCATAAATTATGCACTCACGTACTTTGGATATAATTATATAAAGGTGTATTATTGTTCTAGGTAACCACCAATGTATTGTGGAATAGAAGGAGACACATCATATATCATCAACCAAAGAAGCAATGGCATCTCGATTATTTGTCAAACATTTATCGATATCCTGTTCTCACAATAAAATATAGTTCAGACTCGGGATATACCAAATATATCCAGCAAACAACAAATGTTTTACAAATCATCACAGGTATATGTTACGGTTGTTTTTATTATTTTATTATTTTTAAATTGTTGGGTTGTTTAAGTAGTGGATAAGGGTAGTTATTTTGTTTGTTTTGTTATTTGAATTTAACTTTGATAAAGAATAGGTTATCGCTACTAGTGGAGCATATCTAGTGTTAGTGGGTAGTTCCTTTTATAGTTGTATAGAAGTATTGGAATGAAAATATCATATTAGAAAAGTTATCCCAAAATGCACTTGTGCAAGAAGTTAAGCTGTGCAATGTTCAGTAATGTTGATGAGTCTCCAATTTATTATGTATTAAGTGTTAATATAAGTATTAAATTAATTTAAAAATAATTAAAAATTATGATAATTATAATTAAAGTGTTATTTTATTCTTATTAATATTCTCATAAAAATTGTTATATTTTGCAGTAATTTTCAGCTAAATAAAGAGATAAATTAGAGAATTCAAGTGGATTTGCTTTAAATATCTAAATCATATAATTAATTGAAAATTTTATTGAATCTTCCCTTGGATATTTTTAAAGAAAGTTTTCCTTTAAATATAAAAAAAAGATTTTAAGAATTTGATTAAAGATATGATTGGAGATTCTAGTAAAAGATTTCATTAAAGATATTATGAAAAATTAAAAGGTATGATTTTATCACTATAAAAAGACAACTCTTGAAAACAAAAAAGAGGCTAACATATTGAAAAAGAGATGAGCTTTTTTGAATAATTTCAGAGAGAAAGAGAAGACTTGAAGACTTGAAATAAAGATATCAGATTAAGAGGTTAAGCTTCTTCAGTATAGCCATTTGAGTTCAGACTTTCTTAATAAAACTAAATTCCTCTTTTTATTTTTATTTTCCGTAACAGAATAACCTTACCATTATGTCTTGTGTCAAAAAGAATTTCGGAATAGGAAATAAAGAAAAAAATAATTAAAACTGAATGAACAGGATGATATCGAAGAAACCCAGCAGTACTGGGCCAACAGCATAGTCTTTGCCCTTTTTAGAACCAACCCTCTGTTTAAGATGTTCTTCTCAAAACTTCTCAACCTTCATGTCCGTAAGGCGCCTTGATGTCGTCTACAAAAAATAGCAAATTGCACATTTTTATTTCAATTAAAATCGCAGAAACAGAAAAGCTTAAATCAGATCCAAGCTGCATAGCATAACACAAGGAACAGTCCCAAAATCAGATCCATAAGCTTAAATCAAGATATGGAACAATTGGTCCAAAAGCTAACAAAACATTCCACCATCAATCTTTGTAACCACGAAATTCAACAAATAATATAAATAATAAAATTCTTTAAAAACAAGGTTATTCTAAAACAAGAAATTGACTCAATTTTGACAAATTCCTGGTTTCAATTAAGATGCAGGTAGCTAAATAGCCAATGAGATCTGAGTGAATTCAATTTCTAAATCAAATTAAATTCAATGATGTGAGTAATTAGATACTAGTGAATGAATGTATAAGAATGAGTGTAAAATTTCTTATTTTTACAAAATTACAAGTTGATCCCCCGTGTGTGTAAAACATTTATTATTCACGTATATTTTTTTTTTTTTTTGGAAATTATAAGGAATCGAACACACTATCACATACTAACACACACCCTATTACACACACCCACACCACTAGGCTAGGGATTACGTATGCTTTTCATTTACATGACTGTTCCAAGAAGACCTTATTTAATCTTTTTTATATATATTTTGTTTGTATAATGTTTTTTTTTTTTTTGTATAATGATCTTTTATATATTTTAAACAAATCAATACACACCAATGAAGTTGTACCTGAAAATAAAATATCTCAAAAACTCACAAAGATGCATACTTGGGAGCAATCATGGGGAATGAATTTTTTCGTGATGCGGATAGGTTTAACAATTTCTTGCCATGTGTGAGCTTTGAGAGGTTTGTTTGATATATTTTCAATCATAATTGCTGCACAAGGCCACAAGTCTTGAATACATCAACGAGACTAATATAATTTTCAATTAAAATAAATTAATATTTCATTAATTTTCTCCGCCAATTTTGGGTCGCAGCAAGTTAAATCTTAAAGATTCAAAAATATAATGTCTTTCTTCGCCCCATTGACAAATCAAAGTAGCCGTGTATCAGATTGTTTAGAATTCAAGTTCTTCGGATCTTTATTTTCCTTTGTTAATAGTTTGGGTTTGGGCCATGAATAACTGCTGACTATTAGAGTTTTTAAAATTCTATTTATCTTCTATTTATAAATTGAGTGACTTATAACAATAGTTAGTGATGAAAATATAATATATATATATATATATATAAGCTGAACATAACCTATATTTTCCTTGAAATATGTGGTGAGCTCGGTCTAGCTAACTGGAATATCAATTTGTGTATTAATTTTATGGTCTGGTTATACAATTTGTATGCATGTATGTTCTATTACTTCATGGTAGAAAGTATATGAATTTCTTTGGTCATCCTTCTCACATATGGTCCTTTTTTTGGCAGCTAGCTAGAAAGTCTGGAATAAGTTTCAGGATGATGGAGCCTCCATGTGCTAAGAAGTCTCGAGGAGATAGTAGCAGGTCAAAATCATCTGGAAATTAAAGTCCTGATCTATGACTGAAAGTTATGGAACGAAAAATTTGGAAAGATTTTCCTGAAGATCTATTAGAAGCTGTGATTGCACGACTTCCCATTGCCACATTTTTCCGCTTCCGCTCTGTATGCAGGCGATGGAATTCCTTGCTGACTTGTAAAAGTTTTTCTCAGCAATATTGTGCGCAAGTTCCACAAGCAAACCCATGGTTTTACACCATAAGGACTCATACTCGTGAAGGTGTGAAATCAGGAGCCATGTACGACCCTTGTATTCAAAAATGGTATCATCCCATTGTACCAACACTGCCCTCAAAGTGTATTGATTTAATAGTGGGTTCTGCTGGGGGTCTAGTTTGCATCCTTCACATAGGTCATAGTGTTGGTACAATGGGATGATACCATTACAAAGCAACACAAAAAGAACTCAGAGCGAAATAAAAAATACATGCTGGCCTGGGTGTCAGTGAACGGAGATAGATTCTCTACAATATGACAAACAAAAGCAACTTATCAAAGTCTGCATACGAAGAAATATATTTATTTATATATTTTTTGTAAACTACAGCTACATGTAATAGGGATATGTTATGACTGAAAAAAACAAAAACAAAAGCAGCTTATGTTAATAGTGAAAGAAGTAAAAAAGAAGCGCAACTTATGTTCATAGTAAGCATTGTAAAAAGAAATGAACAACAAAGAAACTTCTGTAACAGAAAATAAACATACGAACCATGAACAGGTCGAAGGATAACGTTTCGCACTTACCAGTAAAGGGAGACAACACACGACAGCCTAAGGTTGAAGAATCACTCAGAATATTTTTTAAGCGGTCTGTCCTTATTCTCTTATTTTGGGGAGTTTGGAAATCTGATTGATGTTTATTCATGACAGCGCCCAACTTGCTTGGAAGAACTTTTGATTAAGAGAAAAGAGAAGATAAACTAAGAACTTTTTAAACTCTCCTTTATATGTATATAGATGTGCTTCAACGGAAAAGCGAAGAGAAAAGAGAGATACTCCCAAAAATACCAAAAAAATAGAAAAGAAAAGTCCGCGAGATCAAAAAAACTCAGTGTGCGAAAATGACAGTGGCGTATTCGAATTGCAGGGTGAAATTAAGATACATAGGACAAACGTCATTAAGATAGAAGTCATTTAAAATTTAAAATTGATGGTCAGAACATGTGCGCTTTCACTTTATAATTTTGGGTAATAAAAATTTAAAATTTACAAAATTACTTATTCGTAAAATTATAAATTTTAATTACTTATTCGGTAATTTAATTAATATATGTTTTGCTTTTTGAGGGAGTAGAAGTCATTTCATCAATGATATTTGAATCAATTTTATAACAAAGATAATGTCTTTGTTATATCATTATTGTGTATATATTTTTAAAAAAAATAACCATAACGAAATTGTGAATTGAATGACGATCAGGTCTTCAACAATTGTGAAATTTGTTTTTGTTTCTATTGATCTCTATGAATAGAGATCGTGAATGCATGTCCATGAAAAGAGTTTTCATATATAGATTTTTCAAGGGATAGGATATTGTGACAACCAAATAATGTTACTACCAAATCTTAACCGTTGATTTCCGCCAATCAACGGTTATCATTTTTCAAATCAAACTCATAAATTAATTATTAATTCACAATAAATGATAACCGTTGATTGGCGGAAATCAACGGTTAAGATTTGGTAGTAACATTATAACCAATAACATTATTTGGTTGTCACAATATCTTATCCCTATTTTCAAATGAATTTATGTTATTATCATAGTTTTGAAAGAGTGGTGTGAGTTTAGAAAGATCATATAGAGTAATTCAAAACTTACTGTTTGAAATAGCCTCCACATCCATCTCTTTCGTTCCAATCTCCTCACCCGGGGCTGCAGACTCGCCACCGGTGACTTTCAAACCATCATCGCGTTCACCGTCACCTCACCCGGGGCTGCAGACTCGCCGCCGGCGACTTTCAAACCATCATCGCGTTCACCGTCACCGTGGACTCTCCCTTCGTGGAAACTGACGGTACTGAAGCTACTGTACTGAAGCTCTGACGAGGCTCTCGATCTGGTGAGTATGCATATTTTGATCTTCGATTCTGAGGCATCAGAATCACACCATTTTGCATCGTAGAATCCCATTTCAATGTTATAGCCTGTCACTAAAATAAAAATATTAATATATAATTTAAAAATAATTTATTTGAAGTATAGAAAAAGTGTAATCGATTATCATCCTATGTAATTTCTGGTTGTATATTCTTGATCTCCCTTGTTGTTCTTAGATCCAAGAGTGGTGATTGGAAAATTTGCTCCTTTTTAGATGGTAAAGGAGGTTGAATTTTGATAGAGTAATTTGGTTTGACCAAGTGGAGCGCATTCATGCCAATAAGTAACATGTTATAAAACTATAGGAAAAGATTTGAGGGAAATAGAGAAAGAAGAGAGAGTAGGAAACAAGAATCTTATTATTCATCGATCATCTACATTCTTGCAAGAGTCATGTCCTTATATAGGACTTTGAACATAATGAAAGAATAAATCCATTTTTTTATTAGAATAAATACATTAAATATACTATTAATGTTGCAGTTACATAATATACCAAAAGATATGAGCAAATAAAGAGTCATCCACATATTAAACTATATATTTTACAACAAATGAGACCCATAAAAAATTGTGTCTGTAGTATAATTATTCATTTGTAATATAACATGACAAATGGATTTTTCTTTTAATCCTTTATATATTTTAAACAAATCAATACAGAGCTATGAAGTTTTACCTGAAAATAAAATATCTCAAAAACTCACAAAGATGCATACTTGGGAGCCATCATGGGTGATGAAATTTTTCGTGATGCGGATGGGTTTAAAATTTTTTTGCCATGCGTGTGAGCTTTGTTTGATATATTTTCTATCATTTCAGAATATACATAATTGCTTCACAAGGCCACAAGTCTTGAATTCATCAATGAAGCTAATATAATTTTCAATTAAAATAAATTAATATTTCATTAATTTTCTCCGCCAATTTGGGGTCGCTGCAAGTTAAATCTTAAGATTCAAAAAAAAAAATTCTTTCTTTGCCCATTGACAAATCGAAGTAGTCGTGTATCAGATTGTTTAGAATTCATACAAGTTCTTCGGATCTTTGAAGTGGATAAACCCCATTTGGCAATAATCATTGAGGAATGAGAACTCAGCTTTC
Source organism: Gastrolobium bilobum (assembly GCF_033153095.1). Lineage (NCBI taxonomy): Eukaryota > Viridiplantae > Streptophyta > Magnoliopsida > Fabales > Fabaceae > Gastrolobium > Gastrolobium bilobum. The sequence goes on along the minus strand of NW_026898776.1, from coordinate 105,421 downwards.
CAAGAAAGCAAACTTGAGGACTATAAGCTTATAGTTTGGGTTTTAGAACTCAACTGGGTCCCGCTATGACTTAGGGTCCATCTCGAGGATTTTTTTATTGTGATTCAGGCTCGTATCACTGTTTTGTGGTTCTTTTCCAAAAAGGGTAAAGTTTTATTTCATTTATACTCTTTTCTTTTTTTCAAATTTCCTCTTCGTCCTTTTTTTCTCCTATATTTTGAAAAAGAGCTGTTGGGCCGGGATCACAGCAAACAAGCTCCCATTTCGATGGGTTTTCAAAAAAATTGTTTTTTATATTTTATTTATTTTAAAATATTTTTATAAAAGTTAAAGGTATTTAGATTTTTTTTAAATATTTTGTTTTTGAAAAAAAAATATTTAGATTTTGACTTCTGCTTTTTTTAGAAGCTAAAATTTTTAGCTTTCAAAGAAAGTAGGTTTTTAACTCTCTCTTTTTAAATAAACTCAAGTCATGTAGCCAACCTGTGAAACACGGACTCACAATTTTTTTTTTAATTGTGCGTGTCGGACACATGTCCGACACGCGGTCAATATTTTGGGACACGTGGTCAACTCTCCGACACGTTTTTTCGACACGCAGTCAACTTTTTCGGACATGTGGTCAACACTCGGACACGTTTTTTTTTTAGTCTTAATTTTATTTTATTAACTAAAAAAAAATCATTTACAAATCAATTTTTTTCTGTTATGAAATTTGACATAAAAAATTAACAAGGTACGAAAAATTATTTTTATTTATATTTATGTTATGAAATTTGAATATTTGATTGATTATATGACTTATTATGGACTGTTATATCTATTAAATATAAATTATATTATATATATTAAAAATATTATTTAATATCAAAATGTGTCCTAACGTGTCGAAATATGACATTTTTTAAAATTAACTTGTCGGTGTGACGTGTCGTGTCTCGTATCAGTGTCCGTGCATCATAGTAGCTAACTATGATCCTTAATAAGAACGTTAAATCTCAGAATACACCAAATATATCCAGCAAACAACAAATGTTTTACAATTCATCACAGAAATAACCTTACCATTATTATGTCTTGTGTGAAAAAGAATTTCGGAATAGGAAATAAAGACAAAAATCATAAAACTGAATGCACAGGATGATATTGAAATGATAGTCTTACGTGATCCCCTACCAGAAAAAGTATATATAGAGGGCCTTTTCTTAACCTCAATTTATGCTACACTGTTTTAGATTATCCCTCACTGTCATGCTTTGAAGCTCAACAACTCTTCGGCCCTAAGTGAGAGAAGAGATACATAAAGGAGGACACACATACCGGACAGAAAAATATAAAGGTGTGGATCTCCTCTATTTGTAAGAGTAAAATGACATAAGTTGTGTCGTTTAAAAAAGGACAAACATTTTTTCTATTATTTAAATTCTTTTAAAGTGACTGACTTATCGGTTGACAGAACATAATACAGATAAGTTAAATCTAGCCTAAACCAGCGTAAATTGTGTGTCTACTCTTCTTCTCTTTTTCTCTTTTCTATTAGGATTGTGTTTGTCGATTTCAACACCTGTTTTGTTTCAGGATATACTGTTCCCTTTTATCTGCACTTTATATTTGTTTTCTTTTATGTTTTTGCGAACCTTTTTAGTACCATTCGATCATAAATCATAATAAAGTTGTTTTTTTATTATTATTAAAACGAGTTCGGTTAGTTTATTTCTTTAGGCTTTGCAATGTGTAATCAATAACAACATGCTTTCAGGAAGCATAACCTAAAATGCAAAAGAAAAAAAAAAAAAATCGTAGACTATGTTAGATTTTCTGTTGTGACTATATATTGTTGCTGCATAATTCTCTGTGATTAGAACATATATTGTGAAACTTATGGGAATGACTCAGCCCTTGACTGCCATGTACTTCTTCTCTCCACTGTAGTAATTGGTGCACGTGGCTTCCTTCTTCTTCTTCTTCTTTTCTTTTTTCTTTTTTCTCTGTTTGTTCTTTTTGTTTTGTTTATTTTTAATTTTGTTATACTTCGTTCGTTGTCTTCTGTTGTGTCTGAACTTGTAAGTCTCAATGTTCTCAGGGTAGTTTGAATGGGTTTAAAGCAAATTTTCACATAAAAAAGAGAAACAGGAAGAGTTTGAAAACGGCTCAGATACAAATTAAAAAATTTCACGTACAATGATTTAGAAACATGCAATTAAGAACATTACAACCATCTTTTCTTGCGGTTAAGGGTGCTTTCTTTGCTTTAACAACAAAGAGGCCACTCAGATCACCACTAGGTCCACTTTTCAAAGCTGCCAGGGCATGTATGTTAATTGCAGTGTAGAATATTGATAACACTTGACTGTAAGCTTTCTGAATGATATATTGTTAATAAAGGATAGATCACCTTGGTTCTCTGTTTGTTACAAAGTATGGTTGCTCCCTTGCGCACTATAAGAGCTAGGAACAGTGGCATAATGGACTGTACATCAAACTTGGCAATAAGCAGTCCTTGCTAAGATCACAGTCCAATATGTCCATTTATTATTTACTGGGTACTCAGAATCTCTAACTCGTAATTGTTTGATTTTACCATCACATATATATTCGGGGGAGGGTTATATTTACGAACTTTTTGTTTACAAACTCTTACAAATTACCCTCCTGGGAATACATAATGTAATTTGTAAAAAAAAGTTTGTAATCGGATCATTCCCTATATATTCATATTAATTTAATTGTGTGTTCTGACAGTGGCCATAAAAATCATCTGGAAATTAAAGTCCTGATCTATGACTGAAAGTTATGGAACGAAAAATTTGGAAAGATTTTCCTGAAGATCTATTAGAAGCTGTGATTGCACGACTTCCCATTGCCACATTTTTCCGCTTCCGCTCTGTATGCAGGCGATGGAATTCCTTGCTGACTTGTAAAAGTTTTTCTCAGCAATATTGTGCGCAAGTTCCACAAGCAAACCCATGGTTTTACACCATAAGGACTCATACTCGTGAAGGTGTGAAATCAGGAGCCATGCATGTACGACCCTTGTATTCAAAAATGGTATCATCCCATTGTACCAACACTGCCCTCAAAGTGTATTGATTTAATAGTGGGTTCTGCTGGGGGTCTAGTTTGCTTCCGTGATGATGACATAGATCGTCGAAACTTGTATGTCTGTAACCCACTGACAAAATCTTTCAAGAAGTTGCCAGCTGCATCAGTTTATTCTTGTCATGCTGTAGGGATGACACTAAATGGGAACTCAGATGGTGCTGGCTACAAGATCCTATTGGTGGATAGCCATGCAGAATATAAAATTTTTGACTCAGTAAGAAAGTCTTGGAGCTCTCCAAAAGCCATGCCTGCAGGTATTGAGATGCCGTTATCAGTCAGCTTTAGGTCACAAGCTGTTTCTATTGACAGCACATTTTATTTTATGCGTCCAAATGCAGAAGGGATTGTTTCCTATGATATGGCAACTGGTGTTTGGAAACAGTACACGATCCCAGCGCCGTTGCATCTGAGGGAATACAAATTGGCAGAGTGTGATGGCCGGATTATGCTTGTGGGGTTGATCATAAACAATGATGCCACGTGTTGTGTATGCATATGGGAGCTGCAGATGATGACGCTTTTGTGGAAGGAAGTTGACAGAATGCCAGATGTGTGGTGCTTGGACTTCTATGGGAAGTACGTTAGAATGACTTGTATGGGAAACAGAGGTTTACTCTTGTTGTCCTTGATGACAACACAAATGAATCCATGGGTTACTTACAACATAGCAAGTAAGGAATGGGCCAAGGTTCCTGGGTGTGTGGTGCCACTTGGAGAGAGATGGCAATGGTCTGGTACTGTATTTCATCCATCCTTGACTGCAATGCCTTGATTTTGCTCGTATGGTAGAGCAATCACAATGTTCTTTTCTGGTTTAACAATCAGATGGAAAATGATATGGGTTTTTTTTAGTGATTTATGTTTTTCATGCTCTCAAGCATTTCAAGACTTTTTTCTTTGTGTATGAAGAAGACAGAAGATAGTTATGGTTTTCATGTTTCTTGTCTCAATTCAATTACTTATAAGTTCGTGAAAGGTTTAATTAGTTACTGTTAGTATCATTCATGTTTTCAAGCAGGCCTCTTCCTTAACGATAGGAACCTACAAATATGGGCTATTGTGGTGTCATTGAACGCCTCATGTTCTCTTTTTCTTGCATTACGTAACACTAGTTCTTTACACAAATTTTGCCACATCAAAACTTTGTGATATTGGTTCTATACTTGTGCTGTATGCAAAGTGCAAACTTTAGCTTTAGTCTCTCGTGACATGGGGAAGAAGTTGGGATTCCAATTTTGATGCCTCACCCCCACCCACTTAACAATGTTGTACACTTTTAAGGTAATTTTTATATTTCGGTCCACGATAGTTGTCCCTATTTTCAACGATTGAAACAAAAAGTCAACCACAACGATCTCCACTCCCTTGCAGAATGTACATAATTTATGATGCCGTTTGATCACAGATCAATAGAGAATTCGAATTCTCTAGTGAAATGATGAAAGGAGATTGACTTTTCAATGTTTCATGTTGCCAACATGTTGACCTCTCGGAACACTACAGCTATCTTTTGGGGTAAAATAAAGCAGCTTTTTGGTATTAAAACCAATTCAACTCAAAATCTTAATTGTTGGGTAGACACCTAAGGGTCCTTTGGGCTTAATTGTGGAGCGGTGAAGATCGAACTCATGATCTCGTGATCACTAAAACTTTGATATCATGTAAAAAGTCATTTCAACCCAAAACTTTAAGCTGTTGGGTGAAGGTCTTTTTATTGCTTTATATTATTCTCTAACACAAGTTTTTTTGGCTTGAAACATAGATATTGCATAGACCCAATTTTTTTTTTTCCGAACATTGCACAGGCCCAATTTTTTATTTACCTTATGCTTATTTAATTTCACTAGAAAGGTGTTGATGAAGGCCGTTTTATTGATTCATATTATTCTCTAACATACACCTCCACGCAAGAGCCCTTTAGATTTGAAGTGTGGATATTGCACAATTTAATATCGAGAAACACAAGCAAACAGAACGAATAATTTAACAATCGAAGAAAAAAGAAACTTTTTTCCGGAGCATAGTAAAAAATGGCATATTAAAACTAACTTTCACCCTTTCTTTCTCCTCATGAAGATCTAATCTAATGGTGTTAAAGATGAGTAAATAGAGTAGGAAAAAATCTAGAATACTATCATCGTATATACAACCCACCAATAAGAGCATAACACAACAACTAACATATTTCTTAAAGAGAGAAGAAACAAAATAACTTTAATATTATAAGTATGTATTTTCCGAAATATCTTAATACATAATTTTATTTTGAATTAGAGTCGTACCAAATACTCAGTAGGATGGTAGTAGTAAAAATGCTCTCGTAGAATAAACACATGAAAAAAGATAGGCATAATATCATATCCCTATTCACATTACTATAAATTTCGGACAAATCGAACCCCATGACTAAAAAAAGTGAATTACGTTCCCATTCGATAGACTGACGGGGTAACCGTGGCGGCTAAATAACCTGAGGTCATGTAGCCAACTAAAATCCTTAATAGTTAATACAATCAGATAACACCTCCCATGCTATAATGTGGATTATCAATTATCATCTAACCCATCAAATACATCCCAATTTTTGCATTCACACGTGCTTCTCCTCTCCTATGAAAAATTGACTTGGATTGGAACACTATAAACAATAGTATATCATGCATTTCTGTTTGATGCAACCTAGTAAACCTGGCCAGCAATGTTCTCTCAACTAAACCTCTGGAAGACTCCCTACCAACAAAAGTATAGAAGACTTTTTTTTAACCTCAATTAAGCTACTGCGCTTTAAATTATCCCTCATGGCCATGCTTTGAAGTTCAACAACTCTTCAGCCCTCTTACCATTCATTGGGCACCAGGTTTGGGGTTTGGTAATTACTTTATAGTAGTGAGCAGTTAGACGATGCATGCATGTTGATCTCTTTGACCCTCCGAAGCTCCCCGATTGAACATGTGACTCTCAGATCAGAGGTGAATGCATTTTAAAAAAAAAATTAATTCGTTACTGCCTAAATTTAGAACTAGATTTAAAATTTGAATTATTCTCCTCCTTTTCTTCTGATCTTCTCTGATCCAGTGATCTCCTCCGTCGTGGTGATTCTTCTCTTACCACCGTTGATTCGTCACGCCGCCACCTCTTCTCTGTCATTCTCTCTTGAGTAAAAAATCTTCTTTCACATTTATAGGTGCGTGAGAAGAACAAGGAGGGGCTAAATTTGATGATATAACTTTTCAATAACTCAATATATTTGTTTTATACTTTGATAATTTAATACTTTAATTAACTTCTGTAATATTGACTTGTAAATATAATCGATTGAATTATATTAAATATAATTTGAATCTTTGATTATTTGCGATTTAATTTTTTAAAATTTTTCATATAAAGTATAATTATATCTTTTTAATGTATAAAATCTAATAAGCAAAATGATCCCATGATCCTATAACCTCCCAAATCTCGGCCAAGTTGATGGCTTGACCGAGTTTTTAAACACCGCGTTATATCCGGCTATACTTACCAGCTATCATTGGCCCGCAGCTGAGAGATAGGGATTTGAAATTGATCGGAGGATGACAAAGATGAGATGGTATATTTGCCTGGTCGTAAATATATCCCAACTCTTAATTTATTACTGCTCGTACGTACTATCATATTCATGACTAATTCCTAGGTTTGGGGTTTAATTTACTATTGCATGCACAATCATATTCATAATTCATAACTAATTTATAAAATTCATCCATCCCAGCCACCCTCAATGTAAGTAATTGAGGTATCCCCAATCACTTCGGTAAAATTAAATAAGTATAATACTTATATTTTTAATTAAAAATCCTTAAAATTCATCACAACATGAACAGGAACTGGGTCTAGTACAAGTACACGTAGAAAAGTATGCGATTTTCTACAGGGCTAGGAAAGAGAAGATGACACAATCCAAAGCAAACAAATATGCTTATCCTGATTAAGCCATGCCTCCAGTCGTTGCTGTCCTGATTATCTGAAAGAGAGCTGTACAAGAAAAGCAAACAAATATGTCAACGAAACTAGAAAGCATAGGCCAGGAAAATGCAAACGGAAGAAAAGTACATACAATCTAACACGCTCCAAGGCAAATATCATCCTAATTAAAACTTTAGCTCAAGTGACACCAATTCGTTTTATGGATTGCTGAATCCTGGATCAAATTCCACTTTAGCTTACCCTTCCCCTCCCTACACCAGGTCTAATTCTAATCCTTCATAGAAAACTTACACACCCAAACAAACAAGCAAAAGCAAAAGCATTTTTGTTATGAATGCAAGACCTCACATTTGATTCAACAAGCATTGTAATACAAATAATTTTTGCAGAGGCCATCGGAAAAAATCCTCTCTTCAATTCAGAGTTCCAGCCATAGATTATGTATTCACGTACTTTGGTATAAACGTGTATGAATGTTCTTGTTAACCACCAATGTGTTGTGGAATAGAAGAAGACACACCATATATCATTAACCAAAGAAGTAATATATTGATCGTTTGCTTATTTTCTAGAGTACTGGCATCTCGATGATTTATCAAACATTTATTAATATCCAGTTCTCACAATAAAATAACGATCAATCTCAGAATACACCAAATATATCCAGCAAACAACAAATGTTTTACAATTCATCACAGAAATAACCTTACCATTATGACTTGTGTCAAAAAGAATAAAAAGAATTTCATAATAGGAAATAAAGACAAAAATCATTAAAACTGACTGCACAGGATGATATTGAAATGATAGTCTTACATGATCCAACGACAACGAAGATGAAGAAACCCAGCAGTACTGGGCCAACAGCATAGTTATTTCCCTTTTTAGCAGTTGTTTCTGGCACCAACCCTCTTTTTAAGATGTTCTTCTCAAACTTCTCAACCTTCCTGTCCGCAAGGCGCCTTGATGTAGTCTACACAAAACAGCAAATTGCACATTTTAAAATCAAAGGAATCAATACAAGCTGCATAGCATAACACAGGGAAGAGTACCAAAATCAGATCCATAAGCTTAAATCAAGATATGGAACAATTGATCCAAAAGCTAATGAAACATTCCACAATCAGCTTTTATAACCACGAAATTCAGCAAATAATACAAATAATAAAATTCTTTACAAACAAGGTTATTCTAAACTAAGAAATTGACTCAATTTTGACAAATTCCTGGTTTCAATTAGGCGCAGGTAGAAATCCGATGAGATCTGAGTGAATTCAATTTATAAATCAAATTAAATTCAATTTTATTCTTAATAGTTTCAAACACAACAGATCCGATTTTAAATTGATACGGGATAAAACATTCCGATGGCATCAACATAAAACAAGATAAAAAAACTAATAGATCTAGATCGATAGCGAAAGTCAAATTCACATGAGAAGAAATAGATAAGAAGATAAGAAAGTACCATGTTCGGTTGCGGGGATATGGAATCGCCGGAAAAGAGTGGAAGAAACAAGGATATCGCCGGAAAACAAAAGAAGGTGTTCGCTTCCGGCAATGCCTCCCCAACCTTATTTATAAGTCTGCGTATGTGCGCGATCGGAATGAACAACGATGACCAGTTATTTAACCCTTTTTATTTATTTATTTAACAGAAGCCTATTTCAGTAGAACTTAAATGTAAATATAATTATTGGGATCCCCGAGCAGAGCGTCACGGCTTCTTTGCGATTGGCCAAAGCTACGTAACCTTGGACACGCGGCCTAAATATATTGGACTTTTTTTATTTAGTGCGTGAATGAGTCTTCGAGATTAGTTTCTAGGATAAACGCGTTCCACTCAGGATAATTATATTAACTTAATGATTTTTACGATAGTTATGTTGCAAGGAAAAGTTACCATGTTATACAGTAGAGATTCGTTTTTCGTACTTATTTTTTTTCTTTTTCTTTTCTTTTTTTCAAAAATTATGAATCTCACAAAATATTGTGTCTGTAGAAAATTTTATCATGTCATGTTGCATGACAAACGAAAACCCCTAAGTTAATAAAAAGAAAAATATTTGTTATTTTAAAAGATCTAATTTTATCATTTTATATCTTAATCATTGATTTTCGTTAATCAATGATTAGGATTTATTAAGTTTTATTACAAATTATTAATTAATTAATAAATTTGATCAAATAAATTCTAATTATTGATTGATAAAAATCAATGATTAAAATCTAAAATGACATAAATTTATATCTTTTAAAAGTATAAATATTTTTCCCATAAAATTATTAGTGCTAATAATTCCCATATAACTCATGAATATATATTAGTAATTTAAATTTAATATGAACTTCGTATTCCACCTTAGAACAATGTTTTGTTGTTATCAGAATTATTTTAACCATCAAGTACAGAATAATTTGCTACGGAGTTCGATTTACGAACTGTGTTCGTAGTCTCCTGACTCGATCTAATTAATTAATCGATAAAATGATGGAAAAATTTAAAAAAAAAAATTATAACCACCCCCAAATTATTTTGTAAAATCTGTTTTCAAAATAAGTTGGCTTTTTTTGTTAAATAATGCTTTTTTTTTTCCTCTTTCCTCTTTGTGCGGGAGCAAGGTGATTTTAATGGGAGAAAAGAATTCCGAAGTTGTTTTGGATCAAAATTATGCCTGATGGGCTCGCTTATTGGATTATAAAAAACAGGTTAAAATTTCAGCATTTAAGTTTAATAAAGGAGATTAAATTGCTGATTAGTTCTCAATTAATTTCGATGAAGAAAATTAAAGTTAATATTTAATTTATTAATTATTTGCTTAATTTCAGTTTTTGAAAAATAATTAATAATTAATTTCTCTATTTATATTTTTATGATTTTAGTTCTGCTTATAAATACGAGGGATTTGTAACTCAAAGGAAATAGATTTAATCAATGGAAATTGATTATTTATAAGTTGTTTTTGTTAAAAGACACGTTTTGAAATTTTGTTATCTTTATATAATCTTTAGTTTTTGGATTCTTTACCAATTGGGAGTCTTAACCCTTAATTTGGATTATGGTGACGTTTTCTTTCTTTGTTACAAGGTGGATTTTTTTAATCTGAGTGGTGGCATAACTTTTATGCCAAATCTATGGCTTTAAATGATGGCATAGATTTTATCTCAAATAATATTCTTATTAATTTTTTTATATTTCCCATTTCTATTAGGGATAAATAAAAGAATCAGAGTGTAAAATGTAAGTATATAAAAATAATAATTAAAAAAAAAATTAATTAAATGATTACAAATTCATAAATATAACATAACATGCATATAAACGTGTTCACTTATATGCATAATTTCTCTTTTAAACAAAAAGTTTGAATTGTTTTGGTCAGCATAGAAGGCAAATATGTGTCCCTAGATATTTCTAGAAACCAATTCAGGCTATCCAGCACTGCCGACAAAGGATTTCCCCGACCCACAAAACATTTGTTGTGAATTTCTTGAGGGTTTTTGGGCTTAGTCCTGATTATTGAATTTTGAAAGTACGACCTCATCAAATATCCCATTAGATAGGTATACTTCCGTTGACTGAAACTAAGTCAATTTATTGAACTATAACGCTTATTAATTGTTCAAACTTTCCTCTATATCTACCCCAGAATATGACACTTACAATTTCTAATTCTGTCTTACCAGTTACTACCATACCCTTATTCACATTCTTGCTCCTTTTTTGAGCATTAATTCATATCATATTTATCATAGTATTTGTATGAACTATGATTATGTATCCACATCATTCATGCTTCTTCCTAGTTTACTCCTTCGTTTTTGTTTACTGGCCTTTGTAAGAGGCAACAAGCCAACAATGGTTGGCACAACTATCTTCCCTGGCTTGCAGAAATTTCTTCTGTACTGTTAATATATCAGCATGTGCAGAACTTTGTATTTAGATAATTTATAGTTACTTCAGTTAGTTAGAAGGTAGTTATTTTCTATTACATCATTTAGCTTGTACACTATAGTCACTATATATATCAGTTTGATCAACCTTTAATAAAACTTGATCATTTTTCATTTTTTATCAATTTCAATAGGTATATCGGATGTATCCAAGTGGTACATCTTTTTTCAAAAAGCAAAAAAAAATCTCATTTAATCCATATCTTTTTAAATATTTTCCATCAAATTCTAAATTTTTTCTTTTTTTTGAACAAATATAGAATATATCTGATGCAACAAAAAAAAACACTCCTGCCTTACGGATACATTTTGGCAACATGCCTGTCAAATGCTCCGCAGTAAAGGCTTGCAGTGTTGCAGTACATTGCAACACACATAAAAAGACAAAATGCTTCGTAGATATTTCTTAAATAAAACAACACAGTATATATTATTATCGTTTGAAGATTTATTAAAAATCATAATAAATTGTGATACAATTTAACATAGATTTAATTTTATAAAAAATATGAATTTGGATGCTTTTAACTTCTTTTCTGTATCATACTATTCTAAAAAAATTGTTGGCTCCATTTTAATGATATGAGTTCAATTGGGTTTTTACTTAAAACTTTATCTCACCTTGTATCTTCAAAATTAACACCCTGCCTGTCTCTACTCTCCTCGCTAGTCTTGGAAGCATAAGCATCAACCTACCCTTATAAAATGTTTTATAACCCACACCCAACTAATCCTATCCCACTTTCATAAAAATTTCAAATATTTAAAAAAAAAAAGTTCAAATATTTTTTTTAAAACACGATTATGTACTACTAATACAATGAATCACAAACTCAAAAGTTATTTATCAACTTATATAATAAAAAATTGAGAATTAAGTGAATAAATAATACATCTAAAACCTTATCGACACAAGTATGAATGACAAAAGTAAATAGGAAGGGAGACAAATTGACTTTGTATCCATCCATACCTATCTAACATGCCCTGCACGGACCACAGATTGTAACTCTTTCTATCCCCGTGAGAGAAAGCAAGCTTTAGCCTGTTTGGCAGAGGATCCATTGGATAATATATATTTTTTCATTTCCTTTTCAAAACTTAGACGTTTTAATTCTGATAAAAACATTTATAACAACCTTTTTTAAAAGGTTTTTACTTTTTTATTTATAATTTTTTAAAAAAATACTTTTTAATTAATAAATAATTTTCTAAAAATACACAAATAACTATATATTCTTAGCAATGGTTGTCGCTGAAAATATATTTGAAGGATGAGAAATGATTCTAACGACCACAAACGTGTTTGACTGTCTAAGCCAAAATTGCGGTCTTTTAAACAAAGAACTCCGGCAGCGTCCGTTCAAATAGGCTACTGTCAGCCGTCAGGTAACCTAATACCCCAACCAACTATGAATAGGGAATTCCATCCTCATAGCAAAGCATCTCAATTATCTCTCTCTAACTTACTCTTTACTATTATTTTATCTTGAATCTTCGTTGAGTTGGTCGTGGAGAAACCTCTGGAAGGATGAAGAAACCACTAATTATTTTATAAGAGCCCAACCAAATTTTTTTCCTCGGTATAGAGAGCCCAACCTTTCAAACCCTTTAATTTCCCTCCATTGCCCACTAATCATCTTTAATTTCACCCCCACCTATTTGTAGAGATGAGTAAAGTCTCATATTAGTTAAGAATGAACTGAGTGAGCAATGAATAACTCATTTATCTTATATTTTAAGATTTTAAATTTGAATGTAGTGTCTAAACTCACTCAATGTCAATGTTCATTTAATCCATCAATTATCGTCTTCCCCCCCCCCCAATAAGTTTCCCCTATTGGCCCAATGATAGATTGATATGTGATAAACATGTGACCAAAGCACTGATGGTTCAAGTACAAATCATTGGTACTCCACAAATCTCAGATGCTCCTATGGCAACACTCCATTACCAAATGGTATATAGAGTGCAAAACCATGTTTTGGATTTGTCTTTACTAGTATCCTATGATGCTTTACTAATCGTTGCTGATACTGACTCTACCCCAACTTGTATCAATATTCCAAGACAACTCCAGAGAAAAGACCTCTTGCAACTCTTTCTAGAATCATGGATCACTTCCTATGAACAGGCAACGAAACCAGTCATGCAAGCTTCTCATACTTCATTTAGAACTTTAGATTCTCGACACGTTGAAATTAAGTTTAAAAATCCTCCAAAAGAAAGAGGGGAATCCTCAAGCTCAAACTTCATCTTCATGATAAGCCCTACAACAAGGTTTGAAGATATTCCTATTGAATGTTGCGACGAAAATGAGAAACTATGAGTGTAAATGGGTCAGACTAACCTATAGGAGCCTATAATTTGACCTATGCTAAGCCTGGCTTGGCCTAGAAATTAGACTAGGCTTAGACTTTATAGATTAGCCTTTAAAAAAATAGGCTATAGGCCAACTAAGTAAAATTTGGCCTCAAAGCATGTAGGCCGACCTGTTTATTTTTTAAAATAAAAATAATATATTTATCAATTATCATAAGTATTATTCATCTATCCTAAGTCTGCTAATAAAAAATCAATCTTTGTTGTCATGAACATTATTTAAAAATCTGTGTTCTTGTTAAAAAAGTTTGTTTGAAAAATTTTATAATTTGGACCCTTGCTGAAAATATTGTTTAATGAATGAGACATTTTTTTTATGTTTTAGTTTAATTTACAACTTTGTAGGCATAAAAGGCCTTATAGGCCATGTTAGATTTTTTATTTTTTAACAACAGCTCAGGTCAGACCTTTAATAGACTGATAGGCTCAACATATTTTTACACAGACTTAGGTCATGAAGGCTAAAGCTTGACCTAGCCTGACCCATTTACACCCCTATAGAAAACTAGCTTATGTTTTCAAAGAGCATGAACACTGTTATTGGGATCCTTATGAATGTGATTCAGACTGTGATGGCTAGGAAGAAGCAGAAGAATATGAAGACGGTAAAGGAAATCTAAAAAAAAGAAAAAAAAAATCTTCTAATAGACTACCTTGCAGGTATTATCATCCTATTTCATGCTAAGTTTAACTTTTTGTCATTATTGTAGGAGAGTTGTTTTCTTTTATCAATACTCTTCGATTTTCATGCAGTATTTTTTTTAATAGATATAAGCCCCACATAAGATGTATTTATAACATAAGAATTTTTTTCCTACTGCATGAGAAAACTGAAATCCTTCTAAAAAATACTACTGTGTAATTTATAAAGCTAACAATGACCCTAAGGGCCTGTTTGCTGTGATGTATAAGGCTTGATAGTATAAGCTTATACTATACGTTATAACATTTTTAGTTGTTTGGTATGACCATCATATAGTATAAGTTTATACAACAGAATCCTTTAATACTTCAAAAAGATGTATAACTTAATTAGGCCTAAGGGATGAGATTAGGCCTGATAAGGGGTTGATGTATTAATATTGCTTACAAATACAATTCTCAACAACTAGTATATCATTTGAATATTAATATATTAAAATAATTTTTTTAATATAATAATTTTTAAAATATTGGAAGATATTATCTTATATGTTATCATATCAAATGTTAGATAGTATTAAAATTTAACTAAATTTTATATAATCAAGACTTACACTGTCAGATTTTATCTTATATTATATACCAAACATGCTCTAAAAATAAATGAAAGAAAAAAAAACATAAGCTGAACAATACATAGGACATTCTTACAAGTGCCGCATAAGTTGGCAGGTATAATTATGTAACCGGATCTTTATGTAATTCGCTACTAATATAATAATGGTATCATTGTTTTGTAAGCATGTGACACCATTGATCTTTTTTGATCTAACGACTCTCAGATGAGGTGTCAAACTTCATATATATGAGGTAGGATCCTTTGACACCGGTGTCAAATTTGAAGTTTGACACCTCATCTGAGAGCCGTTAGATCAAAAAAGATCAATGGTGTCACATGCTTACAAATCAGAGTCGTGGATATTTTTTTATCAAACGGCTCTCAGATGAGGTGTCAAACTTCAAATTTGACACCGGTGTCAAATGATCCTACCTCTATATATATATATATATATATATATATATATGAGATTTACATTTCTGCAGCTGTTGTATGTGCAATAATAAAATATTTGTCATATATATATACTTGAAAGCATTAAATGCGGGGAATCATAACTATACAAATGATGAAAGTATTAAATGTGAGGAATCATAACCATACACTTGTCGTTGCTATACCTAAAACGGCTACAGAAATGATTTTACCTATATATATGGGATAAGATCAACTTACACCAGTAAGAATAATAAATCTTACACCAAATCTTAACCGTTGATTTTCGTGCATCTAACGGTTGAGATTTATTAGGAATTAAAAATTAATTAATGAGTGAGACCTAATAAATCTTAACCGTTAGATGCAGAAAATCAATGCTTAAGATTTGGTGTAAGACTTATTATTCTTACACCAGTGTAAGATGATCCTGCCCCTATATATATATATATATATATATATATATATATATATATAAATATATATAGGGACATTATATTCTTATACCGGTGTAAGAGTTAGAAGTCTTACATCCAATCTTGACCATTGATCCACTTGTATCCAATGACTCACATTACTAAAAAATTAGAGCCCTTAGAATATAAGTGAGATCAACGGATAAGATTGAGAGTGTAACTTACACTGGTGTAAAATGGTCCTGACCCATATATGTGTGTGTGTGTGTGTGTGCAAAGAGATATTTTGACTCAAGAGTAAAACTTCATCTTAACCATTGATTTCCATCCATCTAATGTTATAGTTTAGGAAGTCATACTAATTAATTAGTTATTAATTATACTATAAATGACAATCGTTGATTTCCATCCATCAACAACTGAGATGAAAAATAAGATTTTTAAATCTGACTGTGGAGTCAAAAAAAAACCTCCCATATATATATATATATATATGTTCAAAATTATTTATATCGGTATAAATTATGACTTTAATGTTTCTATAGTGAATGTAGATAAGTTATCTACATTGAAGGTAAAAGAAGCGAACTCATAAATTATACTCTCAATTTTGATCGTTGATTCACTTAGATCTAATGACTCTAATTTTTATTAATAATGCAAACCATTAAATATAAGTGGATTAATAATTAATATTGATCATATAACATTTTTATTCTTGTATCGATATAAGAATATGCTATCTCTTTAATAGACATTTCTAAAACATATTCGTAGTTTCTACCACTACTAATAGCGTGGAGTGGGGTCGTTGCCATCACTCGTTGCGCACAAACAAGGATTACGCGCTCAGTTGGCCCCGCATTATTTGATATTGAACATGTTTTATAAGCAGTAATAATATTAGTTAGGTGTTTAATCATACTTTTATTAAATTAACGATGTTTCGATACTATATTCTTCATTATTATTGTATGACATAATTCGATATTATCAACGGGTTCATGATTCGTCACGGTAGGGCACGTATCTTTTTCTGGATTTTATCCCTCTTATTTCAATTTAAACACGATTTAATCAAGGTGTTCATATTTAATTATCACTGTGATAATTTCATCTTTAAATGCTTACCTGTCTCATTGAACTTCAAACACAAGCAGACAAATAGGAACATCCACGTTTAAAAACAACTACATATTGCACATTTAAAAACTGTTTATGTCTTATATATGTATATTACCTAAAGAGAGAAAGCAATTCGTCACTAATCATGTGAATCAAGTAAGGGATTATTTTAACTTAAGTAATGTTTTCGAGTTTAAGTTCCACCTAATATCCCTACTATCAATTATTTAGTCTTATATTTTAGGAGTACTCTCTTTTGATCAAAATTCAAATTACATTGCTATTCTTTATATTTTGAAATTACATTTTTCTCACTTTAGAGTATTTTAATGGGATGTGTTCTTATGCCGTAGAAGAAGAGTTATCTTTTACCATAAATACATAGTGATAGGCCCACCACTTTAAAAAAACAAAAACAAAAACAAAATGCAGCACAATTTTTGAAAAGTATGTAGGAAGGAAAACTACTCTTCTACAATATAAGCGTACTTTTTCCCAACTTTAATACATGTTAATATATACTACCCTTTTAAGTTTTAATAATGATAAATAAGTATGAACAAGCCTAACTTTCTCTCTCTCTACAGTCTTAGAAGCACACCGACACACATATTTGAAAAAATAATAATGTATCAGACCACGTGTTTAATACGTGGTTAATATTTTAGAATATGTGGTCAATATTTTAACATGCGGTCAATATTTTTTGATATGCAATCAACGTTTTTCAACACACAGTCAATGTTAATACAAATCCAAATTTTATTTTATTTTATCTTTTTGACTAAATATAAAAAATTAATTTATAAATCAAATATTTTTTATTATGGAATTTGACATGAAAAAATATTTTTGCTTTATATTTATGTTATTAAATTTAAATATTTGATTTATTATATGACTTATTATGAATTGTTAGATGTATTAAATCTAAACTATATTATATCAACATCAACATCAACAACACCTTTATCTCAAATTAATTGGGGTCGGTGGTAGATGAACCCACATGAAAGATATAAAACGGTTGAAAAAAAAGTAAAAAATAAAAAATAATAAAATAAATAAATAAATAAATAAATAAAATAAATAAAAAATAAATAAATAAATTAATAAATAAATAAATAAAAATACACAAATAAAATAATAAAATAAAATAAAAATATATGTATATATAAATAAATAAAAGTAAAAAAGAAAGGGACAAGAAGAAGTGGGGAAAATGAAGGGGAAAAGGACTAAAAAGGGATCATCTGGAACATGGGAATAACAGCGGGTCTAACCCTCCACCATACTTATAGCTTTTCTCCATTCCTTTTTAAGACATACTGTCCGCCAATCTATATCCCACTCCATTAAATCTTGTTTTACTACTTTCCCCCAAGTAAGCTTCGGCCTACCTCTGCCTCTTTTTGTGTTTAGCTTTTGGTAGCAAACTTCTGTTCTTACAGGAGCATCCATGGGTCTTCTCATCACGTGCCCAAACCACCTCAATCTATGTTCTCTCATCTTCTCGGCTACCGGTACTACTCCGACCTTTCGTCGAATATCTTCATTTCTTATCTTATCCATCCTTGTGTAACCACACATCCACCTTAACATCCTCATCTCTGCTACTTCTATCTTATGCTCATGTTGCCTATGTGCTGGCCAGCATTCCGCTCCATATAGCATTGCCGGTCGTACTGCCGTTTTATAGAATTTTCCTTTTAATTTCAGGGGAATTTTGCGGTCACACAAAAATGCAGATGCACTACGCCATTTCATCCACCCTGCTCTGATTCTGTGATTTACATCCTCATCAATCTCTCCACCGTTTTGTAAAATGGAGCCCAAGTATTTAAAAGCATTTTTTTTGGGTACCTCTTAACCATTTAGATGCACAGGTTCTTGGTCCTCATCTTGTACCAGAGAAAACTCACACTTCAGATACTCAGTCTTGCTTCGACTTAATGTGAATCCTCTGGATTCCAATGTGCTTCTCCACAATTCAAGTTTTCTATTAACACCCTCCTTGCTCTCATCAATAAGCACAATATCGTCTGCAAAAAGCATACACCATGGCACTTCCTCTTGAATATCTTTTATTAGTTCATCCATAACTAAGGCAAAGAGGTAAGGACTTAAAGCCGACCCTTGGTGTACACCTACCGTGATAGGAAAATAACTTGATGATCCGTTACAAGCTTTTACACATGTAGTAGCCCCATCATACATATCCTTGATTGCCTTTACATACTTTAATGGAACCTTTTTCTTCTCCAGGACCCACCATAAAACTTTCCTTGGAACCCTATCGTATGCTTTCTCAAGGTCTATGAACACCATATGCAAGTCCTTCTTCTTTTCTCGGTATCTTTCCATTAGTTGTCGCATCAAGAAAATGGCTTCCATGGTACATCTTCCTGGCATAAATCCAAATTGATTTACAGAAACCTTGGTATCTCTCCTCAAGCGATGTTCAATAACCCTCTCCCACAACTTCATAGTATGACTCGTTAGCTTAATGCCTCTATAGTTTGAACAATTCTGTATATCTCCCTTGTTTTTGTAGATAGGCACAATCATACTTTTCCTCCATACATTAGGCATCTTATTCGTCTGGAGAATCTTATTAAAAAGATTGGTCAACCATTTTATTGTCACATCCCCCAGGCCTCTCCACACTTCAATAGGGACACCATCAGGCCCCAAGGCTTTATTAGTCTTCATCCTCTTTAAAGCCTCCTTAACTTCATGTGTATTAATTCTGCGTACAAATCTTCTATTCATATCATCATACGCGTCCTCTAAGTCCACCTCGCTTGTATCTCCATCCCCATTAAACAGCTTGTTGAAGTATTTCAACCATCTTTCATTTACATCTTCATCTCTCACCAGAAGTTTTTGATTTTCATCCTTGATGCATCTAACTTGAGTGAGGTCTTTACTTTTCTTATCCTTTATCCTTGCAAGTTTATAAATACCTCTTTCACCATCCTTGCTCCCAAGATTTTTATACAACTCGTCGAAAACCTTGCCTCTCGCTTCTCGCACTGCTTTCTTTGCATTTTTTCTCGCCAATCTAAACTTTTGCAGGTTCTCTTCACTGGGACTTTTATGCAAAGATCTAAAGCACTCCTTCTTATGTTTAATTGCCTCTTGCACCTCTCCATTCCACCACCATGTTTCCTTTGTATGAAATCCATTTCCTTTGCTTTCTCCCAACACCCTCCGTCCCAAATTTTGAATACACTTAGC
Source organism: Gastrolobium bilobum (assembly GCF_033153095.1). NCBI lineage: Eukaryota > Viridiplantae > Streptophyta > Magnoliopsida > Fabales > Fabaceae > Gastrolobium > Gastrolobium bilobum. The sequence goes on along the minus strand of NW_026898776.1, from coordinate 85,539 downwards.
AATCTCATTCCATATTGCATTTACTCCTCCATCAAACTCCCAAGGTCCTTCGTGCAACATTCTATCTTTGAACTCTCTCTCTTTTCCCTCCTTAAGCTTCCACCACCTTATCCTTGGATTCTGAGCCCTCTTCTTCATTGTACGTACTTTGTTGAACCGAACATCCAAGACTACCAGCTTATGTTGCGTAGCAACACACTCTCCAGGGTAGACCTTACATTCGACACAAGAAGTTCTATCTTCTCTTCTAGCCAGGAAGAAATCAATCTGACTACGATTATGGCCACTATGATAAGTGATCAGGTGTGACTCCCTTTTTTGAAAAAAAGTGTTCACTAAACATCAAATCGTAGGCTAGTGCAACATTCAAGATATCTTCTCCAGTCTCATTTCTCGTCCCATAGCCAAAACCTCCATGGATTCTATCAAAACCTCCATTGCTTTTACCAACATGACCATTTAGATCTCCTCCTACGAAAATCTTCTCCTCTCGAGGTATTCCCCTCAAAACCTCCTCCAAGTCTTCCCAAAATTGGCTTTTATCAGTTGGTTGCAATCCAATTTGGGGTGCATACACACTGAGGATATTCAGGATTAAGTCACCCACAACAAGCTTAACCAGAATAATCCTGTCGCCTTTCCTTTTAACGTCCACAACTTTATCTCTGAAACTTTTGTCGATCATAATTCCAACACCATTTCGACTCTTGTTCGTACCTGTGTACCATAACTTGAAACCAGTTCCATCCACTTCCTTGGCCTTTTCTCCAGCCCACTTAGTTTCTTGCAAACAAACAATATTCACTTTCCTTCTAGCAAAAACATCTGCCAACTCCCTCAATTTACCCGTTAAGGTTCCTATGTTCCAGCTTCCCAATCTCATCCTTAACCCCTGGGCTGTGCTTGCCCGCCACGCTCGCCCATCTGCGTGTTGGGACCCTGGCATACTTCTCACCAAATCCGGGTGAAAACCTGGCGCCTTGCCTTGGGGCAAGGACCCTAGCCCACTTTTCACTACACCCCGGGGCCGATGCAGCGCCTTGCCTTGTGGCAAGGACCCTAGCCCATTTTTCGCTACACCCGGGGCCCGGTGCAACGCGTCGCTATGAAGGGTACGCCCCAACGAAAAATCATATAGGTTCATCACATAAAAATATAGCTGTTTTTTACGGCCGGTTCGCAACACCTGGCGCCAACCTTCCTCCTTTATCCTGGCTTGGGACGTGTCATAATGTGTCGAAATTTAATATTTTTTAGAATTAACATATCAGCGTATTGCGTCGTATCGTATCCAGTGTCACCTGTCGATGCATCATAGTCTACAACTCTCAATGTTACAGGTAACTAATTTTGAACACTGTTGAAAATTTTTAAAATAAAATAAAGTTTTGAACCCTCCTACCATTTTTTGTATACAATGATAAAGATTAAACACATAACCTAATATAAATTATCTAAATTCCTCCCACCACTAAATCAATCTAGTAGCTTGGGAACCTGTTAGGGAACGCAAACCCTAAAACGTGATCTCAGTCACAAAACAGAGAAACAGAGGAAAAACAAAGAAGAAGAACGAAAACTGATTTGTATATTTTTCTGAATGAAGTTTCCAGTTACAACAGCTGATACTATATACTCATGACAGCAAGCTACATCTTGTAACCACCAAGGCCACGTCATCAATTACAATTATAAAGACTAACATGTATAACCGACTGTAACTTCTCTGTTACATTTCTATTAACATCACAATAACTAATCTTTATAATGTATTGTAACCACCCACTATATTCCTAATGAATATTTATCACAAAATCTTTTACCCAACCAGGGGCTCCACTTCTCCTCTTCGTATCAGAACCCTCCTACCATTGGTTTTAAGACTTCTTCCAAAATATTTATTTCATTTTTTAAGACTTTATATTTGATAGTAAGAATTCAAAACTGCCTGTCAATAATGCTGAGAGTCATAAAGAAAGAAAACTTATCCTTCGAAAATTCATTCATATTAGAATTGGTTAAAATATATAAAATATGCTAATCTATCGATGAAGATAAATATAATTTTTAAAAATAAGAAAAGGGCAATGTAGTTTAAATTGTGAGAATATAATGTACCCTTAATTTTAAATAATACATATGAAAATGGGTTTGTAATACTACTCAAATTTTAACCTCAAAACAAATTGATTTTCTCTTGAAATATCATTTTATTTTATTTTATTTTTTAAAATAAGTATATAGCTGTATCAATTCGAGTACGATAAAGGTCAAATTTTTTTTCCAAAATACTTTTTGAAGGATTGAACTTTGGACTCCATTGGGTCTTGAAATATCATTTCATTGTGTGCACTAATCGTCCCAAATTCCTTCTCTGTTTACCTCGCGACTCGCGAATGATAGTGGTTGAAACAATATTGTTATTGACTAGTAACTAATTGAAACAGCGAAGGTCTTCGTATTTTACAAGTAGACGAACAGTTCAAATTACAGTAGATTTCAGCAAAGATAATTGGAGGGAAAGCCGCTTAGCTTATTTTAATAAAAAGTTTGTCACGTTATAAATGTGATTACAAAGGAAAAAGTGAATTACTTCGCTTTTTCTACGATAATTTATTTATATTGAGTCTAAAATGACATCATTTTGAGACGAAAATCAAGATATTTTTATAATTATAATTTATTTCAAAGTTATAATAGTCTTTTTAATTATAATTTTTTAATTCTTCAATCCAAAACGACGTCGTTTTGGGAGTGAATGTAAATAACTTATCTACATTCACTTTAGAAATATTAAAATCTTACTTTTATATTGAAAAATGTTGGGATGAAAAATTTCAAACAAAATGTTATCAATATAAAATTTAATATTTTTATTATCATAATATTCAATTAATCTGAATTTTTTTCTCTCATGAAGATTTAATTTAGGCATGGATTCTTTCATTTGGAAGTATATTTAATAATAAGCTAAAATTCAAAACATTAAACTCCACATTTCATATCAAAATTACAAGAATATTGATATGTTTGACAGTTTGGTATGATATCTGTTTTCCTCTAGAGATATATTATCTCAATGTAACAATGATTGAATAGAACAATAATATGAAATCTGTCACCGTGTAAAGTCTCAGGACCCTGAGAATCAGGGGAAGATGAAGGGCACAATTGGTTATACGAGGCAATAATCCAATAAAATTTCAACAATTGAGAACAATGTGTAGACGGTGACTCATTGATGGAGAAGTGAGATAAGAAGGTTTGAGCATAATCATTTTCTTGTATGTACGTTACTCTGTTGTGAGACACCGCACCCTTAATATATGTCAGGCGTATGTGCTCGAAAGAGAAAATATTTATCTGACTTCAGGCCTTCAGGGTATAGGTGTTAGACTTTCATATTGGTCATGTTATTTGATTACAATCACTCATTCAAAAGTACATTTTTCTCTCTTTTATCTCATCATCAATAAGTGAATGTGATCAAAAGTGATCATGTCGGCAAATTATATGAAATCACACTTTTATTTTTTTCCAATTTTTTTAATTATAATTATAGGTTGAAACATAAAGAAATATTTTTATGTTCAAACATGGTTGTTGGAAAAATATGAAAAATGTTTATATAATCCCAATTTTTTGGCAGTTTCAACTTTTAAATACCGATGGTGGTAACAGTAATGATCAATATTAAATGGTGGTAACTCAGTTGGTAGCAACTAACAAGGGAACTGAGTAAATGAAAAAAAAAATCTCGATTTGATTCCCACATATCACCTTTAGGAAGAGGGGTTTAAATATCTCCATACATAACCCGTATCGTATTTCGGATTAATCTTATCTTTGACTTAAAAAATTAAAATTTACGAAAATACAAGAGAGTCAATTCGCCTCAAAAAAATAATTAAGATTGTGTTAAAAAAATAAAAAATAATGATGAACATTAGCTTTTATATAGAGCCTGTTTGTTTTCTCTTCTAAAAAAAATAACTTTTATCTCTTCCTTATTTAATAAGTCATTTTTACAAAAGTTAAAGCTATTTATATTTTTATAAAAATATTTAGTTTTTAAAAAAAATATTTGGTTTTTGACTTCTGCTTTTTTTAGAAGTTAAAATTTTTAGCTTCTGAAAAAGTAGGTTTTTGAATTTTTTTGTGACTTTTGTTTTTTTTAAAAGCAAATATCCAAATGAACTAAAAATGAGAAGTGATTTTTTCAAGAAAAAATAAGCTTTTAGAAAAAAAAATCCATCCAAACAGACGCATTGCATAATGGTCAACTGCCGAGGTTTGCTTGAACTCCTTCAAACCTGCTCTTGGGTTTTGCAAAGTGACACCTAAAAAATGTTCCTAGCCAAGAATCATATCCTTATTAATCATCCATTTAATACATAATATTAAAGAATATTGTACTTACATGAATGATTTAAACTTTAATATATACCTGACAAATATAACATAGAATTGTTATTTTCGCTTGTTTTTCTTTTTCATTAAAGTCCAATTAGACCTAATAGGTAAGAAGAGTCTAAGAAACTTAAAGACCTTTTAGTTTAAGATTACGTTTTTTTTTGGAACCCATATATATATATATATATATATATATATATATATATTCTACAATTATAATCATCCATCTTAGTCCAATTAAACTTAATATGTAAGAAGAGGCTAAGAAACCTAGAATTCACACTTATAACTTATAGTCACCAGTCTTAAGTGAAAGAATATCCACTCACCACTCATACCCCTCTAAGATATAGTGTGAAAGGTCTACACAGACCAACCTCCATGTGCTGTGTGCACAAGAGATCAATTTATGAGGAGGAATCAAACATAAGAAGATAATGCTCTAAACGATTCCGCAGATCCAATTTCATCTACAATTTATCTAATATTTTCTTTCTTACACGTTAATGATTCACTATGGTTTTCAACTTCTCTCCTTTGTGCTGTAGGGCAAAGACGCCAATAAGGGTGAACACAACTAGTTAAGAATTTGGCTCATATTTCATAAGAGTATGAATTTGAATCCAGCTAGTCCATGTAAGAATATTATTGATAAAATTTCTCTAAAAAATTTTAAAAAAATAAAATAAAATTGAGGGGTTTACGCATTATGTAATCGCACCTCAACTTTTTTATTAAAAAAATAAGTAGGGCAAAGACGCGCAGCGAAACAAAACCATGTGATTGGCGCAAAATACAGAACCGTGAGCTGACGTGGAACGTCGCTTTCAGGGAGAGCTTCCCACTCCAGGGGACACTAAAAACAAGTGGGTGGTGATGACCTAATCATTTCGTGCCACCTCTTCTTATCAAAGTGACCTCTATTCTTGCCATTCCCTTCCCTCTAATTTACCACTTTGCATTTTTTTTTAATGCTCCCCAACTACTTCGCCCCTTCACTTGTTTTGTCCCTCACAATATTGTCCCTAATAAGTTCCCAATCTTTTACACCCCTATGCCAAAATTCCAGTCCAACTTTTGTTTCTTGTTGCCTCCAATGAGGTAAATTGGAATATGGATGCAATCAGTGTCCGAGTTTTTAATGGATTCTACTGATTTGGTTTTAGGTTTGAATTTTTTAATTTTTTTCTAAGAGTTAGATTTTCAAGAATTATATTTATTACCCTTTAAACATTTAGGTATGTCAAATTCTAAGATTTAGCTGAAAGAGTAAACCAATTTGTGAGATTGAGGTCTCATTTTAACATATTCATAATTTGAACAATAAATTAAGGTAAAAAAATATAAAAAAAATTCATAATTTCTCACTTTCATAATATAAAATAACATTTAGGTGGTATCCTTCTCACTTGATTTGTGTGTATCAATTCAGGATTGGAGTGGGAAGAAGAAAAAGTTAATAACACCTTGAGAGGTTCTAATCATGAGTACTTTATCTGTCTACCTAGTCTTTGGAGTCTCGGTCCTCCCGTGGCAATTTCGATAAAGTACGGGGTATCTAATGCGATTCTGCAGAAAAAAAGGCTGATGCTAATTTTTGAAATTTTTGGTTCCATGGAGGGGTACTTTTGTCCATAGAAAATACAGCAAAACAAACACACACGCACAGAACTAGCGTGTACAAGTTGTCTACTGACATGAGCGGATAGGGATGTGTGTGAAACACAAAGCCAAAGAAAGTTGAGAAAAGCTGTGATTTCTGCTGAGTGGAACTATGCCTTTTTTACCCTCTTTATTATTATATCATGCTAGAAATTCTATAATATTATTTTTTATATATCAATGATCATTTCATTAAAATAATATTTATTGCTAGATTGCTTTCTCAATAGTTTTTTGAGTGGATAGATTGGAAAGAGAGATAATAATAATAATGATAATGTTGGAAAACATTTTTGCTATAACATATTCTTATCATCTTTCTTTAGCAAATTCTCGAATCTCAACTCGATGAACTCATTCTTTTAAGCCTTTCCAGCCTCATATCCTTCTTTTTATTGTCTTTTTAAAGTGTGCTGGTGGGAACCAAACCTTGAACACTCACGTGCTTAAGTTGTTGTTGTTTGGTTTTAGTTTTAGTACCCTGTAGTGCAAGCTAGATTTTCTTTGTTGAGTGATATTAAAAAATGGAATCTTTTGTAGGTTTAGTTATGGCCCCTCCTTTTGTCCTGCGTCTTGGTTCGTAGCTGTTAGCTGACAAGATGATAAGAAGTATCAATTTCTGTTTAGAATTAGAAACCCAGAATCTTGTGATTCTTTTATTCTTTTTAGTGTATTTCAATTTCTATCTGCCTCAAATCTAAGTGTTCATTGGCATTTCTGAATTTTAAGCTATTGGGGTAGATAAGACAGCATCTTATCAAGGTCACATCTTTTATTATTATTTTTCTTTTCTTTCTTTCCCTGGAACCTACTTATTTTTAGGAATTGGGAGGTGTTTGTGTTATTCTTCTTCATATCTTGAATTTCCTTCTATCACAAGTCCAGAACTTTTACTGTTTAGGTGTTAGCCTTGTGGAGATTCTGTGGATTTGACAATTGTTCTGTCACGTTAGCCTACCTGGAATCACCTAGAGTTTACATCCACTACCACTTGGAACTGTTTCTACTTGTGTTGGTTACTGTTGTGGATGAGTTTGCTCCATGTTGTTGGGTTTGGTCTAAAAGTGGGGCATCTACTTTTGGTGCTATGTTGCTGGTTTGGATCTGTCGTTTACCTTAACCGTTTCAGTAGCAGTGGAATTATGGACACCAAGATGGGTTTTCTGGGTGATGTTGGCAAGATATGGCTCAAATGTTGGGAGAAGATATCAGGGAATGGTTGCAAAATGTATATTGGGTCCAAGATAGTGAAGAGAGCGTTGTGGAGAAAGCTTTTGCTGACATGGGTATTGGGTTGGACTATAGCATCTTTGTGGATCTTCTGCTGTATAAGCTTACAAGCTACAGAGAAGAGGAAAGAAACTCTGGCAAGCATGTGTGATGAAAGGGCTAGGATGTTGCAGGATCAGTTTAATGTGAGTATGAACCATATCCAAGCCATGTCTATTCTGATCTCAACCTTCCACCATGCCAAGAGCCCCTCTGCCATCGATCAGGTACTAAGCTTTATTTGCTATATATATATATATATATATACCCTTGCAAGTTAGGACGTAATTTGTCACTGTAAATGAGTAATTGCGTTGGCTTACCTTTTACTTTGAGTCTTCATTTGTTATGCACCAAAATATCTTATAATCTTATTTGCTTGATTCGGGGTGGGGGTGGGGGTTCTCAGTTATTTCATTGCCGTTAATTTTAGTGTCTAATTGCATTTCTTCCCTTTTTTTTTTGGTGGTGATACTATTAGGGTCTTAATATCTTTTCTACTGAGAAGGTCACTGAAATTGAGATGCTGGAACAGGAACCTGATTTCCTTTTAATATCTTTTTACCCCTTTCTTGTTTGATAGAAAGGATCCCAATTTCTTTTAACCTGAGATCATTAGTCTCATCCCTACAAATCAATCTAACTTCTTAAACTTGCAGGGAACTTTTGCCAGGTACACAGAAAGAACAGCTTTTGAGAGGCCTCTTACAAGTGGTGTTGCATATGCTGTAAGGGTGCTCCATTCTGAAAGGGAACAATTTGAGAAACAACAAGGCTGGACTATTAAGAGGATGGATACTCTGGAGCAGAACCCGGTGCATAAGGATGATTACGCCCCAGAGGCATTGGAGCCATCCCCCATTCAGGAAGAATATGCCCCTGTCATCTTTGCACAGGATACAATTTCCCATGTGATTTCTGTTGACATGCTTTCTGGAAAGGTAGGTTTCGGTAATAGTTTCTTGTAAAGTTTTATGTGGAACACTAAATTTGTCAGCTGAATTGGTACACCTCGCGGATATGTGAACCATATATAGTTAATTATGAAAATTGTGAAAATGCTATACAATAGCTTTAGATGTCCTGGTGGTAATTTTGATCCATCCATTCTAAGCTCTAGCTTCCTGTTAATGTGGTTTTTGATTGGCCTTTTAGTGGTCATTCGTTATGCTTTGGGGAAATATTTTTGAAGGAAAAACTGCTTATTCTTCCAGATTGTTGTGTTTTTTTACTCCCTTGATCTTCCTTTTTCTTACTTGTCCATATGGGACTGCTCCTAATGGAGAATAGTATATATGAAGTCTATAATTTTGTGGATATTACACAGCGAAACTGAGACAGTTTGTTTTAAATATATGATAATTTATCTGGAATTGTGGCTCATCAACAGGAAGACCGTGAAAATGTGTTGCGTGCAAGAGAGTCAGGCAAAGGGGTTTTAACTGCGCCCTTCAGGCTGCTCAAATCGAATCGTCTAGGGGTTATCCTGACATTTGCTGTCTACAAGAGAGATCTTCCACCAAGTGCAACACCAAATGAAAGGATTCAAGCAACTGATGGGTGTGCATAAATTTTTGAATTTGTTGCATTTGAATTTCCGTTAGCTATTATTATTTTTTTCATTTTTCATTTTTTTTAAATTACCATTCATATAACTTAGCTCATTCCCTTTTGGTTATCTGATGTTCTGAAGTAACTAGACTACTGAGCAACTAAACACTTCATTCGAATTTGGTGGAAAAGATTCAGTAACACAATTAATTAACAAGGGTGGACAATAAACTCTCTTTCCCTGTGGTAAATAAAAGTTTTGAAGTTACTAATATACTCTGAAATTCAATACTGCATGTAATTTCAGGAGAAAAAAAAATCATGAGAACAGTTAATGTAAGAGAGTAGCATTTTAATGTCTTCATCACTGCTATGCAGGTATCTTGGTGGGGTCTTTGATGTTGAGTCATTAGTGGAGAAATTACTTCAGCAACTTGCTAGCAAGCAATCTGTTATTGTTAATGTGTATGATACTACAAATCATACTCATCCAATTGGCATGTACGGCTCAAATGTATCAGGGGATGTTTTCTATCATGTCAGCACTCTGAACTTTGGAGACCCTTTCAGGAAGCATGAGATGTACTGCAGGTAAGAGTAATGCTGCAGAAGGAGTTTGATATCTCTGTCCTCCTTAGTGCTGAGCATAGTTTATAAGAATAACACTATCATCTAAAAATAGGCATAAGATATTCTATTTAATACAAGGTTATTTAATATTATAAGATATAATACTTTATTAATTTTACAATCTTGTAGTTTTTTGCTGTTAGCAATACCTAGTTTATATTTCTTTTATCTGGAGTTGTCACACTTGTTCTGGTGTCATCGAGTCTAACTTATTTTATTATTACATAACAATGATTATAATGTGAAAATGGTCGAAGACTTGAACAGTTTATGAAATTTATGTTTGATGCTGACAGGTTCAAACAGAAACCACCTTGGCCATGGTTGGCAATAACTACTTCAATTGGCGTCCTTGTTATTGCACTCCTTGTTGGACACATTTTCCATGCCACCGTGAATCGAATTGCCAAAGTAGAAGATGATTACCGTGAGATGATGGAGCTTAAGAAACGAGCTGAGGCAGCTGATGTTGCAAAATCTCAGGTATTTAATTTTTTATTTATTTGCTTTTTAACTTCTTGTTTTGGTTTAACTTGTACTGATCACGGGGACATATTCAATTATATTTGCAGTTTCTTGCTACTGTTTCCCATGAGATCAGGACACCAATGAATGGGGTTTTAGGTAAGTTAGCTTCTATCTGTGGTTTACTATACAGTGTCCCATGTTTAACTATATAAATTCCACAGAAAGAAGAGCTTCTTCAGCCATGACGACCTTGCTGTAAATTGGATTTTCAGGGATGTTGCATATGCTTATGGACACAGATCTAGATGTCACCCAACAGGAATATGTCAGAACGGCGCAGGACAGTGGAAAAGCTCTGGTGTCCCTTATAAACGAGGTTTTGGACCAGGCAAAGATTGAATTTGGTAAGCTAGAACTTGAGGCAGTGCTCTTTGACTTACGGGCAATTTTGGATGATGTATTGTCACTATTTTCCGAGAAGTCTCAGGGAAAAGGAGTAGAGGTACTATATCTCTCGTCTCCTGTTGCCCTTTTATCATGGTGGAATTTTCAAAATGTGTATTGTCTAATTATAGCTCATGGCTTTTCTTGATTTATTTTTTTGGGAAGCGCAGTTGGCAGTTTACGTGTCAGATCAGGTTCCTGAGCGGCTAATAGGCGATCCGGGAAGGTTTCGACAAATAATTACAAATCTCATGGGTAACTCAATTAAGGTAAGTCAATGGTAAAAAGAAGATTGTTCGGAATAATGAAACTTACTTAGTCTGATATCCTACTGTATCATGAAAGTTACTTAAATCTTCCCTTGTCCTAGTATCTTGCCTTATAGGCATGCTTCTTTCCTTACAATCTTGTGGAATATTTTGGATAATGGAAAAAAGAAAAAAACTTCTATAAGTGTTCCAGCCAATAATGTCTACTAGTAGAGCAAAATTGATTTGTATTTCTAGAATAATTTATATCATGAAAACTGATTCTGTAATTGTTTTGCAGTTCACAGACAAAGGGCATATTTTTGTCAATGTCCATCTTGTTGAGGAGGTTGTCCATTCAATAGAGGTTGACAAGGAATCAAACTCAGAAAACACCTTGAGTGGTTCCCCAGTTGCTAATAATCGCCGGAGCTGGGAAGGGTTCGAGGCTTTCAGTCAAGAGGGACCTCTCGGCTCTTTCTCATCCTCCTCCAATGATCTCATCAATTTGATTGTATCTGTTGAGGATACAGGTGAAGGTATTCCTCTAGATGCCCAATCCCTCATCTTCACTCCATTCATGCAGGTAGGTTCATCCATCTCCCGAAAACATGGGGGAACAGGTATTGGCCTAAGTATTAGCAAATGTTTGGTTGGCCTCATGAATGGAGAAATTGGATTTGTGAGTATACCTAAGATTGGTTCCACTTTCACTTTTACCGCTGTCTTCACCAATGGACTCCCCAGTTCAAATGAATGTAAAGTTCAGCTAAACAACAACCAACCTCAATCTGCATCTTCAGAATTTGAAGGGATGACTGCATTAATCATTGACCCGAGACCTGTTAGAGCGAAAGTTTCTAGATACCACATCCAAAGGCTTGGAATTCACGCCGAAATGGTTTCAGATTTAAACCAAGGTCAGTCAACCATAAGCAGTGGGAATCTAGTTATTAATATGGTCCTGATTGAGCAGGAGGTATGGGATAGAGATTCAGGCATGTCATCCCACTTTGTTAATAACACAAGGAAAGTTGATCATGGGGTTCCTCCAAAGCTGTTCATTCTTGTTAACTCTAGTAGTTCTCTTAAAGCAAGTAGTGTAACCTCAGGTGTTCATAATCCTACTGTCATCACGAAACCTCTAAGAGCAAGTATGCTTGCTGCCTCACTTCAACGAACCATGGGTGTTCAGAACAAGGGAACTCGCAACAGGGAGCTGCAAAGTTTGTCTCTTCGCCATCTTCTTCTTGGGAGGAAAATTCTAATTGTAGATGACAATAGTGTGAACCGCAAAGTTGCAGCTGGTGCTTTGAAAAAGTATGGAGCAGATGTGGTTTGTGTTAGCAGTGGAAAAGAAGCCATCTCTTCACTGAAGCCACCCCATCAGTTCGATGCCTGTTTCATGGATATTCAAATGCCAGAAATGGATGGGTATGCAACAGGAATACTATCTTCTAAAATTTGATAATTTATATTTTGGAATTAAATTTAAAATTTCTACACAAACAAGGAGAAGAGTTTTCAAATTCTTTTATTAATCTAGTAGAATCATTGAAAAATATTTTTCAGGACAGTTTACATGGAAGGAAGACTTCTAGCATTACATAGATTTGTGAAACAATCTAATGTTCCATAAAGCACTCAAGGGGTTTGGACTTTAACTTCTTGCCCCAGCAATACCACAATTCATTTGAAAATTCTAAACATAAAAGAAAAGTATTAATTTATGTTTACTTACTAAAAATGCAATTTTCATCGTGTTATAAGTTGTTAATATACAGTTCTTTTCCAACAGTTTTGAAGCTACAAAGAGAATCAGAGAAATGGAACATAGTGTGAACATAGAAGTGTCTATGGATGACTTTGAGGTTATTTCAAATTATCACGTGCCCATTTTAGCCATGACTGCAGATGTGATCCAGGCTACACAGGAGGAATGCCTAAGGTGTGGCATGGATGGATATGTTTCAAAACCATTTGAAGCTGAACAGCTTTATAGAGAAGTTTCACGGTTTTTCCAGTCATCTTGAAAAGAAAAAATACAGTGCTGATCTAAACTAGAGGATTATTGATCACAGAAGCTTTCATGGCTGTTCTCCAGGACACTCTGAAGTGGATAAAATAAGTTAAAAAAGTCTCCTGAGAGTAAGTTCCTTATTTAACAGCCAGTTCATGGTTTAGTATTTCTCCATTTGAAAAGTCTGATGGTTTTTCATAGACTGAAGAATCTTATCTTTCTCATTAGAAAGAAAAAGAAGGGATACAAGGGACAAAAAAAAAAAGTTGTAGAAATGCAGAAATGGTTCATACTACCTTTTTGACCTATGTCATTGTCTTTTGTACTGTGTTTGAAGGTCCCTGGTTTGAAATATTGTTTTTTTTGTGTGTGTGTGTGTGGCAGGGAGTGTACATAGGAGCCTAGTTTGATTGGTTGCAATTGAGTTGTAATTAGTTGTTAAAAGGGTATCAAAACCCGTTGATTCTTCCATGTAAAGTGATTCTCTCAACTCATCCACGGTGACTGCCAATTGGAAATGATTGGAGGGGGTTGGGTTTAAAGGCTAGGATTTATTATAGTACAAGTTCTGGAGTCTCATCCGTGTTGTATATGTAATAATACAACTTAACAGTATTCTAGACTAGGCACGTTACATTTTCTGGGTATTGATGCATGTATCATTAAGAGGTTGATTCTGATGAAAGAAAGGAAATTAACTTCTTGGCAACAAAGGCAAGGAAGTGCACCATTAGCCATGTATATGACTCACAATAAAGATGGTGATTGATTCGCTTCCTTTTTGTTCTTGATCAGTGTTCGGAATTAGGCTTTCAAACATGTAACTGATACATTATCAATGTAGTATTTGAGTGATCCGAACAATTTTTTGGCCGATTTGTATATTTCCAGTTCTGGATTTCCTATGATCTTTGCCGTGACATGTCATGAAATGATTCTTTTGATTTGGATCTCTTAAGTAAATTTAGAAGCCGAAGATGTCAAAATTTGATGTCGAGTGATACTCGAAAGTTGCTACGATGTAAGTTAAATGGTACCGAGTTTGTTGTTCATTGTACTTTGGTGTTAATCGTTTCTAGTTATAAACGCTAAATTATTATAGTTCCTGGACGCGATATATCCATTTAAAGATGATGAAAATCGCACCTATATCTCATAATTCTTCGTATGAAGGTGAAACTTGCTTTCAATTATTTGCCGGGCATGGTAGATTTATCTACATGTACAAATTATTTAATCTATAAGTAAGTTTTTAGAACCCAAACGAGCATCTGAGTCGATATGTCCGAGTGGTTAAGGAGACAGACTTGAAATCTGTTGGGCTTCGCCCGCGCAGGTTCGAACCCTGCTGTCGACGTATTTTTATTTTAACATGTTTTTTTTTAGTACAATTTTTAACATGTTTTCAACCTTTTTGTAATTTACTATAGAAAGAATTATATATGTATGTGCATGTACTAGTAAAGAGAGAATCATGCCATGCGTATTTATCTTATTAAAGAAAGAATCGTGTATATTGTGTAAATATTACTTCAATTATTTATAAATATTATGATTTTTTTATGACAATATTTTTATATTCTTTAAAATTCTATCTGATATTCTTTTGTAAATATTGACACTAATAAAATTTTGCTTCCTTTTTAAATTGTTATTATATTTAAGTATTTTTTTTAATACCACCTCTCGATTCGTTGATAAAATAAAACCAATGAAATGAGAAAAGATTCATAAGTCAAATTTTTTTATTTAAATTATTTGATTCGTCAAGTGTGCTTTTTTTACCAACTCATGATTAATTTGTTTTTTTTTAGAACTCACACGCTGCCTTCTAATATAAATTCACACTCCCAAAAAACGAGGGAAAAAATAGATTTAATTTTGAAAAAACGCATGTACAATTATTAAAAAAATTGAGAGTAGTTTGGATGGTTTTTAGTTAAAAGTTATTTTTTTCAGAAAAAATAACATTTCTACTATAAATTTGTTTGGATATCTGTTACTTTTTTTAAAAATAGAAATTAAAAATTTGTTTTTTTTAAAACAAAATTTTATTTTCTTAAAAAAAGTAGAAAATAAATTTTTTCAAAACTCTAATATTTTTTTTAAAATTTTAATTTTTATAAAAAATATTTCTAAAACAAGCAAAATATAATATATATTTTTTAAAACCCACCCAAACGAATGTAAATTAAATTAAATACTATACCATACCGTGAACATACATGTATATAGGTTATTAGAGAGAGAGAGAGAGAGAGAGAGAGAGAGAGAGAGGAGAGATGGATCCAGACGCGTTGGCAAAGGCATTTGTGGAGCACTACTACAGCACCTTCGACGGCAACCGTGGTGGATTGGCGAATCTCTACCAGGAAGGTTCTATGCTCACATTCGAGGGTCAGAAGATCCAAGGTTCTCCCAGCATCGTCGCCAAGCTCACTTCCCTTCCTTTTCAGCAGTGCCACCACTCCATCACCACCGTCGACTGCCAACCCTCCGGCATCAACGGCGGCATGCTCGTCTTCGTCAGCGGTAACCTCCAGCTCGCCGGCGAGCAGCACGCCCTCAAGTTCAGCCAGGTATATATATATATTTATCATCTATTATTTAGGGTTTTTCTTCTTCTTCTTTTGCTTCATTCATTCGCCTCCGATCCATCGCTTTCTTATTATTATTATTTTTACTTTGAGGAGATTTTTAGGTTTTTTTATTTTATTTTTTCTTCTCTTGGATGATCGGTGTTGATGAGTAGTGTTTTTGTGGTAGATTTCGGCTTTGGATTTTGAATGGATCTGAGTTCCTTTAAATAGTAGTTTTTTTTTTGTCGCTTTTTATTTTATTTTATTCATTATGGTTCTGCGTTAAATTACTGTGATGCAGCCTCGAGTGTTAATTAAAACCCTTTGATTTTGGGTGACATTCTTGTTACGTGACCCTTTTTTCGTGGCTGTGTTCTATGATATTGATGTGTATTTTTGGTTTGAATGTGATTGACATTTCTATGCTGACTTTACTGAAGGACGTTTTGGCCCTGCTACTTTATAGTTTGTGCTGGCTGATTTGGCTCCTAGAGATGAGGTTGGCTTTAGAGAGTGACGTGAGCTTTGATTAGCATGCATTTCATCTAAAAATGTCAATTTGTACCTCGGGAAGAGCTGAATCATTAATCGTAAGGGGATTTAATAATTAATACTATAGACATCCAAATGAATCTATGATGATGAGAAGGGGTAAGATGGAGGATGAACTGGGAATGTTATGAAATGATAGTAATTGCTTAAATTGCCAGTTGTTCAAAGAAAATGGCCTGTCCGTGATTGAGAATCTAGGGCAACTGCCACCAAGGTATGTTTAGAGTATAGGGTGGAAAAATGATTATCCATGAATCCATTATCAATCCATCTATTTTAATAATTTTAATAGGCTGTATTAATTGGATTAAGTTATTTTTTTGGATGATTATGGATTGTACAGAATATCCGTAGGATATTCAAAGGCAACTCGGCCTCTGTACTCCCCATTTTGTCCTGCATCACTCTCTCATCCTGTTACTCAATACCACTTTCTCTTGCTGGCAGCATGTCTTCAACTATGCTGTCTAGACAACAATGGCAAGTCCTTTAAGCTCAAAATATTTTGATGTGTTGGCAATGCTTCATGATCTCAACCTCCCATCTCATCAATGGCTGTTCTTGGCTTTTCTTTATCGTTTCTCGGGTAGGTAATTCAAAATTCCCCTCTTCCTTGCTTGCGGCCTAGCTGGAATCTTAGCTCAATTTCAGGGCTTGTGGGATCCTTCAAAATAGATCTTGTTTCCCCCATTGCCACTATAGTTGACGTAATGCTATCGTCAATTGCTGACAAGTCTGCTTCTTACCATTCTTCTCACAAGGTCCCATTGGAGTTGCATAATAATTACACAAGAAGATGAATTTTCAATCTCTATAAGCGGGAAGCATTCCACCCTGACCTCTGGAAGTGGGCGGGATAGTTAATGGGTATTCCCAGTTCAAGATCCAGCTTCAAATCTCACTCTCTATACCAAAAATATTTCCCGAAAAAGAAGGAAAGCAATGATCCTTACCAGAACTTGGAAGCTGGTAGCTTTGTGAAGTTAATGTGGAAGCTAAGCAACATTCATTACCAGCAGGAGACCTGCAAGGTTGCGACTAGGGGTGCAAATGAATCTAGGTAAGCCAGGCTTTAATCTAAATGGGTTAGGCCTATATAAAATATTTCAAGCCTGACTTGGCTTGTTAGCCTGATATAAGTTAAATTATGTTAAGAACCTTGGGATACACCACCCCAAAAGTTAGCTCAAGGGGTGAGAGTGCCTAAGGCCTTATAAAGACCATATTAGTTGGTCATCCAATCAATGTGGGACTATATATCTCAACACATCCCCTCACGCTAGAGCCCTTTAGGCTAGAAGCGTGGAAATTGCACAGGCCCATTTTTGGTTTACCTTTTTGTGCTTTTTGTTTTTTTATTTTAATTCCACTTTTTAAAGTGGGGGACGGTGAGGCTTTGATACCATGTTAAGAACCTTGGGATACACCACCCCAAAAGCTAGCTTAAGGGGTGGGAGTGCCTAAGGCCTTATAAAGACCATATTAGTTGGTCATCCAATCAATGTGGGACTATATATCTCAACAAATTATAAGTTTGGCTTGACTTGTTTTTAAAAAAATACAAGGCTTGACTTGGCCTATCAAGCCTTAAAAAATGGCATATTGAACTCTGTAAAATATAGGTTATGATTATTTTGTATGTTTAAGTTGATGGAAAGTCAAAATAGTATCATAGCCGAAGCCACACCAAAATTCAAAATATTATTTTAGAATAAATACCATTTTTGGTCCTCAACAAAAATTTCGGAACCTATTTTAAGCACTTAGAAAAAAAAGTACCCATATTAGTCGCTTTAGGGACTAAAAAGGGTATTATCTGAATTTCAGAGGGACCACAATTTCAAAGAATTGGAATTTCAGAGGGACCACAAGTCGACTTTTTTTTTTCTCATGGATTAAATTGGGCTCCTTGTTTTTTCTTGAGGACCAAAAAAGGTATGTACGCATTATTTTATTAAAAAATAATAAAATATTTATTTAAAAATCCAGGCCAAGCCTGAAGGCTTAGAGGTCAGGCCTTTTAAAATAGGCTTGTGGCCCGATTTTTAAAAAGACCTTTTAATGAGCTCAAGCCTATGCTATTTTCAAAACTAGCCAAGCCAGACTATAAGCCTCTTACAAGCTGTTTGGCTCATTTGCACACCTAGCTGCGACCATCCTCTTCCTCGAGAACTAGTTCTGTCTTTATATTTAATTTCTACTATTTTAGTTCTGACTCCTGAGATGTAAGTAGTTCTTGTCTTTTTTTCTAATTCTCTCTTAATAAGTTTAAGGAGCTTAAAACAGTTAAAAAAAAGGTTAATATAATAATAATAGGTGGATTGAATATTTATGTGTTAGAATGATTAATTGATTGGTGGGGTATCCATCTATTAAATGGGTCATGGATGAATAGAGTTTTCTTATTAACCTTTTTAGTAGATCTTAAATAGACTAATCATGGTAGTCAATCGGCGCGTTGCGCTGCCCCACCGCAAGAACCTGCTCCGCGCCAAGTTGAAACACCATTGTGGCCAAATAACGCCATTTGCAGACCCTAACCCACTCCCTTACTCCCTCTTCCTGTTGCACGACGCTGCCCCCTTTCCTTTGTCATCAATATGTGAGAAACATGTGTGGGTGAGAAAGAGTGAGAAGACAAGATGCAAAATGGTGCCCATAGTCCCAAGTCAGCGGCAACAGAGTTGTCATCGGAGACTAGGTCGACAGTGAAGAGGGCAATTGCAGAGTCCTCTGCAAGAGAACCTCCGGTTATTGGAGAGAGAGAAAGAGAGAAACGACTTTTTTCACTTTTAGATGTATCCACATGTTTATTGTAGAGCAAACAAGCACCGACACACAATTTTTTCAAATTTGTGCGTGTCGGACACCGACACGCTCGGACACGTGGTCAACATTTTGGGACACGCGGTCAATGTTTCGATACGCTTTTTCGACACAGTCATCTTTTTCCGACATGCGGTCAACGTTCCGACACGTTTTTCTTTTTTTAGTCTAATTTTTTATTTTATTTATTTTTTGGTATCCGATTTTATTTTATTAACTAAACATAAAAAAATAATTTATAGAGTAAATATCATTTTTTGTCCTCAGCAAATTTCACGATGCCTGCTTTAGTCCCTAACAAATAAAAAGGCCCATCGTGGTCCCTAAGAAATTCAAAATGGACCCACTATTTGAAATCGTGGTTCCTCGCAAATTCAAAAAAGATCCATATTAGTCTTTAGGGTCCATTTTTTTTTTCTATTATTTAAATTTACAGTTTAAAATTTGTATATAATTAATAAAATCTGACAGTTAATTTTTTTTTTATAATTTTAAATTGTTAATTAAATTTTAATAGTGATTTAAATATTATTTTTTTATTTATATTATTTAATAAATATATTTGTTGCGTTACTTGTATTGAAGAATTATTTTGTTACTTTTTTATTTATATTATTTTATAAATAAATTTCTTTTTATATAATTTTTTTATTTATATTATTTTGTTCATGTTAAAAAGATTAATCAAATGCAGATCTTAGAAAGAAAGAATCCTAACATGCTACAAAAAAAAAAGTATACTTAGTTCATGTTCCATAGAGGGAGAGATAGATAAGTATATACGAAATTAATCCATGCGTGGACTAGCAAATTATAGTTTTTATGGGAAGACTTGAAATTAATCACAGTTGGGATTGAAGGACCTGTAAATTATTTGGAACAATAAAATATTATCTCATTTTCGAAAAATAATGACTACAAATGCATGTATCTATATTAGGGTAAATGGAAAATATTTTAGTTAAACCATATAATTGAAGTGATACTCATTTAATAACATATAATTGGAGCAATTATTTATTATTAATGATTGTCTTAATTTTTTTATCATATATATATGTGTGATATATCTAGGTTCTATTAATCTATTTTGCTATTTCTGCAACTGCAACCCGCTATAGCGTTACAGCATTATTCGTGGTTGGTTGCAACAGGTAGCAATCCGCTTTTAACTACTATGAGACTAATGATTTGTTTTTTGCCCGTCCTGTGTAGCTCGATGCATACATTTTGCTCCCCTAGTTTAGCGTGACTATATTCCAGTCGTGATAGATTTATGATATTGATAATGAAATTTATAACCAAAGAAAAAGGATCAAATTTCTGGTAATAGATGAAGGTGGTTTTGATTACAGACAAGATAAAGAAGGATTTCATGTGATTGCAATAATTTATGTCTTGGTGGAACTAAAAGTGTTTGTTTTTTAAAAGCTGTCACTTAAAGGTCATTTAGATTTTCTTTTTTTTATTCTTTATGGTGATGTTAATAGTTATGATGTACTCACTGTACCTTGAACTTAGGATTGTTTGCCTCGTTCTAGAGGACCTAAATCCATGATTTTGAAGGCGGGTCAAAAGTTACCTATTTACACATTAGATACCATAGCAGACTGTAGTCTTGTTTGGGGATTTGCAAAGATTTTGTTCTTTTAAGTGTTTTATATGACCAGTTGTTCCTAGGAACAGCAATCCCAAGCGGACAACAATAAAAAGGGACAGAATCTCTTGTTTTATTAACCATCTTGGTGAGAAGAAGCTGATTTATACCATTTTATCCAAAGCAAAAGTTTCAATCTCAAAATGCAGATTATGGTTTGGTTTGTTTTCATTCAATCCGTACCCCTCTCTTCATTCCTTTGTTTTTTCTGAAGTATTTTGTTGTACAAGAGAGCAGTAGCACCTGTAATGCTGGTTGAAAGAGCAGATCTAGTTCTATTTATGCATGGCAATTTTCTATTTTTAAATACTATAATCTGATTGAATACTCTCTCTAAACAGCAAAATGTAAAGTAATTTTTAAAGAAGTTACTTATAGGTAGGAAGTGGGCGTGGTAAGCCTTTGTAATTATTTTGTAACTTTGTAGTTATAGGAAAAGCAAAACTTTGGGCTTTCTAGGAAAGAAAAAAATAGAGACCAAGTAAGGTAATCTGCATACAATAGTGGTACGGAATATGGACACAGTGGTATAGAACTATATATGTTTATACCGAGAAGGTGATGTACTAATTAACTATTGGTGTCATATGTCTGTTGTCAATGTGTTTCATATCATTTCTAGATAGTGTAGATGGTCAACTGGGGGAAATGATGGGTTCTCCAAATCCTGTCATTTCACCAAAGTGGTGCCTACATGTGGATTTTTACTGGTATTTTACTTCATTAGCGTATTTTTATTAGCCCTTACGATATAGTGACAGTTTCCTGTTCTCTTATATTGGTAATAGTATATTTTCCGTTTCCTGTGTAGAAATATTTATTGTATTGCACTTTCTCTTTTTTCCCCCTTTGCTCTCCAGTCTGACTTCTCATATACTATTTTCCTAATTTCTGCTATGCTTCATAATGACTAAACTTGTCACTCTCTGTTTGCAGATGTTTCATTTGATACCGACACCACAGGGCAGCTATTATGTGTTGAATGACATATTCCGTTTGAACTATGCATGAAGATAGATTGTCGAATTTATGACCTGAAAGGCCATAGAAGGAGTTTGCCTATAGCTGTTTCAGATTGGACATTGGAAAATGAAAATGGGTTCTTGTTGGTTGGTTGTGTTGAACGCTTGATTGTGCCTATCATGTTTAGAATTTTCTGTTGTGATTGGTTAAATTTAAAACGTCTTCAAGGATAAATTGTCAAAAGATTACCCGGTGTCGAAAGTTAAAAACCGTAATACATTTCTGATGTAAGATGTCTCGATCCAGTTTACCTCTTAACAAATTGGATTATGCATGTTGTCGTTATGTTTTTTGTATTTACTTGCCAAATTGGTTTGTTTTCTTCTATGCTGCACAAAAACGAGATTTCTTTTCTCTCAGTAATTAGCTTTGTGCTGTCTATCTTCTTCTTCTTCTTCTTATTATTATTAAGTTATAAATGTATTGACTTTGATACCATATCGTTGCTGATTAGTCATTTACTAGAGGACCAGGAGAACCATAGAGTAATAGAAGGACATTCTGGTGTTTACAAGAACTGAACTGTTTCTAGTTCTTTTCTGTTGCTTTCCAAAATTCAGAATGCATTTCTATGAAGAGTAATGTTATACAGTTGTGAGTGATATAAACAAAGTTCAACCCGTTCCCCTGCTATGTTATTTTTTTTTTTTGCATTTGATGGTGATGCCAATGCCACAATCTAAATGCCAAGACCAGATCAGGGTTGAAATTTCTGAAATCGGAGCTCCGGCCATAGGTATCATGCTAACTAGCCAAATAGGGGGAAGCAAGGACAGAGAAAGGAGAAGGGAAGGAAGCCTCTCTTTTCTACTTTCTAGTTTCTAGTCGTTGGGTAGCCTTTACGTGGTCCATACCCCAAAGCAAGGGCACTGTCTATGAGTTCATTACTGGTGATGCTTTAACAATAATAATAGCAAATCCTAATGCTACTTCCTCAAAAAACATAAGTCGAATGATGAATGTTCTGTCATGCAATGATCCTATATTTTCAGATGCATTGCTCCCCTAAATTGTGAAGATGTCAAGAGTACACGTAAAGAAATACGAAAGAAACAAATTCCATTCAATTTGAAACACTATTACCTGCCTGTATTCAACGCCATTTCATATTTTACAAAGTAGCAATGTACATCACCATTATCACAACTACACAATCTAGACTGTCAAAAACTAAAGAGTCGACTTGTTCTAAGCATCTAGATACAGAGACCATGGAAACCGTGACGCCAGAAATTTATCATTCAAAAGAACGAAAATTTGTAAGACTAGCGTGGCTCCCAGGGAAATTGATAAAAATCATCTTCCATATTAAAAAAATCCATTTCAGAAGTTGATAATGATGCTTCTTCACTCGTACCCGCGCGTTCAGCCTGCAAAAGAATTGACAAGTTATACATCGCTAGCACATAAAAAAGGTCAAAATGGTTGATAGATCTTCATGGTTACTGAAGAGTTTATCCATTCTCTGTCTCTCACAATATTGTATGCCTCAAGCAAAACAATATCTAATTATTTATTTGCTTATTCTTTATTCAACAAGTGGCAAATTAAGACAAGCTAAAGAGATATTAAATATCTTTGGGAAGAGTTTAAAGTCTAAATCTTGAAACAGCCCCGAACATAATTGCATCTCGTGAAGGATACCTGTGGTTTATCCAAAAAAGGAGATATTAACTGTTCCTTTTCATTTTTATACTAATTTACCTTTGCCTGACGATACTTCTCAAGCATGCGATGATATTGCTGTTGAGCATCTGGAGAGTCGACCATGGACAGCACCCGTGAAACAGCCTCTTTAATTTCTACATCTACTTTCTGTTTTCGGAACACCTTGAGAATATCTTCATCTTCATCTTCATTTTCATCAATTGTCTCCATCTCTTGTCGGAAACCTCGAAGACCAACTCCTTTTCTCCGCCATCGTAGCACAACCTTGTCCAAGATTCCAACAGCCCATATTACCTTGTAATGCTTCCTAACCTGGTAACCCCTCACATGAGCCTGCCCACATAAAATAGATATAATTGAGGTTGATAATAATGCTGTTGAAGTTCAAAGTATGCATGCCTACCAATAACTGTTCTTTTCTTTTAAAATCAACTTTATTCTTTTTTTAGAGTGTCTTTAAGTGCTAGTTATATATACAAAATAATAATAATAATATCCATACGGTCAAACTGTAAAGTTAACATTTATTACCTGAATCTTCACTACTTTTTGGCGCAATGCTAAGAAATCTTTGCGACCTTTCCAACCACGATATTTCTTCTGAATTGATAAGGCAGCTGAATTGTGTTCACGTGAGTTATGAAAGGCAAGTTTTGACAGAGCAGAAAGCTCTGGAATGTTACCAATGTTACCTGCATTGATACCATACCCATTTATACCATCAGCTGCTTCTCTCGCTCTCCGTTTTCTAAATGAATGTGAACGAAACGCAGATTGTATCCGTGCAGCTGCCTGAGTTACATTTCTGATAGCAGCCAAGGTATCTTTGAGTGAAACCTGATCCTCACTGGAAGCAAGGTTTTCATTGGAGACACTACTAACAGTTAAATCTGCTTGAAGCTCAGCAGAATTTCTAGATAGCTCACTCTCTTCCAGTGTAAGAGATGAGAGATGACTCGTTAGAGCTACCTCTGAAAGATATCCTGCCAATCCCTTATGCCCACTGCTGGCTGCAATAGATGCAGCAGTTTTGCCGATTGGATCTTGTGCACTTGGATCTGTCACTGCTCCAGCAGATGCACCAGAAGCTATAAGCGACGCAACCATTTTTTCCCTATATGGAATAACAAATACTTCAGTGAAACAACATCCAGAATACTTTAACATGGAACAGCTAATTTATAAAAAGGTTTCTAAAGAAACATGAATAGAAACAAGACCTTCATTGATTGTTCTAGATACATGATCATCAGTTCTGGCAGATGACTGGATGAACCCATTTTTTTTAATTGGAAATAAAACTTAGCATTTGCTTCGATTGACTAGGCATTATATACATGCTGAACAATGATTGAACAATCCATGCCAAATAATTTCTGATATGAGAAGCAATCCTGCTACATGTGGTTATTTTACCCTGCTGTCATAAAATTCTACATTTGACTACCTGACTAGGCATTACAGACAGTCAGCTAAATTAATCGCTACAGGGATTTAGAAATTCGAAATTTAGTGTATTTTGATAACATTTCAGCTGTGAACATCCTTTTCGGTTTTTTTATATCTGCCCTGCCGTCTGCATCTCTGAAAATTTAAAATTTCAGACTTGAACCTCTGAAGCACTCATCACATCTTTTGGCTTTCATTCAGTGCTTTATGCCTTCCAATAAGAGAGATCACATAATTTGTTCTCCTATTTTTCTCCTTATTTTTATCTTTCATTCCATTTGTATTCCCTTCTCCCAATGAAAAAGGAAATATTTATATACAGATTTTATCAAGCATATTTTGTTTGTTGAAACTTTTAAGTATGCATGTTTTCCCTATATTCATTAGCTATGTAAATAACCAATTCAACCCAAAAGCTTAAGCTGGTAAGTGATGGCCTTCAATGGTTTTATATCGTCTCTCTAACACACACCCTAACACAAAAGCCCTTTAGGCTTGAAATGTGGATATTGCACAGGCCTATTTTTTTTTGCTCTACCTT
The DNA here is from genome assembly GCF_033153095.1 of Gastrolobium bilobum. Lineage (NCBI taxonomy): Eukaryota > Viridiplantae > Streptophyta > Magnoliopsida > Fabales > Fabaceae > Gastrolobium > Gastrolobium bilobum. Next base: position 60,539 of record NW_026898776.1, on the reverse strand, counting down.
GTGTTGACTTAAGTGAGGAACAAACTCATGATCCCGTGATCACGAAAGCTTTGATACCATGATAAGCAACCATCTCACCTAACAGCTCAAGCTATTAAGTGATGGGTCTTCAATGATTTTATATATAATTTCTGTAATACACCCCTTCACGCAGGAGTCCTTTGGGCTTGAAGTGCGATATTGCACAAGCCCATTTTTTTTGTTCTACTTTGTGCTAACTTAATTCCCCTAGAAGGTGGGGGATGGTGACTATCGAACTCGTGACCCCGTAGTCACAGAGAATCTGATACCATGATAGCAAGCATCTCACCTAAAAACTCAAGCTATTAGGTAAGGCTACATTAATGGTTTTATATATTTCTCTAACAAACCTCCTCACACAAGAGCCCATTGGGCATGAACTGTGACAATGCATTGGGTCTCGTCTACCCATGCTAAGAAATTCCATAATATTTAAATGCTCTTTTTAATAGGGTGGAGGGTGGTGAGGATCGAACTCGTGATCACTTAGCCATGGATGCTCTGATACCATATAAAGAACTAATTCAACCTAAAAGCTTAAGCTGATAAGTGATGTATCTTCAATGGTTTTATATTATATCTCTCTAACAAGTTATAAGCCTTGTATAGCAATATTAACATCTTTCCCCAAAAATAAATAAATCAAACAACTTAATAGCAAGCACTTTAGAGTTTTCTATTACCTTCCAAAACGTGCAGCCCAATGAAGCGCAGTCCACCCATTGATGTCGCGGAAATTTATATTCACACCACAACTAAGAATAGGGTTCAAGGCCCACTCAAAACCCAACCCAGCAACCATGTGAATAATACCCTGCTCTTTCTTGGACAAAGAACAGCCTGTCTCTTCATCTCTTTCCTGGGATCTGCAAGAAAGCCACAACTGCAGCTTATCCTTTAGAAGCTCTTCAAGAAGCCAATCAATAGTACCAGATGAAGTTCCACTGCCAATTAGAAGAGCCTCTATTATATGGCTCCATGAATCATCATCAGCTTTGTGTTTTATGAGAGTAGCTCCAGGTTCTATGTTGTCATTGTTTATAGTTGACACGGAAAGGAGCATCTGCCCAAACCTAACAAGTAATAACAGTTCTTCTGGACTTCTAGAGGCTTCTTTTTCAAATGGAGTACAGTGGGTGCAACTATTGGTCTTATCCCGATACTCAAACTCTCTGACTTCGCTGCAGGACTCCCGGTTTCCAGAAGTAATGCACAGAGTAACCTTTCCAGGAAGGTGAGATGGAGCTTCACAACAGATTACACCATCCTGAATCATCTCAACAGGAACTTCAATATCACCAAACATACATGCCCAGGCAGAATCCGAGGGATGACAAAGGAAAGACCCAACAATGATTACCTATGCATAGAACATGGAGCTTTAGGAATCAAAATCAATAGTGTCATGTCATTTTAAGATAAAAATGTTGGGGGAAAGAAAAAAGAGACAAGATATATGCCCCAGCTTGTTAAGTCTTAAATGTCCAAAGCCACAAGCTTGAACAACATTTTGGTCACCTAGTTATTATAAATAGATTGGGCTTTATATACAATTGCATTATACCACAATAATATATAGATATCAACCATGTTAAGTACAGATTCTAAAGCTTTTTAGGAACCTGGTAAGCTACAAGCACCAATAATTATTAATCAAGAGAAAGAGTGCTTTAATCATTCAGAAGATACCCCTAACTTATGCAAAGAGTTAGCCTTGAAAGGCACAAACCTTTGTAGTCTCAGTGGCATAACCCCACTCTGGGGAGACTGTCTTAATATTAAATTTCTGTTTTTGTGCAACAGTCAAGCTTGAATCTGCATCCAGAGGTGCTCCAATTTGGCTTTGGTCAAACAATGTTGCATAGTAGTCAGAATTAGTTTCTTGTGTTTCCAACATAGAAGAATATGGACGAAATTTGACTCCACCAATGCCTTGAGGTAGTGAGAAAACATCTGGTAACATGGGATGAGTATCAGAGGTTGAAGAAACTCTTAGATATGCCAAAAAAATTGCCAAGTTAATCAGGTGAAATTAAATCATACAGTTTTCAGCATTATTACTGTTGAAGTTTAGCCAGTTATTGTTTTCCTGGTTGGCAACTGGTTCCCTTCTTGAAGAAGATGGTGAGTTTTCCTGCGTTAAGTATCGAACGTTTCAAGAGTTGCAGAAACACAAAAAAAGTCATTTGAACATCTGAGCAAACATAAGTTGCAAAATGATATAAATTATATCAGATATGTCCTAGAAATACTCACATTTCCAGCTGGCATATATGCATTTTTCTGTGGTAACTTGGCCGCAGATGAGGACTTACATGATTCCAGCATCTTTGTCCAAGATAAAGCCTCTTCATTTCCATCTGGGCAATCATGGTCTAGTAATTCATGATAACATTCACCACTATCACCTATAAGAAAATTACTTTGGCATCTATTACTTTCCTCTCTTCCCAGTTGATGTTTAATTATAATGAAGAGGAGAAAATAAACTACAAAGAGTTTCACTTGAAATTCAAAGTATGAAAGCAAAAAAGGTTTTGAATGGATGGATAACTAATTTATAATGAAAAACTTAGATCAGAGATAAAAAACCACAATAACTTCATAAGTAAACCTTCAGCCACTAATGTAGGAACAGCAAACGAGTTCCTGGAGCAGGGTGAGTGTCAGAAGGCCAATCGTGCAGTGTATGGGTCCTGAATGGGAAAGTCAGCTTTAAACAATCGGACTTCAGATATCAATGAAAAGCTCGTTTTGAGCCTTTTGTCCTTACAACCTGGTTTTACCCAATCGAGCCTGATTTTGAGCCCAAAATCCATTGTTTAATCATGTATTGAGGCCATTTTTTGTATTTTCCTTCATTTTTTCCTTAACTTTACTATTTTCCTTGTCTAATTAGGAGTCCAAATTAGGGTTGGCAGTCACCACCCGATGAGTACATTATGTTCTGTTCTTCTTAGCATCTTTTTGAATAATATCCCAGCCTTTTCTCTCAAACTTTTAGTATGCTTGTTATTATTAACAGCTTAGTTGATTGCTAACCTTGTGTTCACATCACTCGTCGGCCAAGTGCAATGTATCAAGACTGGAATACTTCTTCTATTTATTTTGTCAACCATAAAAGAAGAAACACATTTTTTCATATGTTGCATAACATTAGGAATTTTCCAATTAAACCTTTATAGCCTGTTCCACATTTTTATACAAGAAACCTAGTTATGAGGAATTGGTTTTGAATCAGATTTTTTTTATGGTTGCTTGACTCACAATAAGCATCCAAAACATTTTGAAGCTTCACATGAAACAACAAACATATAACAATCAGGTAATTAAGCTTCCGCAAGAGAAATTCACCAGAGAGTGGCACCAAACAAGAAGATTCATGGCTATGACGGCTGTGAATAAGTTAATCTAAACAAGCGTGACATCAATTTCACTCAACAATTACAGAAAACTAGCTGTGCAGGTCGAAGATGCCTCAATCATCAGTTAGATAAGTAGAAGACAAACGTCTATATTAAGGACTCATCACTCAGATATTTCACTGATTTAAAGTATGTATGCAGCTCATGTTTGTCTAAATTACCTTGTCTTCCATTATATCCATCATAAAATAGCCCATGTTCATCTGGTCCATGGAAAGTTGCAGATTTCTCTTGCATGTAGATCACCCCTTGATTGTTTTGAGGGTTTGAATCATGTGCAGTTTCGTGCTCATTGCAGAAGGGAGGAATTTCTTTAAGGCTGTCCTCGTTCAAACTTAATTGCTCCTCCAATCGGCGCAAAGCATGGGTAACCTCGAGTTCAGTTGAGGTTCCTGATTCTGTATCTGTTCCATCCAAGTGACCCATTCCATTGTTCCCAATTAATATATCAGAGGAAACTTCTACAGATCCAGTGGAGAAACTCTGATTAGGTTCATATGAATCACCAAGTATGGATGTTGTTGACCCAGGGCTCTGACTAAATGCAGAAGAGGAACCTGGTGACAATTGTATGCCAGGCCCAGAACTGGGCTTTCCCTGTAACACATGAGTGTAAACGGTAATGCAGAAATCAGCCGGGCTCACAATCCTATTGCTATGCACAGGGTGAATAACAAAATATGATCAAATAATTGCCATCCAGGAAACCAAATATGATTCATAAGAAGATTTAAGTATATCTTCACTTGAGGCCTTAAGCCATCAAAAAAATAAATTAATTAGCGAAGAAAAACAACAGGACATTGCAAATCTTAGGAATAATCATTGACTTTTTTTTATTCTTGAATCTGTTGTCCTTATCTTGGAGAATTAAATACCAAAGCTTCACAAGTAAGAAAATGGTTATCCAAGGGGCATCTGGTCTCAAAATTAGGATTTAGCAGATCAGATGTAGACAACTGTATAGGCAAGGTTCTGGTTGGTAGCTCAGCAGAAAAAGAAGTTCATATCTAAGGTAGCATACATACAAGGACATTTACAAGGGAGTTTTAAAAATAGAAAACAAGGGAGGTCAGAAAAAAAATCTACAGTTACAATATGGTAGTGATATTAATGGTCAATAAAAGAAAAAATTCAACAAACCAAAGAACAAGAAAATATAAATAGCTCATGGACTATTACAGGAGTCCTTTACATAAAGTAAATATAAAAGAACATGAAAACAGGGTTGAAATTTCAAAAAAAGGAGGTATGTGAACAAAATTATTTTAGTTTCTCAAAAGAAAAGAGAAAAGGGAAGAAGTGTGTAAAATAACTAATCAGAAACAGGTTAGCACAGTGAACTATCTTGAGCAAAAGGACTCCTGTCCCCAGTTTTTCTGGAGGGACACTACACACAAGCTCCAAGGACAATTATTATATTTATCTGAAATCATGTTCTGGAGACTCACCTCATTTGTTTCTCTGTAATGCACAAGAACAATATGCTCATATGCCCTGTCATGAAACAAAAGTAAATGAATGATTATGAACAACTGCTACAACAACATATAAACGAACATATCTCAATAATAGTGAAGTATATTGAAGGTTGGTTGTATTTTAAAGTCTAGATAATTTAATCTTGGTAATTTATTTAACATTTAGTTACCATTAAATAACCATCTCACGAGCTAGAGCTATTAAGTGAAGGCCACTTGATAAGACACAGGTCCACCTATCTATGTTAATAAATTCCAGAGTTAATTAGAAAAATGAAAACTTGTGACCACTTGTTCACTGGATCTGATATCAACTTAAAGTTGAGGTATTAAGTGTGCCACACAAGGGTTACATTTATAATAATAAGATATATGAGCTTGGGCCCTATTTACATGATATGGGACAAACTAACACAACTTATTATATACATTATAACATCAGTATGAGCTTTTACCAAAATTTGCATGTTTATATGTTCAATTTAAAGGATACAACATGTAGTGATAAGCAAAAAAGGTTGAGGGATATGCAGATAGCTGATAGTTAAATTTTACTCACGGATCCAACATCCAATAGCTCCGCCTTTGGAAAGTAGGGTTCTGCTCTCCATGTGCATAGTAACAATTTAAGGCTTCAACATTTCCAACCTAGTCATGCAGATTAATATGACCATTCACATTTAGGAAACCAATATCCATTGCAAAACAAATGCTGTCCCAAAGTCATAAATATAGCAACAATATTTTGAAAATATGCTAAAAAAGTACCACTTAACAGAAATAAATTATATCTACCAGATAAAAAGGGTAATTGATAGACAACTAAATTATTTTTTTCCCACAAGCATCTAATGTGCAGAGATGGACTAGGAAATAAAAATGATAATGAAACTTCGATTGAGGATTTTAAAATATTTTTCAATAATACTTTCTGTCACCACTCAACATGTTTGAGACATCCATCGAAGTTTAAATATATCCTTTCTAACAATTCAGAAGCAGTAACAATTTTCCCCCTCTTACATATACATTTATGGACTGCATTTCCACAACTGAGACCCCCTCTTAGATACTTGCTAATAAGCTAATGAGTTTTCCTTTTAAATGGAGGGCTAACAAGCATTACAACATAGACACTTGTAATGCACCTTAAGCCGTTCGTGTGCTTCTCCCACAGTTCTTCCATCTCTTTTCTTCCGCCAGCTATGACCATCTCGACGGAAGAAGCGCAAGACTCTTTTATTAAACAGAAACAGGGATCCACCTGTTAAGAATATCAATTGATAATGTTACCAGTCAGCAATTTATAGTCATTCTCAAGAAACAAAAAAGAACAGCAAAAGGCAGTCATTTTTTAATTCTAATTATCAATTCAATAAAGAGAAAACAGATGTTACTGGTTGGCTGTTGCGGTGGTTCATGGGTGAACTGGTACTTTTCATGATTCTTTAAAATGTACATCACTTCTGCAGGCTTCAGCCATCTCGTTTGAGCTTCTTGATACAGATCTTCAATATCGTATTCATAACCTGGAACCACAATGATAAACAAGACAAATAATTTATAATCCTTCCTATCACTTTTTTTCTCTCCCTAATTAGAATGTAAGACTTTGTTGAGATGGGGATAGTTGAAGAAAAGAATGAATCCTCTTCCTGCATTAACGAGAACTGCACGATGTAACTAATAACTTAACTTTTTCTTCTCTATACTGCACCAACCAATTATTCCAATATTCGATATCACTTGGAAGCAGAATGTTAATGGAGCAAAATAATTTAGTACATTAAATCAAATTGAAACATGTCCTTCCATTCTAAAGCATGTTACAAAGAATTTACTAAAATGCTTTATTATCAGTGCGAGTATTTGATTTTAAATGAAGTCATAATAATGCATAACAGATTCTAAAACCCAAATGGTCCCTAAAAGTATCTATCTCATAAAAGGTACACAGAATCACAAAGCCCCAAGTGATGTGGTTCACTTCAACTACCTACTCCAGAATTCAAACCAAGTCAAATTCAATTCATTATACGTATCAAAATCAAAACATCCCAATTTTCCAATTGAATAAATAAAAAATATTATTAGTATTAAGGGAAAATAAAAAAGTAAACAAGTTCACCAGATGTCATGGTATTGAATCAGGAGAATGAAAAGCTAGAAGTAGAACTGGACAGATTGCAGACAGAGCATTTTTGAAACCGGAGAGGCTGATAGATTTGCTGCGTTGCGCTCTACAAGACTATAATTACTGAAACCAAGAAGAAGAAGAAAACGAGAAAAGAGTGAGCTGATTCAGCACAAAGACAAAGCTCGAAAACCGAAGAATGGATCAGAGAACAGAAATTGCAAAAGCAGAAAGCTAATACTTACAGTTGGATTTGGTTGGGGTTCAGAATTGAGATTAAGATTAAGGTTAAGGTTAAGGCGGTTTTATTAAACAACTTGGCGACGACGACCAAAGACTAAGAGTTGTTGTAAGAAAATTTACTTCAGATTTTAGATTACCATGTTGTATTGTTCTTGTTTTGCTCTTTCCCACGTTTTTTTTATGACTTCACCATTTTAATTTACTTGGAATTGGAGTTATAAAAAAAGACTTACGAGTGTTGTAGCAACTAACAAGTTTGATTTTTCTAAGCAGCACACACAAGTAACACAACCGGATGCTCATTTTATATATATATATATATATATATATATATATATATATATATATAGGCAGGATCCTTTGACACCGGTGTCAAGTTTAAAATTTGACACCTCATATGAGAGCCATATATATATATGAGGTAGGATCCTTTGACACTAGTGTCAAATTTAAAGTTTGACACCTCATCTGAGAGCCGTTGGATCAAAAAAGATCAATGATATCACATGCTTACAAATCCGAGTCGTTGATCTTTTTTGATCCAATGGCTCTCATATGAGGTGTCAAATTTTAAACTTGACACCGGTGTCAAATGATCTTACCTATATATATATATATATAGGATCCTACCTCTATATATATATATATATATATATATATATATATATATAGGTAAGATCATTTGACAGCGGTGTCAAAATTCAATTTTGACATCTTAATATATATATATATATATATATATATATATATATATATATATATATGGAAAAGTATCTCTCCAAACAAACACAGGCTTATCGTCAAATGTCTCTTCTATTACGAAGACCGCCGGGTCGTGAAGTTTATCTGGGAGATATTTTTTATTTGCATTCGCGTCTTTTGAAAAGAGACGCTAAATTAAGTTCTCAGTTAGGTGAAGGAAGTATGACTGCTTTACCAATAGTTGAGACCCAATCGGGGGATGTTTCAGCTTATATTCCCACTAATGTAATTTCTATTACAGATGGCCAAATATTTTTATCCGCAAATCTCTTTAATGCTGGAATAAGACCTGCTATTAATGTGGGTATTTCTGTTTTGGATATAAAGTTATATCCAGTGAGCTCAAAATAACGTCGTTTTGGGTTATAAGATTAAAATATTATAATGATAAAGACTAACATAACCCTGCAATATATTAGAATTACAAAAACACCTTAATTTCCGTCTCAAAATGACGTCGTTTTGGGCTCACCGGAGATAATTTTATCTCCAGTGACTTGAGATATCCTTTACCTATATATATATATATATATATATATATATATATATATATATATATATATATATATATATATGGACTTATCGTTTCTTAAGCTGCTTGATACAATGTTATCTCCGGCTATTAAATCATAACCGTACAAAGATCGATCAATGGTGATAAAGGAAGAGAGAGAAAAATTAAATCATAACCATTCAAAGGTGAATCAATAAATATAAGGAAATAAATAAACAAAACGACGTAGTTTTGGGATGGCCGGAGATAAACCTCAAGCAGCTTGAGAAATGTTTTTCCCTATATATATATATATATATATATATGACAGATTATATTTACAAACTTTTTTTGTTTACAAACTCTTGCAAATTACATTTTCTTCTTCCGGGAGAACACCCGGAAGAAAATAGTATAATTTGTCAAAAAAATTTGTAAACGAATCTTTCCCCATATATATATATATAAATTACTTTTATCGACATTATTTATATTACTATTAACTGAATTTTATCATTTGTTTTATTTATTTATGATTTTCGTTTTTAATTATCGGTTTAAATATTCAAATATAAAATAAAGTCTTTATTACACAGTGAATATTTTAAATAAATATGAAAAGGATAAAATTTAATTCCTACTATTTAATTGTATTTTTACTTTTTATTTGAATATTTTTTCTTATTTTGTATCTTATTGTATGTAAATTAGAAAATAGGTAATGTCAATTAATATATTAGTTTAAATAATATAATAGCTTCTTATATAAAAAAAATTGTAGAATGTACTTAGAAACAATTTGAAGCTCTAAATAAGTCTCTGCTTTTACGTTAAAACAAAAGAATGTAAAAGTTTTTATTATTCGTTAATAATTAAAAAATTTAGAGTTCGATGTGTAGATATCGATTTAAAGGAAACTTATAGGGATAAATCTTTGAATTGTTTAATATGATTGTTTGGGAAGATTCGCTACTTAAAAATTAGAGTAATTTCTTAATTATTATACATGAGTAACTATTGAAAAATGCTTTTTGATTTTGTTTTTTTGGTTACAAATGATTAGCTATTTTTTAAAATGAATCACGGTTTATGTGTAAAAATATTTAAATTTTGAAAAATAAAAAAAAATGCAAATAGTTTTAATTAATCTTTATAAGATTATTCACTTTTACTTATGTTTTAGCAATAACACTAGGAGGAGGAATTTACCTGCCTGAGATGATACGTAAGTACTCAGAAAATGCCTAATATAATAATTGCGTGTGGAAATTTCGTTACAATTCAGCTCTAAAACGTAAATTTTGCTTTAGTTGGTAGTGAAAAGTTTTTTTAATTCTATAGCATTTCAGTCACATGCAATTGTCTCTTGTCTTGATTCTTCTTTTGTTTTTAACTCTATACCTCACTCACTTGCGACTTGCAACTTGCAACTTGCAATTGCTTTTATAAATCAATTTTTCCAATTTCCTTACTTTTGTTTATGTTAGCATACTTTAGGATTTAATTTAACTGAAAAATATAATAATTTATCACGGTACTTAAATAATTGTTTTCTTTCTACGAATAAATAATAATTTATTGAAATTGATAAAAGTTAAACATGTTGTGTTATAATAAACTCTATTTTTCGATTAGGCTATTTTCAATAAGCATAACATATTAATATATCATCTTTGCAAGATCTGGACGTTATTGAACACGAGACAAGATTCTCTGTGAATGAGTTTTCAAGATAGAGTCTAAGTTGACATTAATCCTGTTGGGTTTGCTCTTTTACTAAAGTCCAAATGAGTTATTAGTATGAGAAGAGCCCAAGGAACCTAGAGCCCAATGAGCTAGGGTTTCTTGGAACCCATATAAATAGTACCTCTTAAGTCATCAGCTTAAAAAAGGTCTTCTTTGTGAGAAAGAGGCAAGCTCTGAATCTAATCAGTGCCCACACACTTCCCCTTCCTCCTCGAGAGATAGTTTGGAAGATCTGCCACAGTCCAGCTACAAGGAGGTTGTTCGTGCTGCGGCGCTGAGGTGAGCTGTTCGTGAAGAGGAATCCTACAAGGAAAGATTCTACACGAGACCTGCGCACCGAGAGGTAATTGTGAAACAAGGATGATTTGGTAAGCATACCAATGTACTAGGTCCTAAACCGCTTCCGCATAAATCTAAGATTTCCTACAATTGGTATCAGAGCCTTGGCTGTACATTGGTATGTGAATCTAGTTTCACTATTCATGTAATTAGTTTTGCTTCTTGAAATGTGGCACCTAGGGTTCTAGGATTATGGTATGAATCTAGCATGTGCATTTTATAATTCATTTTCATAAAAGTTTAAATTTTAATCGATAAAAATGCTTTAATCCATGGTTAGGGTCTCTCGTGTATTTCTCGATTTGTAACAAGGAGGCTAATCCCATATGATTAGGTTTCCTCCTTGCTGTTTTTATTTATTTTCGGAATTTCTGTGTATTTTTCCAATATTTTGTAAAAGTTCAAGATCGAGAAACCGCGAGTAAGATGCGCAGTCAGTACTGTCGGAGACTTTTAGAGGACTTCCCGATCTCGGAATGGGGCGATCTATATATGGTTGGAAAGATGACGGAAAGACGAACGCAACGGTGGGTGGATCGTCGCCATCGGAGCCTTCACGCTCCTCCACGCGCCTCCACAAGCGTATGAGAGTGGCCGCCACTCTCCGGAAAAGAATGGGAGAGTGAGGGAGCGTCCGGCCACCTTTTTGGGTGATTCCGGCGGCGGTGCACTCGTCTCTACGTGGCGGTCATTCCCCTGGAGTTTCAGCTTGATTTGACTTCGGGTGACGGCGCGGCAGACCTGACGGCTAGGGTTTCTCTTTCGCGTCCTAGGGTTTCTCGCCAAAGGATTGGGTCTTTGGACTTTTGGGCCCATGAAACCCTAAAAGGGCTTGAGACAGATACTATGGGCTAGGCGAAAGTCGAATTCCAAAGTTGTATTATTTTATTTTATTTTATTTTCTTTAAAATAGGAAGGCCACGGATTAAAGTAATTATGATTTATTATTTAATGCTTTTATTGAATGAAATGAATTATATGTGCGATTAACATGATATTTGCGATAACATGTCATATAGGATATGAAGGTGCCATATTGCTGCATGATCACATGTCATACGTGCATATTTAATATTATGTCATTACCGACTAGTATGATAGTTTATGCGCGTAGTTTTGATTTTAAATATTCCGGTAAAATAAAATTATGATTATTATGATTTTGGAAACAAAATCTAGATTAATGGTTATATTAATTTCGAAAATTAATTTAATTATTATGATTTTGGTAAAATCTAGAATAATCAAATTGATTAATTTTGGAGTTTAAAATCAAGACAAGTAGTAAGAAAATTTCCTAAGAGAATTTTTTTATTTTGCGAGTAATTTATGGGTCTACTAAAATGGTCATGTGTTAAACACACGCTGCATACCACAATCATGTATCATGATTGTGTGAAGCACACGCTGCCTATCATGACCGGATTTTAGGACCTTAATGATTTCAAAATTCAGATAAGTTAAGTGATGCACGTTCATCGGCGCTCTTGCTTACATAGTTTTTGAAATCAAATAAAGGATACTCTCAATTAAATAATTCTTGGAAATTGGAAAATATTGCTTATGTTGAATGGAAGGAGATTTAAATTAAGAAATTAATTTAACCTTCCAACGCATTATAAAGACCATTAATAAAATAATAATGTGAAGTCTCATCGAATAAGCATGATTGGATTTTATTAGATTGGACCTAAATAATTATGGGAGGAGATTTAGATTAAGAAATTAATTTAACCTTCAGGCGCTTTGTGGGCCTATCAATAAAATAATCATGTGAGACCCCAACGGATTAGCATGACTGGATTTTATTGGGCCTTAATAATTTCAAAATTTTAATAAAGTATTGTACGGCCCATCGTCGATAATACTAAGTTATTAAAGATAATTTTGAAATTAAACAATGAATTCGACTGGGCTTATGAAAATTCTCAAACAAAAATGTTGAATGGGTGAAGGTTTTAAAAATTAATTAATTTTAAAACCTGCGGGCTCCATTTGTGGGTTTATTAGTGAAATGGTTATCGCTGAAGCCCCATCGGATAAGGATAATCAGATTTCACTAGATTAAATCTTAATAATTTCAAAATTTTAGTAAAGTATTGTACGGCCCATCGTCGACAATGCTTAGACACTAAGGATAATTTTGAAATTAAACAATGGTTAATTACATTCAACTTTGGTAAAATTGTTAACCCTCCCATCGAGGCTCTGGCAATGGCACTGAAGGCCCAAATAACAATTTTGGTTTTTACAAGTGACTTGCCCATCGTAAGCCTTGTAAAGATAAACTGAAGGATTGTTAACAATAAACAAGAGTAGTTATGAGAATCTACTTGCACTTCGTTTGTTTATTGCATTATTTGTTTGTAATTGTGTGCTTTATATGTTTTTCAGAAAATATCTTAGAAATGATTTTGAGTCGAAAACCTCTAGATGGTACCAACTATGAAAAAGTGAAAAACAATTTTTTTTTTTTTTTTTTGATATTGTTCTAAAACATGGAAGCTAAAATTTGTCCTGACAATGCGAAGGCCATAGCAACCTGCAGAGAATGCGTCTAAGGAAACTAATATGCATTTCTCAGATTGGAAAAGGGCAGATATGGTAGTTCGCTGCTATATTATTGTCAGTCTTTCCAAATACTTGCAGAAGCAAGTGTACATGATTAAGAGTGGAGTAAAAATGCTTCAGACTCTTAATGACATGTTTGCTGCGTCTAGCAGCTCTGCTAGACAGAATGCAGTCGGTGCAGGTTTTGCTAAGAGTTTTGTTAAATCCAAAGGGAAACCCAAGGGTGGTAACAAGAACAAAATGACTTGTTTATCAGTTGTCAAACCAGTTGCTATGAAGAAGCCGCAAGGCAAGTTCTTCAAGTACAGACTAAAGGGACACTGAAAGAAAAATTGCCCAGAGGTGATGAAAAGAACCAGACATGGGCATATCAAGGCCTGATCAGTGAATGAATTATTGATTCAGGAATCACTGATTATGTTTGTTACTCTTTGTAGTAGTTCAAACATGGCATACCTGTCAGCAATGGACATAGATATTTTAAGCTTGAAAATGGGAACTTGTGTCTGCATTTGCAGTAAGACAAGTTATTTATAAGACTATGGTTTTGGGTGACTGTTTATTTGTTCCAGATTTCAAGAGGAATTCAATTTTTGTTAGTTGTTTTGGTTAAAACATGGGTTGACAATGCAATTGATTCCTCAGTTACATTTCGAAGTTCATCTTCGTCTTGTTTGTTCTGGTACATTGTTTAAATAGTCTTTATTACCTATGTCCTATAACCTTTTTAAATTTGTTATGTTGAATGGAAAGGATGATGAACAAGGATTTTCACCAAAGAAATAAAAGTTTCAAATGAAACATAACTTTGGCCTTTGTGATTGAGTCACATTATCTCAAGTAGAAAATATGTTTTAGTTAAAAGAGATACTGAAAGTTCAAGAATCTTTTAACTAACAGCTACATGTTAGTCCTATTTGGAAGGTAAAGTGGCCAAGCAATCCTACAAGGGCCAAAAAGGTTTGCGCAACTATTCAACTGGAACTGGTACATACTAATGTATGTGGACCAATTAGCGTTCAGACCAGAAGAGGTGATGAGTACTTCATTATATGAATGTTTACTCTGGATTTGGACAGATGAACCAAGTGCGCCATAAGTCTAAAGCTTTTGGAAATTCCAAGAGGTTTAGTCTGAGGCAGAAAAGCATGTAGGTGTTCAAATCAAAAACCACTTTGGTCTACTAAAGTGTTTGGCTACCTGTCTGGTAATTTCAGGTCTTACCTGATTTAAGAGGGGATAGTTTTCGTAACTGTCAACTCTAAGAACGCATTAGTTGAATGAAGTTGCAGTATGCAAAAATCAAACATTTCTAGACTTGGAGAAGATCATGTTCAGTTATTCATCTTTGTCAATATTGTTCAAGGGAGATGCCTAAGAGAAGGAAATGTACCTTCTTAACTTGGTTCCGTCAAAGTTTGTTGTAAAGACACCTAAAGAATTATGGAAGGGGTGCAAGCCCAGATCAAACCATATTCGAATTTAGGGTGCTACGACACACGTCCTACAACAGCAGTCAAATGAGATGGAATCTTGTATGGAAGTGTGCATATCTTTTGGCTACCCTAAGAGAACTAGGGATGATTTCTTATTTAGTCTTAAGGACAAGATAATCTAAGTGAGCACTCACATGATTTTCTTAAAGGAGGACTAGATAAGAAATTATAAGCTCTTAAGTTAGGTTATTCTTGATGAGATTTATCTCAGATCAAGAATTTCCAGAATCTCTAGAAGCTTCATCCATTGTTCCCTTGATTGTTCAAGAGGGGATAGATATATCTCTAAGTGAACAAACAAGATAACCATTATTGGAAATTCAACATGATAATATATAAGTGAAACTAGTAGAAATATTAGTATCGCATGTAAAGGAACAATATCAAGGATAAGCGGATCCTCAAGAAATTGAAGATCCATCATTTGACCCACTCTTTGTTTTACCTATAAATACACAAGGTCTAGTGCAATACATTCGTAGTGGGAGAGAACCTTGTTAACTCTCAAGTTGTCTCTTGTTGAGTGATATTTATCCTACTAGTTACGATAATGCACTAGAAGATGTTGTTGATCAAGTGTTACTCAGGCTATGAACAATGAGTATTTCAACTCCGTTCGGTCCTAGTAAAGACACCAAGAGGGGTAAAACCCACAAGGTGCATGTGGACATAAAAGACAAAGAGAGGATGGACAGAAAGGTGAAAACCTTCAAAGCCAGCTTGGAGGCATTTTTTGCCAGACGCCATGCTTGAGTCTATCCAGATTCTCTTAATTGCTATTAAGTCTCAATTATGAGATTTCATTTTGGGAGTTGGATGTCAGGATATCTACATACAACAACCAAAAGGGTTTATAGCAAATGAGTAGGAACACACGGTATGCAAGTTGTGAAAGTCTATTTCATAGACTTAAGCAAGCATCCAGGTCTTGAAACATCAGTTTTGATCAGGTTATCAAAATTTTGATTTTGAGATAACCTTTGAATGATGTGTATTTGTATGTAAAGGATACAACGGAAGACAATAGCTTTTCTGGTACTTTATGTATATGATATGCTCCTTATTAGAAACAATGTGAAGGTAATATCAAACATAAAGAGTTGGCTAAGTTAGTGTTTTGGTATGGAAGTACTGGGGAAGCCAATTATATTCTTGGTATAAAACTCTTATGAGACCGGAAGAATAAGTTGTTGGCATCACCTCAGGCTACTTACATTGACAAAACCCAAAATTCAACATGAGAATTCTAAGAGAAGAATTATAATTCTCAGATGTGGAATCCATCTTCCTAAGGAGTGACCAAAGACTTCTAAGAAGGAAGAATGCATGAGCAAGATATCTTATGCTTTGGCAAAGGTAGACTCACGCATATCATGTTAGGCGTTAAACCAGACATCTGTCACGTAGTGGGAGTAGTGAGATAGTACCATTTTGAACCTAGAGAAATACTAGATTATTGTTAAGCATGTACTCAAGTATCTTTGGAGAACGAGAGATCATATGCTGGTATATTCTAGTGGGAGTCTTGAAAAGCTGAGTTTTCAAAAATTCAGTTATTTCAAGTGGATATTGACTCAAGAAAATCGACCTCGAGCTATGAGTTTTTCACTAAACTCAGATAGCATTAGAGGTGGATCTTGCAGACCCAGTTACTAAGAGTTTGCCTGAACTTGTGTTCGAGAGGCATGTTACTTCTTTGGGTCTAAGGAGGATCCCAGACTTGCATTAAGCAAGTGAGAGTTATTGGTTTCATTGTGCTCTTGGAGTAAGACGATGAAACAATAGAATAATTTTCTGAATTTCATAAATAAGATTTTATTTATTTATTTTGCGCACTATTTACAAACATAAAGGTCCGGATCAAATTGTGGAGTATATGATCATATGGATACGTTCATAGAGGACATGATCATAGGTTCTCACGATTGATGAATGGATTCACAGCTGTTAAATAAAGTTGGGCACTTTATTTAGGCTGCAATATTTTATGAAATGGTTTTGTCTGAATCATTGTAAAATATTGGTGTGAGTTAACATTCACATCGAAAGGATCAAGGAGAGATTTGATTAAGGTTGTTTTTCTGTCATAAGGTATCAAATCTCTAGTTAACTATAGTTATGTAATTGCTCTTAATCCTGAGTTTATTATAAATAGGTAATCAAATAGTTTTCATTCTTTGATTTACCAACGGGTGAGGTTCGATCTATTGACGGCCAATAACTCAGTATTTTGGGAGTGAGATTATTTGATTATCGGTATTTATGAGATAAACAACATGGAATTTG
This sequence comes from Gastrolobium bilobum, assembly GCF_033153095.1. Lineage (NCBI taxonomy): Eukaryota > Viridiplantae > Streptophyta > Magnoliopsida > Fabales > Fabaceae > Gastrolobium > Gastrolobium bilobum. Next base: position 43,542 of record NW_026898776.1, on the reverse strand, counting down.
TAGGATATGTCCCCTTGATATGTTTCGGTACTTGGATATTAAAGACACTGGCCAATGCATGTAATCCATTAGAGAAACTATCATAGTCAATGGAATAAATAATTGATTGAGTTACAGAAAACTTGTCAATCAATTATAGACATTCTACAAAGGGGCGATGCATATTCATGTTATAAGTGTTGTTAATCTTGGAGTTCAAGTTCGGGCTTTTAGTGGAGTAGCACCGAATTAGATAATCATTCGTTGATTATCAAGAGCCTTGATTAATAACAGATGGTAGATCCCCAAGCTAGCTTGAGACAAGGGATGGGGTATTTTTCGGATAGATGATGACTTATGGGTTACATGATCTTGGGTTTTACGACTCAAGTTTGTATCCAAAAGAGCAAGTGGGAGATTGTTGGGTTTGCTCTTTTACTAAAGCCCAAATGGGTTATTAGTATGAGAAGAGCCCAAGGAACCTAGAGCCCAATGAGCTAGGGTTTCTTGGAACCCATATAAATAGTACCTCTTAAGTCATCAGCTTAAAAAAGGTCTTCTTTGTGAGAAAGAGGCAAGCTCTGAATCTAATCAGTGCCCACACACTTCCCCTTCCTCCTCGAGAGATAGTTTGGAAGATCTGCCACAGTCCAGCTACAAGGAGGTTGTCGTGCTGCGGCGCTGAGGTGAGCTGTTCGTGAAGAGGAATCCTACAAGGAAAGATTCTACACGAGACCTGCGCACCGAGAGGTAATTGTGAAACAAGGATGATTTGGTAAGCATACCAATGTACTAGGTCCTAAACCACTTCCGCATAAATCTAAGATTTCCTACAAATCCATATTCCGAAGCAAGCACCTGCTAATACCCACCTAAATTGACCGTGTCTATAGTCATTTGTCAGTTCATGCAAAATTAGATCATAAGAGAGAATCTTAATTGTTTATTGAACGATAGTAAAAGATAAAAAAAAATTAAGATAAAAAATGATATAAACTAACCATTAATTTATTTATAAATAATTGAAATTCGCCTCCTATTATATTTTCATGTTAAATAATACATAAAAAAAAAAATTCATTTCCGTCAACCACACGAATTACATGTGTTTAATAGCTTTGTAAATATTCAAGACACGTGGAAAAGAAGACCAATATGAATATTATATACATTTTATTCTTGAGTGGGCTATAATTTCGTATTGTACTCAATATTCGAAGTTTCCTGTTTTGCCTGTTTACTGCTTACGCTAAGCGGGTGTTTGGTTCAGGAGTTTTGTATTGTTTTTCAGGAAAGTGATTTCTGTCCTACTCACTTGCACACGTTTGGTTCACGGAGGTCTTCAATTTTATCCATCAAAACGAGTTGCCTAGCTGTCATGTTTTGCATGTTAAAAAGCAACAAAAGCACTGTTCCAGAAAACATCTTGGAATGTGATATTTGTCTTTGAAAATCGAAAAAGTGAAAAGTGGTACAAATAAGTGACACAATTACCCCCACACGTGAAAATGATAATTGGTCCTATAGAGTTATTTTTAAAAGGATAATTTTGTAATTTCAATAAGTTTTCCCATCAATATTTATCTTCAACCAAACTCACATTCAGGAATTTCACTCCATTTTTTTGATAAAATTTTGTCTAACCAAACAACTTTTTTAAAATTTTTCTATCTAACTCACTTTCCCTGCATATCCTTAGTAATTACATTTTCCTAATAAAATTCTTTTTCACCTTAATCAAACACCCCTTAAAAATACCACTTGCTCAAAAGTCTGGAAATACCACTTGCTCGAAAGTCTGGACAACAGTGATTATAATACCAGTGTTTCCAAAAAGATTTTCTACACGAAAAATTCGTGTAAATTTGTTACATCACATAGCCAACTTCCTTTGCATATACGACATGTTTTTGGTGACTACATAATTTGTTACCTGTACAAGCAAATTAGGGCTTTGAGAAAAGTAAGACACATGGGAGCTTACTAGAACTTCGCTACGAGGCATAGACGCATAGCGAACTAATTCCAACGTTTACAAAAAAAAAAAACAGTCGTTGGATCACGTATTTGACATGGACAAATTCATTATACAGTGTAACAAACTATATCTAACGAATAACTACCAATTGACTGCCTATATAACACCCCCCAAACCAAATTCCCCACCCCAACTCTCTCTCACTCTCCAATTAAATATTTCTCCTGGCTCAGCAGAAATTTATTGGACTTTATAGCGAAATTGACATGTGTCAGCAAAAATTTGTTGTGCCCTATAGCGAATTTCTCATTAGTTGCCATGTGTCATTTTTTGTGAGAGCAATATCTATTTTGCTATACTCCGTAGCGAATTAGATATTGCCTGGCACATGAAGGTCAGATCAGCTCAACTAGTTTACTATGTCCTATAGCCAATTTCTATGAGGCTGCCACATATCTTGCATTTCTCATAATATGGACTGACATTTGATCACCTAATTTGCTTATGCCAGTAACGAATTAGGTAGTTACCAAAAACGTGTAACATCATAAAGTTCGCTATATAATATAACGAATTTGTACTGATGGCATATTTGAAAAATTTCACTATTAGTATGATATATTGAAAAATCTTTTTGAGAACAGTGGCATTGGTTACTGTCCCCAAAAGTCTCAATAGCTAAATTAATAAATGAAAAGGAAAATTATTGCAGGCAATCAGCCGTCAGTAATATATTAATATTATTTTGCTTAAAAAATATGGTGAACGAGGTTCACAAATTCATATTTGATTTAGTTTAATGTAACTGGACTTGGTGGCCCATCTTACAAATTGTGGGCTAAGCGGTTGGCCCATTTAATATAGCGTTTAACTCAATAATTCGATATAGCTTCTTAATTTAATTTTTATAAGATTTATATACTTTTTATGGCAGTATCAAAGTCTACTGTTTCTGTGTATGTAATAACAATGTACATGGCATTCACGTATATACTAATGAAATATTTTAGCTACATTAAATTTTAACTACTGTATAATTTTTTTTAAAAAAAAAAAAAAAAACTACTGTGTAAATTTTAGCTATTAAATTTTTTTGTTAATAGAGTTACTTCTAAGAACCAAACCGAAAACCATGGAGTGAACATATTTCGATCCTATTAGTAGTGGCAACCTTACTTACAAAAACATTTATATCTGATTCATCTCTATCTCCTCCCTCACATGCATAGTGATTTGAATGAATGGAGTATTCCTTGGAACTGAATCCAAAGCCCAAACAAACCTAAGTGCTTGTAATTCTTTGCTTCCAAACCACATAATCGGTGGAAGCTGAAACAGAAACCCACCCACCCCCCCAATTGCAATTAGCATATGAAGCAAGTTATTCTTAATCCAAATCCAAGTCTAATATCAAAGCATCACATGCAGTGAATGTGAATCCACAGTAGCTTAATCCCCGAAGCATCCTCTCACACACACACCGTGTTAATTTGTCCCCTCTAACTCACACTCCTTGATTTATATATTACATAATCGACCACAAGCTAGCATTGTGATTTGTGAGTTCCACTACGTACGTACTTGTCTAAACACAAACACAAACACAATCTCTAGTTGGAAAAAAAAAACATGTCGGACTGGGGCCCAATATTTGTGTCATTTGTGCTGTTCGTGTTGTTAACACCGGGCCTCCTATTTCAGTTACCTGGTCGATCAAGATATGTTGAGTTCGGGAATTTTCAGACAAGTGGTGCCGCCATTGTCATTCACTCACTCCTATATTTTGGTTTCATCTGTGTATTCTTGCTGGCTATTAAGGTCCACTTGTACCTCGGCTAATTCGTTCATATATCATTTTTATTTGGGGTATTGGAATTGAACTCTGTTCGGTCATGTTTCTGTTTTTCTTTTCTTTTCTTTTTTTTTCGCCGTTCTTATTTGTGTGTAATAACAACCGGGGCGTTCGTTCATGTGGTTGTATTCTTTTTTTCTTGCTTCCGAGTTTGTTCGATTGCTGTGCCTGTATTCAGTTTTTTCTTCTTAGAATGAATCCATGTACTTGATTTTAATTATCACTTGCATTTGAGATATTTAAAACAGAGTTCAACCCTGATATATCTGAATATATCATATAAGTGTGTGTTTCCGTTCATGTGGAGAATATGTTAATTTCGGATACTACAGCATATATTCAATTCAATTCAATTCAAGGCTTTATTTGATGTAATGCTGGACATAAAAATAAAAAATAAAATATAAAAGTTACAGAACTTGTGCAAAGTCACCACACAAGACCATGTTTGTTTCATTTTGATATTTAATTATTTCAAATTGCACGTTGTACTGGCTAGCTATGCTTGTATGTTCAGTAAACCGTAAACCCTAAATGAAATGGAAATATTCTTACATAAAATTAGTGTAGCTAAGTTAGGAGTATTAAATTAGTAAAATATTGACATTATTAATTCTGATTAAATAAATATTATTAGTTATTAGCGTGGTGGCTATTGACTAAGCTTTTTTCATGGTAAAACTTTCTATTACTGTCAAACATGTGGATCAACTAGTAATGAATTATTCTAACTTAATCAGTGATTTCAAATTTGAATCTAGATGTACTAAAATTTGATAAGAAAAGCTTTCTTGCCGTATGATGTTGCCTTACTCGAATTGGATTAATGGATGGATCTATGAATAATATTAAAATTTTTTTTTGACAACTTTCCACTAAAGTGGAGTCTTTCTTGTTCCACTACAAAACTTCCATCACAAGTTGAAAGCTTTTCACCACGCTAGAGTCCAAACAATTCTATTGTGGATAGAATAGAGGCGAAAACTTCATCAATCTCTTTCCCCCAAATAAAGTAACAACTTTTGGGGTGATGTTCCGCCGCAACCAATGCAATCTAATTGCATACACATTAAACTAAACTTGTTCAATAATCTCTCACAAATGGCGGTAGAAAATTTCTAGCTCTGGAGTCTAGAGCTATGAATTAAGAATTAATAAATACATTTTTTTAATTTTATGCAATAACATAAACGTTTGAACGATGTAACACTTCCTTTAAGAGAATTAATCCGGACTGATGAAACTGCTAGTCGGATAAAACCTTTATTAAAAAAAAAAAGGTAGAGGGGGAAAACTTTTTTAAAATGTCAAAGTTTCAAGAAAACAATAATTCATGTTGTGATATTCAAGTGTGATAAGTCTCACATTGATTGGTAATGAACTAAATGAAGAGTATATAAGTGAAAGGACCCATGAACCTAATGCCTTAAGGTCTTGGGTTGAGACATGGTGTCGGATCTACTTACTACGGTTGATTGTAGCTTAGCCCATTGGTAGTGTCCCCTGTCACAGGCTTCTCCCTGAACCCGCCTGATAGTGGGTATCAAAGTTGGGTTGAGCTATAGTTAGCTTGAGTATAAGTGGAAGGACCCACGAACCCAACGCCTTAAGATTTTTGGGTTAACGGTTGGTATAACTTAGCCATTGATGCGCGTGACAATTCAAACCACACGTACTCTCTCTACTTTGGCACTTTGAGATTTGTTCATTAAGTGTTGGGATTTCAGCTGTAGGCTATGAAACACCGAGACTTCAAAAATTCTGACGTGTCGTGTCCGACACTTTCCGACACTCCAATACTCATTGCAAAGACTAAAAAAGGGTTCAAAGGTTACGTTGCGTTGCATTTTGAGTTTCGACTATTAGATTTGTTGAATTACGATTACCATTTTATTGAGTTTAATATAAACATTTGAGATATCTTATATTTCTTTACAAAATTAATGGGTATTATAAGTGCAGCTTTATATTTTTATTAAATTATTGAATATTAAATATAATATAGACTACATAAATGAAAAATATTATATAGTATCAAAACGTGTCCTAACGTGTCGAAATTTAATATTTTTAAAATTAACGTGTCGGAGTATCGTATCGTATCGTATCCCGTGTCGGTGTCGGTGCAACATAAGTTGTAGGCATCATCACGTTCTAACTTAACATATTCTAAATGGAACGATTTATTACAATAATAGTTATATATTTTTTTGATAATCTAAGGGGGTTAACATCAATACCCCAAAGAGATCAATTCAATAAAATCATTTTGAAATTACAAGACAAAGATAAATCAGCCCAATACAAAGGCCAAATACCAGGGGAGGGTTTGAAAAAACACAAAAATTATTCTCAATAGTATAGTCTAAAGGATATTTAGAAAGCCAATCTGCACAACTATTTCCTTCTCTAAAAACATGAACCAGGTGAACTTCCCAATTCTCTTGTAACCATGCTTGAATCCGAGTCACTAAGCGAGACTCTCGAGCTGCTCTTCCACTGCTGGAGAGCAAAGTGATAACTGAGCTTGAATCACTTTCTAGGATGCAGCGTCTCCAACCTCTAGTCCAACCAAATTCGAGACCCTTGAGGACGCCCCATAATTCTGCATCAAAAGCTGAACAATGGCCAATATAGTTTGCAAACTCTTCTTTCCAATAACCATTTTCATCTTTTATAATTCCTCCACAAGCACCCATGCCATCACTCCTGGCTGCACCATCCGTGTTTAATTTCACTCAACCTGTGTCCGGAGGTAACCATCTAATAGGAACAGAAATGTAATTCTTGGTCAGCTTTGTCCCCTTAAAAGTTATCCAGGCTTGAGTATACTCACGGACCAGACTCTCAACGGACTGCACCTTGTATGCTTTCCCTTTTTTTCCACACCATGCACCTGATTGTTTCTCCACTGCCAAGCTAACCAAACAGTAACAGCAAAAACCAATACCAATGACCAGGGGGCATCAAAGCACAAAATAGATACATTTTGAATATTTAAGGAAAGCCAAGAATCTAAATTAGTATCAAAGAAATCATTTATCAAAATTGGCCTCAAAAGATCAGACCAAACTTTTTTAATCTTAGGACAGTCACGTGCCATATGAATAATGGATTCTTCATGAAAATTACAAATAGGACAGCTAGGAAAACACAATCTAAAGTTAGCCAGGAAGCTCCTAGTTGATAGACGATGATGAGCAGTCTTCCAACGAAACAAACTTATCCAATTGGGCCTATTTAAATTCCAAATGGTTGACCAGAATTTTCTGTCAATACCATTAGAATTATTCTAATTTAGCAATGTAAAATAAATATTTTTCACAGAAACTTCATCTGATCCAATTAAATTCCACCATTTTCTGTCCATACCATTAGATTCATAAGGAGGCATTATGCTTCTAATAATTTGAACACAATCATCAGGAAGAAAATTAGATATATTCTCATAATCCCAAGTTTCATCATGAGTAACATAATCAATTACTCTCTTAACAACCTATGTTGGGGAAATTTGAGTAATAGTTCTGTTTGCAAGTTTTTCTCCAATGTTTACCCAATGGTCCTCCCAAAATAGAACAGAAGATCCATCACCCACATCCCAAACCAACTTGGGTTTAAGCTTATTCCAAACATCACACATAAATTTCCAAAGACGAGAATTACCATTCTTCCAAGTTAAATCAGTCTGATTATTGGATACATTTGTGTACTTAGCTTTTAGTACCTTCACCCAAAGCTGATAAGGATCATTAACAAAATTCCAAACTAGTTTTCCCAAGAAAGCTTCATTCATTACTTGGAATTTCCTCAACAATAGTTATATTTTAAATATTAATTGAGATAATTTTAAAGTTTATAGTAATGTCAGTTTTCAAAAAGTTTGAAGTTCAGATAAATTAATGTTCTACAAAAAAAAAATAACTCAGTAGTTAAAATATATGATTTTTAATTCAAATTGCATTAAAACAAACTGTGGATGGATGGTTTTACCTCCGCTCTCCAAGCTCCATTTTTTTTATACATGAATATGATCAATTTAAATATCTTAAGTTGATTGGAAATCGACACACAAATAAAAAAATAGAAAAGAGAAAGAGAAGAGAAATTGCACACAACAATTTACTTTGATTCACCAAATTAATATAAATTACGTCCAGCTTGTCTATATTATATTTGTCTTATTGACATTTGTTACAAATCACTCAAGTTGCAAGAAAATATAAATAGAATTTAAATTTTTTTACCAATAATTATTCATGGATCCAAATTTAAATTACTAAGAAAATAATAAATACAATAACTTAATAATAAGTCAGAGACCCACGATAATATTAAATCTATTAGAGTAGAACCGAGTTAACTTTATGCTGAATTCACTAACAAATTTTTTCATCTATGGCATGCCACTTTAATAAAAGGTCATTTCAATAGCTAGATTGAGGATATGCTGACACGTTATGGTCTCGTTAGCACTAATCTGCAAGGCACCCCACCGACTATATGACACAGAAAAACACTTCACAAACTACTTTTTCTTAAGTTTCTTTAGTTGATGCTCTCTTTTTTTCCCTGTCATTTATTCCTTCCTTCAGTTACCCTCAATTCATTGCCTCAGACTCAGATCAGAATCATTCTATAATTTCCTATTTAATAAGCTAATAGAGACACACAAAATTCATTGAACTCTTAGTACTGAAGGGTGAATATTGGTGATCACTATCAGGTTGTACATAGTTTATACACTAACATATTTATTTGTTGTGAAAGAGCTAGCAATTTGTGAAAAGGTGATGGCGGATTGGGGTCCAGTGGTGATAGCAGTGGTGCTGTTCGTGCTACTAAGTCCAGGGTTGCTGTTTCAGCTTCCTGCGAAGGGTAGGGTCGTGGCGTTTGGGAGCATGCAAACTAGTGGGGTGTCTATCTTGGTCCACACCATCATCTTCTTTGGACTCATCACCATATTTCTACTTGCTATTGGTGTGCATATCTACTCTGGATAATTAACATCCTCATCATTGGCTTTTTTATTTTATTTTATTTTATTATTATTCTGATTTAAATTATTTATGTTGTATTTCTAAGATGTAATAAAGGATTGGTGACTTTCTTCTATCATTTCTCTTCCACATGGAATATTTTATGTGATTCTCTTTACTACTGAATTAAGAAAAGTAGATGAGTGTTTGAAATTCTAGAAGGGCAGGGTACAATATTGGATTAGATTAGATTAGAATGGAATCCTTTAAACTCTGTTTCTGGTATCAATATTCGTGTTTTGCTCTATTATTGGCTGTTGTATTTTTTGTTGCTTTCTTGAACCAAATTACAAATGGATCAATTTGTAGTCACTTGGGTTTTATGCTACGTTTGGATTCTTCAGTCTTTTCTTCTCTTAGAAGAATTTTCATCTTTAATTGAACACAGCATCATACAGTCACACTTACACTTGACCAATTGTTACACCTCTTTGTTGTATTTACATTTAATATTAACTGGTTGAACCTAGGGTTCAATTCTCAACTGACGCAAATTCATCTAGAAGTAGTTTCTTTTTGTCATCACGGATATTCTTCAAACCCCTATCTCCCTTTATACAAGAGCTTCCACAGTCAAACAATAATTGAACGTATCAAATTTGGTGGTGTTACGCTATTCATCTAGCTTTAATTTCTCTCTCTCTTTTGACCTTTTCATTCCTTACCCCATTGGACATAAAATAAAAATAATTTCTAAATTTTTTACAGCTTTATACTTTTTTATAGGGAGTTTTTATTTTTAAATTAAATGATAATAGCACTTAAGAAAAAAAAATATTATGACGAATCGACAAAATTGCTTAAATAACAATATAGAAACTTCCTCGAACATAATTATATATTTGGAGAGGACCACGAGATATTTACTCATTCTTCGGATGTTAAATAAATTAATCTCCACTGGTGTACCAAAAAATAAAATAAATTAATCTCCACTGCAACATACTTTACCTTTGTCAAAAGATGATTTTGAATGGGATTTGAATCCCTTATTTACCGATATTAAATTAAGTTTACTAATGGTTACAATAGTATAGATATAGATTTTATCCCATTTAGTATGAATTTTTCAATCAAGGTATGTTTAGGAATGTTTAGGCAAATTAATCCACCGCAGATTTTGAAGGTTAGTATATAATTAGGGTTTTGTTTTTATCATGTTACATAACAAGTTTTTGAAAAGCAAACAGGAAACATAAAAACAAAAAAAGAAACTAGGAACACCTCCTAGACCAAACTACTCCTACATAGTCCCTTTCAAGTTTGTCACGACAACCAGAAGGAGGCGAGTCAAACTCTTGTAAAGACCAATCAAAGGAGTAGGCAAAAGAGGCCATCCAATCGGCAACCCCATTCCCTTCCCTATGAATATGGGAAATTCTAACCCTCCAATTCCAATCCAGCATATTCCTTATGCGCAAGACCAAGTTAGAGGCTGGATGATGAGAGCTGCACCCTTCTCTTATGAAAAACTGGGCTACTAAGGAATCACCTTCAAGCCAGACAAAACGGAAACCTTTCCTCCATGCAATCTCAAGCCCAAGGAGACAACCCCAAAGTTCTGCTAACAAAACATTACCACAACCAAGATTTTTACAAAAGCCAACAAGCCACCTTCCACTAGCATTCCTAAATACACCCCCACAAGCAGAAGCTTCTCCATTATTCATACTTGACCCATCCACATTGAGCTTAACCCAAGGGTCCGAAGGAAAAACCCAAGAAACTAATTTCTCTTTATTCGAGTTAGTCTCAAGACCAGCAACCCGAAGCGTGTTTTCTGACCAAGAAAAATCTTCACCATAGACCATAGCAGCTCTAAAAGTGCCATAAGCAGGAACATAAGATCCCTGAAAAATTTTCTTATTCCTAGCTTGCCAAATGAAACAGGAAATGATACCAAACAGAAGAGGCCATGATGGCAAATTGGACCAATTACGATCCTCAGAGATATTGGACAACACCCATTGCTGAAGATTAAGAGAGAAAAAATCCTCCCAAGCCTCTCGCTTAACTGCAATCTCCCACACTTTTTTTGCTGCAATACAATCTCTAACCGCATGTAAGGAAGTTTCCGTAAAACAATTGCACAGATGACATATATCTGAACCCGCCATGTGCCGTCTGCAACGCCTTTCATTTGTCAAAATTTTATCTCCTAACAACAGCCAAAGGAACGTACGAATCCGTCCAGGTCCATGCCACTGCCAAACGCGATTCCAAGGTAAATTGGTAGATTCCTCGTTACCCCTGGATATGGCCATATAAGCGGACTTCAGCGAAAAACTCCCATCAGATGTCCTTGTCCACAAAATTCGGTCATGACCATTAACATCCGAAGGAGGAAGGATGTTATTAATACGAGCATTGACGTGATCGGGAAGACTATGCTGGAAAGCCCCCCACATCCAACTTCCGGAGGATGAGACAAGATCAGAGACCATTAGCTGATGATTTATCTGAGAGGGATCAGAAATAGCAGCATAGGATGAGAGTGCACCACAACCCGGAACCCACGGGTCATCCCAAGTTAACAAGTTAACAACAAATCATTTTCCTACACATTTATGATTTATGTGGAGTTCATTAAATAGTGAAATGAGAAAAAAATCAAAGATAAAACCCAGCTTAAATTATGTGTATAAAAAAATTGATTTGTATGACAAATCATTTATCCATATAATTATTAGGCCGACCAAATATTATCTTAGAATTTTGTCGTATGTGACATATAAGGGTTTTAGCTTTCACTATTCTCCGCCCCCTTTTACACGGGTTTTTTATTTTTAGAATTTACCTCAATAGTAAGTTCTCATTTGAACCAAAAAAAAGTATCAAATATTGGGTGTGTGTTTTTATGTGACATAATGATAAAGTGTGTGAGATTGTTACAATACTTGACTTTGCTAAGTCCCATTGCATGAAAACGGGACTGGTTTTTCTTTTTGGTACGCGACCAAATTAAATTCTGCTGGATTAGTAACGGTATTCAAATGTGACATCTCGAAAATTAATCGAGGCATATGAATGAAATTTTTGGTAAAAAATAACAATATGATCGTTGTCCCCAATGTGACTAACGTGGAGGGAAATAAATCTATTTAGCTAGTAAAATAAGGATTATAAAATAATCATTTTTTTTTGTATAACCTGGAGGTATCTTCATTCAACCTTCGGTCACCTTGCTCTCGGGGTACGACCCTGTAGGCTATCTCTTTATTGGAACAGCGGGTGCATTAAACTTCGCTACCGGAGGAAGGATGAGACTAATCAACAACTAAAATGATTATAAAAGCTTTAAATAAAAAAAAATATCACACTTTCCTGGGAAGCCAAATAATTGGGTTGCAGAATCAACCGGGAGAAGGGACGTAAAGGCTTTGCAATTTGTGACTATGAACCACATAGATAGATGTCTTCATTAGAAGTGAAAATTTCTTTCAGCACCTATGGACTATGGTATTACCTTTTCTTGCATATTTCATCACATATGGTATTATTTTGATGGAAAAAGTGTCTATGATCATTTTTTTTTTTTATAATAAAAGTGTCTATCATTTTAAATGATGTAAAATTGTGTCATTTTAAGTGAGAAAAAGAGATAGATAAAGGAGAAGAGAGAGTGAACAAAAAAATATAAAGGTGTAGGTCCCATCTCTTTATGAGAATAAAATGACACAAATTGTGTCATTTTAAAAGATAAACACTTTTTCCTATTTTGATAAACCATTATTTATTTATTTTTATATAAATGAACTGGGCCTAGAGTTAGATAAATATGCAGCCTTATTTGTGTGTATGTGTTTGTCTTACCAGATTCCAAATTACAAAACTTGAATATTATTTTAATAAAGCTTTAATTTTTACCGTATATATATTGATTTAGGGCTATAATATAATCTTGTAAAAAAAGGGGCTATAATATAATAATTATGCAACTTTATAGTAAATGTTAGCGTGAGCAAAGTTTTCATTTTTTTCATTAGAGGCCTTATTGAAAGATTTATAAATAATCGTTTTTAACTTGCTCCATTAATTATATAACAGAAAAATATTTCTGAAGTTAATGCAGATAAGTTATCTGTATTTATTTCCAAAACGACGTCGGGACTGAAAGATTAGAAAATTATAATTATAAAGACTATAATAACCCTGAAATAAATTAAAATTATAAAAATACCATAATTTTTGCCCCAAAATGATGTTGTATTGGGCTTACTGCAGATAACTTATGTGCAATAACTGCAGAAAAAACAAACTCTTTATATAAATAGGTTTATTTATAATTTGAGAAGCTATCAAGATAGCTAAGAAATTCGAAAATTAATGTTTAGGTTAATGTAATGTATGCACCAGTTAACTCAAGATTGGTTGCTATCGGAACAAATGGGTTATTGCATTTGCTTCGTAGATCCTTTCATTTATATTTTTTTCATTTAGTTCATTATTAATCAATTTACTGTTCCATCCTAATAATAACACAGTTTCAATTTTTTCCTTATGAATATTAAAGGATGTATAATGTGGAGAGTCATGATTATAATTATGAAGTCCATCATTTTCATATTCAGGGAGTTATGGAAGCTCTATTACGATATTTCCTTTCCATTGGACAGTAAAGCATAGCAATAAAATTTTATTAACAAATTGCATTTCAGTCACTAGAATTTTCAAGATGATATACTTGGCAATTTCCTAGGTGGTTTTTTGTTATAGATATTGGGTTAAAGAGGCCTGGAGTCGTATGGGTTTCCTGGTTCTTATTAGGCCTTTGGCCCATTAAAACAACTGGGCTGGGAGAAATACTCTGGCCCACGATAGCAGAACTCAATCTGCGGAACAGCATGTGAATAACGGGGGTATTAGATATTTTATTTTTGTCCACTTGTCTTTAATAACTAAGAAGCATATATAAATTAGTGTACCAAAAAAAACAAGGCATATATAAATATTCACAATGTAATTAAGAATGACACAATCACTCTGAAGATTAGTGGGTGTTCTCATGGCTTCCACTACACTACAGGAATTCTCTTTGAGCTTTTTCCGATTCCTTTTTCTGATCATAGTTGTCAGTACATTCTCTTCTTTGAGATCAACTTCGTCGGCAAAGGGGTTCTCAGTAGAGGAGGCAACCGTGCATGATCTCCAACTTGCTTTCCAAAGAAACCAATTAACCTCTAGGCAACTCGTTGAGTTCTACCTCAAACAAATACAAACCCAAAACCCAGTTCTTAAAGGGGTGTTGGAGGTTAACCCAGATGCACTAGCACAAGCAGACACAGCTGACCAAGAGAGAAAGGCTAAGGCACCAGGGTCTCTTTCAGGCTTGCATGGAATACCAATTTTGCTTAAGGATATCATTGCAACTAAGGATAAGCTGAACACCACTGCAGGCTCTTATGCACTGCTTGGCTCTGTGGTGCCAAGAGATGCAGGTGTAGTTTCCAAATTAAGGAAAGCTGGGGCTATCATATTAGGGAAGGCCACCCTCAGCGAGTGGTCACATTATAGGTCAAATGGTTTAGCACCTAATGGATGGAGTGCCAGAGGTGGACAGGGAAAGGTAATTTGATTCTTGTCCTTAATCTGAGCATGGTCTTGCTTTACAAGTCACATCTATCTCCGTTTAAAATTTTTCTCATAGCATGTTATTCTTAACCTTGATGTATTTGTTATGCCAATAGTAATCTTTTATATATTTATATATCAAATGTTATGAAGTCAATATAATTATTGTACAGTTGACTACTTATTTTGCTATATTTAGACGCTACTCAGCATTTGCCTAATTGAAAGGCTATATAGAAAATAGCTGCATGATTATACCTTGACGTGAATGGTTGTAAAAATTCAAGAGTTAACCATGTGATATGTGTTCTACAGAATCCATACACAATGGGTGATCCCTGTGGGTCCAGTAGCGGATCAGCAATATCTGTTGCAGCAAATTTGGTGGCAGTGTCCCTTGGTTCTGAGACTGATGGTTCCATTTTATGCCCTTCATCATTTAATTCATTAGTGGGCATCAAACCAACCGTTGGTCTCACAAGTAGAGCTGGGGTAATTCCAATCAGCTCAAGACAAGACACGGTTGGGTAAGTTCATGGCAATGGCTTTTTCATTTTCTTTTTTGCAAGCACAATTTCCAGAGTCAAATTGATATTTTGCTATAACATACTTGGAAAATTATGTGGGCTGGTACAGACCAATTTGCAGGACTGTATCAGATGCTGCTATTGTTCTTGAAACCATTGCAGGCATCGACACTAATGATCAGGCAACAATTGAATCATCAAAGTATGTCCCCACAGGTGGCTATTCTCAATTTCTAAAGGAAGATGGGCTAAGAGGAAAAAGATTAGGAATAGTGAGATTATTCTACAACTTTGGGAATGATACTTTTCTTCATGAAACTTTTAAGCTACACCTAAAAACAATAAGGTAATGAAAATTTCTATTTGTGTCAACTATCACTGCTAATGAAGGCTTAGTCTGTCTCATATGATTCCTTCAAACTCAGGGAAAAGGGTGCAATTTTGATTGACAATTTGGAGATAGATAATATTGATGAAATTCTTAGTGGTACGAGTGAAAGTATTGCTTTGGAATTTGAAGTCAAATTATCCTTGAACGCATATCTTAAAGACTTAGTTGCCTCCCCAGTGAGAAGCTTGGCCGATGTGATAGACTTCAATAAAAATCACTCAAAATTGGTAAGTATGTGAGAAGGACACTTTTGTTTATTTGGTGATGGTTAATACAAATATTACAAACTTGAGAGTGGTATGGAAATTACAGGAGAAACTTGTTGAGTACGGCCAAGATCTCTTGTTGCAAGCTCAAAAGACAAATGGAATTGGGGAAACACAGAGTCAAGCATTATTAAATATGACAAGATTGTCACAAAATGGATTTGAGAAACTAATGATAAGAAATAAACTTGATGCGGTGGTGATACCTTTTTCAAGATTTAGTCCTGTACTTGCTATTGGAGGTTACCCTGGAGTAATTGTTCCAGCAGGATATAAAGAGAGTATGCCATTTGGAATTTGCTTTGGAGGTTTGAAAGGTTCAGAGCCAACGCTGATTGAAATTGCTTATTCATTTGAGCAAGCAACTAAGATTAGGAAGCCTCCTCCACTTCCAGAGTTAAAGGTGAGTATTGTCTTACGGTTTATAAAATAAAATATTTTGATAGAGTAAATGGTAGAATAAGTGGTATGTACTGCTCTTCTCAGCAAAAAAATTCTTACTAGTAATAAGTTCATTGCAATCTTGTTCTTGTTACTTTTATTTTGGATATTGCATGAATTTAACTTAGTTATGAGTTAATTTATTTGTCATAAATTTTTACTTTATTTTCTTTTGACAAACTACAAGTATCTTTCACGGGAAGACAATTTGTTCGAGTGAGGAACATCCAAATCATGGCAGGACCAATTCTCTCAAAGGAATTTACTTTATTTTCTAATATTTAATAAGAGTACTTATAAAATTTGTTATTTAGCCCATGTTGTGATTAGTGGCTATGATTATGAACCTCCTAGATGGTGTGGAATATTCCCCTATTTGTACGAACCTTAGTTTTTATATTGCTTTTAGCTATTTGCCCTTACTGAATTGCTTCAAAATTCGTTTCCTGATTTCTATCCAAAAACTTAACTTGACATCTACTGCATAAAGTTGTTCTTTAATTTATAATCTTTTTTGTGTGAGAATTTTAAGTATTGATGTATTGAAGATAGAGAATATTTTTAAGAAGAATAACTAGTTGTAATTTTATTTTATGCTCCAAGAAATATAAACATTATTTTGATATTGTATGCATGTGATATCCAAATTTAAAGTCCGTTGAATATCAAAACAAATTTCTCTTTATATAACTAGAAGGATAAGGCCGTAGACATGTCATCATATGAACGGACTTCGATTGTGCGGAGTGTCACCAAGGTGTTAACCAGAGATGGGGTGATTCTGCATGCCTTCAGAGAAGGCAATGAACGTCATGATATCCAATTATGGAGGGTTAGAATTGACTTTAAGAAAAGATAAATTCTTGCTTTTGCGATAATAATACTTGATGTAATGTTATGACATTCTGTTGGGGAATAGATTTTTTTCACGTGTTTTTACATAATATATGGTTATGTTAAGGGTGGTAGCCACAGACACTATTTATGTTGATGTATGTACAGCAAACCAATAAGAGCATGTCATGTCATTTGCTTTTGTAGTGAAAAGAAAAAGAAAATCACTTTTATATTTACACTATATATTATCGGTAATATATAGTGTAAATACCAATGTCGCACCTATTTGTTGGTGCTAACGTAGTACCCAAAATTCGTTCCTCCGCTACATAACAAAGTGTCAATTTAAAATGGTTGGACCCATTTCATGCCAACCACTATGGGTCAATCAAATACAAGCTAAACTCCATTAATTAGGTCTAGGATAAAATTTTACGACGATTTCATGGTAGGCTTAATAATTATATACCAACATTCAACGTCAATGAGGTGGCCATGTCGGTTCATAAAAATAAAAGTATACTGTGTGTCAAACTAATATGCCACTATAAGCTAGGTCACGATTTTTCCACGCGTGAATGATACATTGATCTTGCCTCAGGCGTGACTGAGTGCAAAAAATTTATAAATTGATTTAAAATACTTATATTTTTATAATTTTTTATTAAAATAACTATTTACATTTTTTTTTCCGGTATGTATACGACATCTTTGATTTTCTTGATTCACATCCACACTTAAACCCAGCCCACCACTGATTTGAAAACCCCCTTACCCTATAGTTAAAACAGAAAAGTAGGTGATTGACTTATTGTTTCCTTATCCCATTTTATAATCATATTGCTTCTTTCTTTCTTTTTCTTTTTTTAAAGAAAAAACCATCCTGTCTCCAAATAACATGGTGTTCATATTAGTATATTACTTACTATTTTAGGGCATCTATCATTTGTGGCACCACAAAAATTATCTCCCTCTCTTTTTTTTTTAATATACCAACCGTGATTATCTCTGAGACAAATAGACTCTGTTACAGCATGATGGTATAACACGTTAATTCTAAAAAGACATGACCGTATAATACGTTAATTTTAAAAAATATTAAATTTCAATATATTAGGACATATTTTAATATTAAATAATCTTTTTTAATTTATATAATATATATTATATTTACTATTCAATAATTTAATGAAAAAATAAACTAAATTTATAATACCCATCAATTTTGTAAATAAACATAAAATATTTTAAATATTTATATTAAACTCAATAACATAATAATCATAATTCAACAAATCGAATAATTGAAACTAAAAACAAACAGAACCTAAACTTTGAATCCTTTTTTAAGTCACTGTAATGCCTGTTGGAATATTGAAGAGTATCGGACACAACCGATAATATATAGTGTAAATATAAAAGTGATTTTCTTTTTCTTTTCACTACAAAAGCAAATGACATGACATGCTCTTATTGGTTTGCTGTACATACATCAACATAAATAGTGTCTGTGGCTACCACCCTTAACATAACCATATATTATGTAAAAACACGTGAAAAAAATCTATTCCCCAACAGAATGTCATAACATTACATCAAGTATTATTATCGCAAAAGCAAGAATTTATCCTTTTTTAAGTCATCATAACTCGCACAATATCCCCACAAACTTGAAGAGACTCTCCCTTTCTGCATTACATGATGGAGCCCTCTCATTACATTGTAGAAAGTAAAAAACAGAAAACGATAGAATGAATACCAGCCTAAAAAACACAGAATACTCCTTTATAAAATCTGAATAAAACAACGTTAAGCCACACCAATACCAGAGACAAACGCAACAGCTTATTAATAAATACTTTATAGCGACCATCTGATCCTGAATTGGCTTCTTCCTTTACAACCCTTTCTCATGAGTCAAATAATCTTTCCCCCTCTTTCTATAGAACATATACCATGTTTGAAAATGGAAAAAAGAGAAAAAAGAAGGAAATTCAAAAGCCTATAATTCAAAATTTACAAATGTTATAATATAGATAAATAAAACAATTGATAGCAGCAGAAGGAAGCAGGAAACAACGCTATTTGTAATTAAGGCTGAAGTCATATCCACAAATTTTGTTAACTTAAGCAAAAGCCTGTTATCCACGATTCCTGCTTCTTAGGAGAAGTTCCATAATCTTCACACTGCTCAATTCCATTATTTATCTCTTTACAAAAGCTTCCACTCTGCAACAGCAAAAATTTGAAATGAAGCTATCAGGCTCATGATCCAACCAAAAAGAGCAATGCATGAACCGCACAGATAAGTAAAAATTAAACAGCAGAAATTGTGAACACAAAACAGGCTACTATTGAAAACCATGCAAATATGTTATTTGAGGCAAGCTTCTATAAGGACTACTACATGATTTGTTTTTCAAATTGGAAGCTCTTAACAGTAGCTTATATGGGCTATGAATCAAAGCCAGGCAATGCTAGAATGTACGAACTTAGCCAGACTCGAGCAACATTAATGTACCAGCTTCAATCATATAAGAGGGCCAAAAAACAACAGGTGCAAATTTTTTTTTTTAATATTGCAGATCCAGCCTTTCATTGAAAAAACCATCCAACATTTCTATCTTTTCATAGTTATCCGAAGCCATATAAGAAGAAAGTTTATCCCATTCTCATTATTTTCACTCTGCTTACTCCCAATAGAATTTGAACCTAGAACTTTTACAATGGGGTTCTCAACCATACAAGAAAAAGAAAACTAAAATAAACTAAAATCATGAACGAATAAAACTTTAGCACAAAGTCGTTTATTGTTACACTGCTAGCCTGCTACATCCTTTCAGATTATAGCAAATTCAGTATCTACATCATAGTGAACTGTAGCTAACCTATCCGTGATATGGATATTGCAAATTCCATAACTGATGTGGTGGTGATACGGGGAATCAATCTTGCAAATGCAGCAATACATGTCTTCCAACCTTGATTTTAAAGAATACGAACATGTAAATGGGTATAACTTCAACAAATTTTTCCATTTTCTATTCCAATCCTATCCACTTGTTGGTCTTTAATTTAGAGGCCAAAGAAGTAAAGATTAAAGGAACTTAGGACTTGCATCCTGAATCTTTAACAACACAGCCAATGAAGGCACAAAAGTAACATGTTACCAAGTGGACTTTTTACTTTTAACCCTGATAAAGCTCAAACAAACCAGGGGTGAGAAGAAATATAACATTGCTGAAGGCCAAACCAGAAATCTTAAATTCTTAATCTTAATCAATTTGAAAGGTCTACTGCTAGAACAAAAGAATTAAGATAAGAAAAAAAAAATTCAAATAACAAGGTTACAATACCTTAAGCCAAAATTTCGGAAAAGCTAAATGCACAGACGGTGCGTGAACAGGAACCAATCGGACGAGTAAATCAATGGTCTAAAATTTCTTAAGCAATAAGTGATGTGGCGGGTAAAACATGGTTATTCATTGATTAAGCTTTATGAATACTTTATAGAGAGCGAGCCAAGAGCAGCGGTTGGTTGTTCCTTGTAACCGAAAGATCACGGATTTGAGTCTACAGCTTCTTTGTAAAAAAAAATGGAAGAGTAAGGCTACCTAAAATCGACTTTCACTCTTATCCTCCCAAATCGGGAGCCTTGTGCACCTGGATTTGCCTCCAAGCTTTATGAAGAAGACTTTGTAATGCATTTTTATTGCCTCTAAGCTTTATGGAGAAGACTTTGTAATGCATTTTGATGTGCATATACCACTGCTCTCAAAATTAATTAAGTTATGAGTTTCTCCTAAAGGTCTGATATCAAGTTTAAGACCAAGTCTCCACCAAAAACTAAACCTATTAGGTAAAAGGCGAAAATAATGATTTTTTCTCTCCCCCAAATATCTCTAACATGAACTAATTATGCCATCTACATACATGTTTCTTAAAAATACATCACTCTGCATATTTTTCCGAATATGTAGAGGGTTACTCACAAGTAATCAACACAAATTTCTCTAACATGAAATTTTCTTTTCTTTTCTTTTAATAAAAAGGTATAAAGTCACAAACCACACCAAAACGGATTCAAACAACATGATATTAAGAAAGAAACAGCAAATTATTGCATCAAGAGAGTAAAATTTGGTATTCTTTCTTACCAGGAAGATCCTTGCGCGGCGTAGCGTAACAAAGAACGAAACGCCACATGACAGAGAGAGAGGAAAAGATGCCAGCAACGTACAACACCATCACCAATCCAATAACCCACGGCATCAGCATAAACCCAATGAAGAAAGTAACCGATCCACAAAGCATCAGGGCAACCGAAATCCCCAGTAACAGCGACGCAAACCCCGCCGGAGTTATCGCCGCCGAACGCCTCAGCGGCGATTCCGAAGGAGGCACCGGCACGACCGGAGCACGATCAGAAAAAGACAACGGCGTCGGATGAGACCGGATGAGGTTGAAAGCGAGAGCCGACAGCTCGCACAAAAGCTTCGATTGTTGATCTTGTTGTTCCCTCATCATGTCGTCTTTTTTTTCTTGTCGAAAATCCGAGGGAAAAACAAAAGCTATAATATGTGGAAGAAAATTTTTGGTGGAAATGATTTTAATTTAAATAAATAAATAAATAAAAAGAAAATGGTATTGGTAGAAACGAGGTAAATGGATAAACTCAGAAATTAAATGTGATTTACATGTGGGAAGTTGCAAGTTGTAACGTAACGCTTTTGTTTGATTGTTAAGAATCGATGATGTTCGCTTTTTTCTTTTCCCCTTTTACAGGGGTTAAAGATAAAGGAAGATAAATGAGGTTGCAACAGAGAAAAAACAAAAAGGGTTTGCTTGGTTGCGTTCTAAGAATGAAATATGTTGCGTAACGTTTGGTTTTTTGGTTTTGAGTTTTTAAGAGTTTTGACGTAAGATGAATGGGTAATTAAATAGATGATGTGCTGGTAGGTACACCACGTCATAGCTTGTAATAATGCATAATGAATAAGTTAGACTTGGTGGTGGAGCGGTTATGGTGGAAATTAGTACTTTATGTGGGGACCTCGTGACCTGGACCTTATCTTCTTAGGTATTTTAATTTTTGTTCGTAACTGCGTTACTCTTTTTTTACATTTAAATAAGTTGTAATTCTTTATCTTCTAAATATCATTTTTATTTAAGAATTAGAACTATTCTTAATTCTATACTTTTTTTTTTTTAATATGCTATTCTGTCAGTTCCAAGTATGACTGTATTTGGGTTTTAGTAAAGAAAAGTTCAAAGCAAGCTCGTGTTGGTACATCATAAACAGAAACAATTTAACTCCTAACTTAGTTTTTTTTTTTTAGTACCACCTAACTTTAGTTTTTCATACCCTGTTATTTGGCATCCGGAATACTCTTAAATTTTTTGAAAGTATGAGACAAAAATAAACGTTTTTTTATATCTAGCATGAGAAATAAAAAATATTCAAAAATAAAATTTTGGAAATAAGGGAGAAATATTTTATTTCCATTTTCTTAGGTGGAAATAAAACATTCCGGTTGCAATGATTTTTTTTTTCTTACTAATTGAATTATTAAATTATCCATCGAGTCTATTTTTTCTTGAAATCATTAATTGTTTCGCATTTTTTGGGATCTTATTTTGTATTATTTTTTTCTAATTTTTTTTGTTCACCCATTTTTCATTTTTCATTTTATTTTGTTTTGATGGAACAAATTAACCTATCTACAATTATATTATTTTAAAGGTTTAATGTTTATGTTTTTCTGGTAGAATTTTTTTTTCTGACACATATAAATATGAATAAGTCTTATTATAAAGAAGAAAAAGAAAAAATATCAATGAGATGAGATCTTCTCACTTTTTATGTAGTCGCAGAATAACTTTTTATACGCAGAATCATTTTTCTTTATTATAAACTTTAAAAGTCGTTTTACGTGCAAAAAAATGTAGCTGCACACACAGTTGAAGATATTATTCATCAGAACCTAGGTTGTAAGCCCCTTTATCATTAAAAATTGAAAGGTGAAGTACTATTGATTTTTTTTTCTTCTTCTATGGAACTTTCTTTTATATATATATATATATATATATATATATTGAGTTGGTAATCATAATTCTTAATTTTGTATTACCTTATTATGATTATTTTTATTAAATCAATACGTCAGGTTTGCTGAACACTCATTATGTAGAAGTTTGATAAGTTTTAAAAATGTTCACTTTTTGTAAAAACTTATCTTATGTTTCTAATTTAATATACATATACCTGAATTTTTCAAGTATAATTTTTTTTTTTGTCAAGTGAGTTTTTTCCGTATAATTTCATTTTCTAAAGATGTCATATTTAAATTCTTGCTTTTATTCGGAGTTTTATCATACACAGGCATCATGATTATAATACCTATTGTAGGTACATGTGTTATTTTATTTATTTTTATATTTATTAATGATATATTAAAAAACTTAATTATATTTTAGAAAAATATCATTTGATAAATCATGAAAATAAATTTTTAGTTAATGATTTAATATACTATTTTAAAAAAAGATGAATAATAGTTAGAAAAAAAGTCAACAAAAAAAAAACGCTAAAGTGGTTCTTTTTCTTTCTATGGAAATCAGTATTACTCTTTCCTTCGCGGCAAAACGTGCTCTTTACTAACATCCCAGATTCCAAACAAAGTCCAGAAGAGCTTTATGGGGGCGTTTGATGCCAGTATTTTTTAGGATTATCGAAAACTGAATTTTTTAAATTTTTAATTTTTGAATATTATCGTAAATTAAATATTTTTATTATATTTTTAAAAATTAAAATTTTCGGATAAAATTTTTTTTCTCCTCTACCAAATGCTCCCTTAGTAATAATATCAATTTAAGTTTTGGTTTTATCTCTCAAAAACTTCCCCCTAATAATTCTTATACCGAAAATTAAAATAAAAAATTGCTAAGGAGGAATTGTAATGTTACAAAAATAAAAAGTTTAAATTGTTTAGAATAATAATTAAATTTACTCAATAAACAAAAATAATATTATGAAAAAATTTACAAATGATTGTTGTTTATTAATGAGTGATTATTCATTCTTATTGATGACTATTGCTTATTATATAACTATTTTTCTTTTCGAATAGTTATTTGTTTTTACTAAGTGACTAAACGAATGTAAATAAAATTTTATATTAGTTTTATGAGTCAAGAAAAATTACAAATGACTTGAGACGGGAAAAGTTGCATATTAATATTAAAATATATAAAATTAAAGCTTGTCAGCAATAAAATAATAAGCCCCATCTCACATCAATATTTAATGAAAAAATATGTGTCCTTACAGAATATATAAGTTTATGTCTTTTCACTTCTTAATATTTTGGGAGTATATATTATAATATGAAAATTATTTTTTTTCTCCCTTTATAAATTTTTCGGCTTGTTACGTAGAAAGAGAATTTTTATTATTATAATTATTTACTTTTCAAAATATTTTATTATGGGATAAAAGGACATAAAACTCACAAAAACTCAATATATAAATTGGCTATTAAAGGAATCAAAAACTCACAAAAACACATGACCATTGACTATTTACATGCAACCTTTTTCATTCTCCAAACCAAAACAGAATTGTCACTGCTTTTCTTTTGTTCCTTTCTTGTATTCTCATAAACTCGTTGCACGTGTTCCTATTGGAGGGATAAAAAATTTGTACTCCCAACCCACTACTAATTCAGTGGTCCTCTCTATCTAAATTGGAAAAATGTAATTTTATTTAGTTTTTTTTTTATAATTTTCTCCTAATTCCTCTTTTTTTCTATTTTTAGAAATGCTATCGGAGAAAAAAAAACAAAAAACTCTCCTATTGGAGACGCTGACACTATAAATTTTCACAGCATACGTGGATGCACAAACATGTGTCTATATATAAGCTTTCTGGAAAGGTTAGCCAACTTGGATACAATAAATTTCTTTCTCGCACTTCCTCGTTCGAGAGGGTGCAATGGAAGCACATGTTTGGTAAATAATTCCTGGCCCTTCTTTTCTTGCTCAGGTTAGAAGAGGGCTACTCACAAAACTTTAAGCAACTCAAATGATAAAAGGCGGCTTAGATTAATTAGATCTGTGAATTATATTAGGTTCAAAATTACTCAATCAGTGTTGGGTATGACTCATACTTCGCACGCTGATGAAGATCCTAATTATCGGGGTCAGCAGAAAGACAACTGGGGAGGCTAGGTACTATTGTGGGTCTCTGTTTTATTGTAATTTTCTTAGCCGTTTGGGTTTGGGCCCATGAATAGCTGTTGTTAGGGTTTTCTAATCTATTTATATTTTTCTTGTAAACCGAGTGACTTGTAACGAGTGGCGGTGAGGAGAATATAGTACAGACAAGCTGGACGTAGCCTTAATTGGGTGAACCAGGGTAAATCATCGTGTCAATCTCTCTACTCTTATATCTTTTTCTGTTTTCTCGATTTTGTGTAATTGTGGATTTTCAACAATCATGAGAGGATTTTCAGGTTTGGATTATGGTAACATGCACAGGATTAATCCAATTTATATTGTTTTTTAAGTTATTTACTCACGACTGTAAATTAAAACCGGAATTAGAGATTGAATATTTATTATTATTATTATTATTATTATCTCTTAGCCCAAAATATACTATAAAAAATTACCTAACAAGCTTCTTAAATCAAGCAAATCAGTATAAATAAAACTTACAAGTATGATACAAGCTTACGCGAAAAACTCTATATCACATATAGATACTAACAAAGAATTGGAAGACTTTCAAAATATTTCATTACTTATTTATTTTCATATACCAGTATGCTACTTATAAGCCTCACATGCGGATACAAGAATTCAGATACAATCTATTTATAAAAACTACTAAAAACTGTACAACTAACAGAAGTTGCTGTCATTCGCAGCTTAATGATATATAAAATTGGGTCTATTATATAGACCAAGATTTACAATTGGTTACATCAGGAAATCAGCTAAACTTAAGGAACAGAAAGCATAAATCAAGCTAATCTATTTACATCAGGAAATCAGCTAAACTTAAGGAACAGAAAGCATAAATCAAGCTAATCTATTTACATCAGGAAATCAGCTAAAACTAAGGAACAGAAAGCATAAATCAAGCTAATCTATTTTAATATACAAGGTAACAAACCGTGATAGTTACAATCAGGATCCTAACAAATTAATGCTACTCTAATACTCCCCCTCAAGGTGGAGCATGGAGGGAGGAGATGCCCAACTTGGAAGTCAAAAAATCGAATTGTTTGGATCCAAGTGCTTTGGTCATAATATCTGCGGGTTGAGAACTAGTGGGGATATGTTGAGTAGAAATAGTCTTGCTGAGAAGATAGTCCCGAACAAAATGGCAATCTAACTCGATATGCTTGGTACGCTCATGGAACACTGGATTAGAAGCAATATGAATAGCAGACTGACTGTCACAAAACAGTTGCATAGGGGCTGCATGAGGAATATCAAGAGAGCTGAGAAAAGACTTTAACCAAATAAGCTCAGAAGTCGCAGCTGCCATGGCACGGTATTCAGCTTCAGCAGAGGAGCGGGATATTGTGTTTTGCTTCTTGGTTTTCCAAGAAATAGGAGAATGTCCAAGAGTAACAAAATAACCAGTGACTGATTTTCGAGTCAAGGGACAACTAGCCCAATCCGAATCACAATAGGCACGAAGAAGAAGATCACTGTCAGATCGAAGAAGGAGTCCTTGGCCAGGATTGGACTTAATGTACCGAAGAACACGAATAGCCGCATCGTAATGTATCTGCATAGGATGCTGCAAAAACTGAGAAAGTGTGTGAACTGCATAACTAAGTTCTGGTCGTGTAATCGTGAGATATACAAGACGGCCAACAATACGTCTATAACGTTTAGGATCATCAAACGGAGGTCCTTCAGCAAGAGCAAGCTTGTGATTGGGATCCATAGGATAAGCAACCGGTTTACAACTTTGAAGTCCACATTCCTTAAGAATATCCAAAGCAAATTTGCGTTGAGTAAGAAACAAACCGGTCTTGCTTCGAGCAAATTCAATGCCAAGAAAATACTTGAGGGGACCAAGATCTTTGATTTTAAACCAGGTTTGTAAATGAGCTTTGACACGGTCACAGAGAGAAGGATCACTACCTGCCAACAAAATATCATCTACATAGACAAGTATAGCAACATAATGGGAACCAGTCGAGTAAGTGAACAACGTATAATCAGCACGAGACTGAACAAAGCCGAAACTGAGGAGAGAACTACGAAGCTTAGCAAACCAATTTCGTGGGGATTGCTTGAGACCATAAAGTGAACGTTGAAGCTTACAGGCGTGACCAGACTTGGTTTGGGAGAAACCGGGAGGAAAACGCATAAAGACTTCTTCATCCAAATCGCCATGGAGAAAGGCATTTTGAACATCCAGCTGAAAAATGCTCCATTTTCGAGCTACAGCTACAGATAAAAATGTACGCACACTTGTCATTTTAGCCACCGGTGCAAAAGTCTCAGTGTAATCTTCTCCTTCGATCTGATTGTTCCCAGCAATAACCAGACGCGCTTTATAGCGTTCAATGGTTCCATCAGAATTGTACTTGATGCGGTACACCCACTTACATGGAATAGCTTTCTTACCAGAAGGGAGAGGTTGAATTTGCCAAGTATGATTGGCTTCCAATGCATCAATTTCGGCTTGCATGGCTTTCTGCCAATGAGGATATTGCATAGCCTCTTTAAATGATTTGGGTTCCAGGTTACTATCCACGGCGGCAAGAAAAATCTGATGGTGCGAAGAAAATAATGCATTAGAAACATAATGATCAATGGAATATTGAATACCTGAGTCGATTGGAGAAGTGGAGAGACGAGGAAAGGGTGTAGTCATTGTGTTGCATACATAATCCTTTAAATGAGATGGGGGACGTCTGGCACGCTGTTCACGAATATCTGCCACAGATGCAGTGTTGGGTTCTGTCAACGGAACCGGTGAACCAGGGACATCCGTGGATGAAGTAATAGAACCCGGAACTGGGGAGGACGAACTCCCCCTGTCATCAAGCTCCGCTGTGGGAGTATCAATAGCAGTAACAGGTGCCACATCATAATCGGTGAAGACAGCTTGTGGTGACGGTACATGGACAGAAGGTGCAGATGAAGTTGCAGCCAATGGAAAAATAGTTTCATGAAATAAAACATCACGAGAAACAAATATTTCATGAGTGGAGATATCCATGACCTTCCATCCTTTTTTGTTGAAAGGGTAGCCAACAAACACACACTTACGGAAATAAAAGGTAACAAAGATAAATAACGGGAAGATGGATGTCCTAGACGACGATGCCATAGTGCTGCAGAATCTGACGTACTGGCAACATGAGCAGAAGCTGATGATGCACACAATATATACACCCCTTCTCGTTCAACACCCGTTCCAATCGTCCTCTTCTGCTTTAGGTCCTGTATCAAACAAACAGAATTAACAAACAATGCCAAGCAAGACTGGCGCAGAAGCTGAGATACAGAAATCAAATTACAAGCCAACGAAGGGACATAAAGAACATTGGAGAGATGAAGAGAAGAGCCCAAAGTAATGCTGCCACATTGCGTAGCAATATCATGAACTCCATTCGGCAGTCCCACAGAACAAGGAGAAATAGAATGCACATTGGATAGATAGGAGAGTGTGCCCGTCATGTGTTGGGATGCACCACTGTCGATGATCCAAGATGGGTGTAGGTAAAAGGGTGACTTAGAATCAGAAACCTTGAAGGTTTTAGGTGCGGAAGTCATGATGAAAAAAAAAAAATGAAGGCTTGTTGATCGTCAAGCTCTTGATACCATAACAGAAGTTGCTGTCATTCGCAGCTTAATGATATATAAAATTGGGTCTATTATATAAACCAAGATTTACAATTGGTTACATCAGGAAATCAGCTAAACTTAAGGAACAGAAAGCATAAATCAAGCTAATCTATTTACATCAGGAAATCAGCTAAACTTAAGGAACAGAAAGCATAAATCAAGCTAATCTATTTACATCAGGAAATCAGCTAAAACTAAGGAACAGAAAGCATAAATCAAGCTAATCTATTTTAATATACAAGGTAACAAACCGTGATAGTTACAATCAGGATCCTAACAAATTAATGCTACTCTAATAACAACTAACATGTAACTAACTAACTTCTAACAGGTGGGTGAGAGCATATATTTAATTATTTTTAATATTATTTCTGGGAGGTGTGAGCAACGGTTCCATGATGGTAACGATGTGGCTTCTTCACCCGACCAGTATAGTGCACTCATAGTTGTTTGCTTTATACAAGCCATCTCAAAAGACTCTGTCTTCATCCTTTGAAAATCGTTGGCTGAATCTTAAACGACACACGTACGAATCTATAGATGAGACTTGAAGCATGATATATAGTAGGAATTCCTATGAAGGCTGAGAGGGTGGGTGAGAAGCCAGCTCCTGTATACAAGTACCCATGGCAGGAATGTGATCAATCACCTGCTACATCTGTTGTACGATTAAGGAAAGTCGCTTCTTAGTTGCATCAAAATGCCGACGCATTTCCAAACACCAAGAAGCAAGATTTTTGGCAAGCTTTTGCAAGGTCAGATCATTATGAAGCTCTCACACTTCCATGGTGGCTTGGTGTTCGATGAAATGGAAGCAACAAATAATACAAGCTTACGCGAAAAGTTCTATATCATAGAGAGAAACTAACAAGAATTGGGAGAACTTCAAAAAGATTTCATTTTTTGTCTATTTCCATATACCAATATATATGCTACTAAGCCTCGCAAGTGACACTCTTTTTCTCTCATCTCTTCCTTATATATTATCTCTTGTATCTTATTTCTTTTTGTCTCCCATCGAAAAACACTTTTCTAAGATTTTTGGGCAAAAGAATTGTTAAGTTAAAGTGTTACGAAGAAGAAAGAACAAAGGGAGAGGGTATCATCTTCTAAGCTTAAAGACTTTTATTGTTGAGAGTGGTCAGAGTACGTGGCTTATAGAAGAGTTGGTTAGAGTAGAATGTCAATAGGTGATTGGTGAATATAATAAGTGTTGTGTACATAGGACACGTGTCTGTGATTGTTGACAGATGGAATACATGTAACAGAACTTGTATAAAACAGGACACATCAGTGTATGAAGATTCATTCTGAAAAAACTTAATAAATTCTCGTTTTTCTCTGCTCTTTTATTCCTATTCGTTCCTCTCTTCTCTGTCGCTCAGGAAGGGCGTAACATTGGTGCTTTCATTCGTGGACTTTTCATGATGCGGGTTCAAGATTTGGCGGAGGTGGTTCAAGCCTTGAATCAACGTTTTGAGGAATCACAGTCTCAAATATCATTGATGGTTGCTCAAATGCAACAATTGAATGAGTCTGTGGGGTCTCTTCACGCACGGTCAGGAAATTCACCGGAATCCCATCAAGAACCATTTACACAACCTGTTTCGTCGGACACGGGAAATTTGCAGAACCCTATGGGTCACAGAGAGATGGGAGATCCCAGATCGTTGCTGAAGTTCGTTAAAATGGAGATTCCCTTATTTGACGGTACAAACCCTGATAATTGGATCTTCAAAACGGAACTTTTCTTTGATTTGCAAAGGGTTCCACCGGAATTACAAGTGCAACTCGCTGGGTTACGTATGGAGGGACAAGCGTCTTCGTGGTTTCAATGGAAGTATAGAAGCGGAACCATTCGTGTGTGGTCCGAGTTCACAACAGCTTTGCGTCAACGTTTTGCAGTTATTCCTCAGAAACGTGTGACAGGGAACTTGTCAAAGTTATCACAGACAGGTACATTGAAAGATTATCTGTTTGAGTTCGAAAAATTGATGAATCAGACACAAAATCTTAATGAGGAATTATTGTTAAGTTTTTTTGTCTCTGGTCTGACACCTGATTTGAGGAGAGCGCTGGAGATTCATGACCCAAAATCGTTGCAACAAGTCATGGAATTGGCAGCAGTGTACGATTCACATTACTCAGGTTTACGTGTGTCTTTAAATTCGGGACCAAAGAAGAGTCAGTTTCGTTCATATTCAACAAATGAGCTTCATGGAGGACAAAGTTCAAATTCAACAGCTCCTGTTGTCTCTGGTACAGCTTCCACGTCTGTCAACAAGGCTTCTATAAGGTCTTCTGTTCCCTTCAAGAAGTTATGAAATGAAGAAATGAGTAAGAAAAGGGAGCTAGGTCTGTGTTATACATGTGACAAAAAATGGACTTCCAAGCATAGGTGCCCCAGTAAGATGTTGATAATGGTGGGGGATGACACCGATGAAGAGGGAGCTGAAGGGGAAGAAATTGTTTGGAACTCTCAACCCATACCTCAGGAAGACGCATCATTACATTCTTTAACTGAAGGATCAATGTCTAAGGCCTTTAATTTTGTGGCTAACATACATGGTACGAAAACAACTGTGTTAGTGGACACGAGAATCACGCACAATTTTGTAAAGAAGGAGTTGGCATTGGAGTTAGAACTACCTATGATTCGTATCAAGAGGATGAGGGTGTTTCTTGGTAATGGGGAGTTTCTGGTTTGTGATCACAAATGCAAAGCTGTCAAATTGCTGTTACAAGGGAAAATCTTCTTGGTGGATTTGTGGGTGCTCAATCTGGCAAGCCTTGGAGTCATTTTGGGAATGTGTTGGTTGGAACAGTTGGGGACAGTTACCCATGATTACAAAAACATAGCGATAGAATTCACATAGAGGAGCAAAGAGGTCAGATTGTCAGCTACCAAGGCGCATGACTTTGGGGAAACAAAAAATAGGAGACAAGCTGAATGCTGGACAATGCAAGAAGAGCCTGTAACTGGTGTTGTATCTGAGGTCAGTGTTGATTTAATGAATTTAAAAGCTTCGGTTGATGACTTGCTTTGGCAATTACTGTTGAAATACCAATCTGTTTTTGCTATACCGAATGCATTACCTCCTGTTCGCAATATGGATCATGCCATTAATGTAGAGCAAGGCAGTAGACCGGTTCATGTGAGACCATACAGATATGGTCATTACCAGAAGGAAGAAATTGAAAGGCAGGTGACAGACTTGATGGCTTCTGGCTTTATTAAGCACAGTACGAGTCCATATTCATCCCCAGTTCTGTTAGTGAAAAAACAGGATGGCACATGGAGGATGTGTGTGGATTATCGGGCTCTAAACAAGATCACCATTCAGGATCGTTTTCCCATGCCCACCATTGATGAATTGATGGATGAATTGGAGGGGTTCTTCAACGTTTTCGAAGCTGGATCTGAGGGCTGGGTACCACCAAATCAGGATGCTGCCGCGAGATATTCCTAAAACTGCTTTTAGGACACATGAGGGGCATTATGAATATTTGGTCATGCCATTTGGCTTGACAAATGCCCCAAGTACCTTTCAAGCTGTGGTGAATCAGTTGTTTCGACCTTTTCTTCGCAGGTTCATCATCGTTTTCTTTGATGATATATTGGTCTACAGTAGAGGACCTGATGAGCATCTCCAGCATTTACATATTACCTTGCAGATTCTGCACCAGCATAGTTTCTTCGTGAAATTGAGCAAATGTGTCTTTGGAGTGGGAGAAATTGAGTATTTAGGCCACAAAGTGTCATAGCAGGGGGTGCATGCTGACCCAAAGAAAATAGAAGCAATGATTGCTTGGCCCATACCTAAAACCATGAAGCAATTGAGGGGTTTTCTAGGACTCACAGGTTATTATCGACGTTTTGTGAGGCAATATGCAATGATAGCTGCACCATTGACCGATTTGTTGAAGCAAGGAGCATTTCTTTGGTCTGCAGAAACTCAGCAGGCTTTTGAACAATTGAAACAGGCCATGGTGACCACACCAGTATTAAGCTTACCGAATTTCAAAGTGCCTTTTGTATTAGAAATCGATGCCTCCAATACAGGAGTTGGGGCAGTCCTCTTACAGCTTGAGAAACCAGTAGCATTTTTTAGCAAGAGATTGGGACCACGGTTAACTACTGCATCTACATATGTGAAGGAGTTATATGCTATAGCACAAGCCGTGAAACGTTGGCGACAGTACTCATTAGGCGTGCATTTCACAATATGAACTGACCATAAAAGCATCAAAGAATTATTGGCTCAGACAGTACAGACGTTGGAGCAGCAAAAGTACGTGTGTAAATTGATGGGAAATTCTTTTACAATAGAGTATAAACCTGGGAAGCTGAATGTGGTTGCTGATGGGCTTTCACGAAGTCTGGAGGAAGAAGCAATGGTACATGCCATTCGAGTTGAACCTACTTTTGATCTGATTAATCAGGTGGGAATAGAAAATAAGGAGGATAGCTATTTGCTGGAGATACATGTCAAGGTAAGAGATAATCCC
Organism: Gastrolobium bilobum; assembly: GCF_033153095.1. Taxonomy (NCBI): domain Eukaryota; kingdom Viridiplantae; phylum Streptophyta; class Magnoliopsida; order Fabales; family Fabaceae; genus Gastrolobium; species Gastrolobium bilobum. The sequence goes on along the minus strand of NW_026898776.1, from coordinate 10,272 downwards.
TGTTCTATACCTTTGATCTCGGTGAAAGATGGGATTTTATTTCATAAGCAGAGGATCTTGCTGAGTCCTACATCCAAGCTGATTCCACTAGTGTTGAAAGAAGCTCATGACTCTCAAGTGGGGGGCCATGCTGGTGTACTTCGGACGTTACTTTATTTGGCTTCATCTTTTTAGTGGGACAAAATGCGTACAAGTGTCAAGGAGTATGTGAGCAAATGCCAATTGTGTCAACAAATGAAGACCATCACCCAACCTCCTTGTGGTTTGTTACAACCATTACCAGTTCATGATGGAGTGTTCGAAGACTTAACTTTAGATTTCATTGTTAGCTTACCATCTTCTAACGGGCTTACAACCATTCTGGTCATTGTGGATAGACTCACAAAATATGCTTATTTTGGAGCTCTCCCAACTTCGTTCACTGCAGCAAAAGTGGCACAGCTATTCTGTGACTTAGTGGTCCGAAATCATGGCTTTCCAAAATCTTTAATTTCTGATCGTGATAGAATTTTCCTATCCCAATTCTGGAGTGCTATTTTCAAGTGTAGTGGCACAACATTGAAGACCAGCACAACCTATCATCCCCAAACGGATGGTCAAACATATCGATATGTGGAACAATACTTACGTATTTTCTGTCATGAACAACCACATTCCTGGACCAAGCTGCTATGTTGGGCCCAATTCCAATATAACACAGCTGTTCATTCAGCAATTGGAATGTCTCCTTTTCAAGCTTTGTTTGGCAAGAGTCCCATATTGATTCCTTTTTATCCGAGAGGCATGGTGACGATTGAAGCTGTGGATACCCTGTTGAGTCAGAGAAATGACTTATTAGCAACACTAAAGAAGAACTTACAACGAGCACGCAACCGGATGAAAACACAGGCAGATAGACACCGAAGAGAGAAAATATTTCAAGAAGGAGATTATGTATGGGTGAAGTTGCAACCATATAGGCAAGTATCTGTGGAACGTCGTTGCTGTCATAAACTTGCTAAGAGATTTTTTGGACCCTTCAAAATTTGCAAAGTCATTAGTGAGGTGGCCTATCAATTGGAGTTACCCGAAGGGAGTAAGATTCACTTAACCTTTCATGTTTCAATGTTGAAGCCGTGGGTTGGTCCCCAACCAGATAAACCACTTTTCATGCCATCCTTCACTGTGGATAACCGACCCATTCAGGTACCTTTAGCTGTTCTCAATACTAGAAGTGTGCAGCATCATGGACAACAGAGGAGGGAGTTTTTGATACAATGGTTAGATGCACCTCCAGAAGATGCATCGTGGGAACAAGAAGAGGCTTTGCGCAAGGCTTATCCAAATTTAAACCTTGCGGACAAGGTTTTGGTTGATGGGGGAAGGTGTGTTACGAAGAAGAAAGAACAAAGGGAGAGGGTACCATCTTCTAAGCTTAAAGACTTTTATTGTTGAGAGTGGTCAGAGTACGTGGCTTATAGAAGAGTTGGTTAGAGTAGAATGTCAATAGGTGATTGGTGAATATAATAAGTGTTGTGTACATAGGACACGTGTCTGTGATTGTTGATAGACGGAATACATGTAACAGAACTTATATAAAACAGGACACATCAGTGTATGAAGATTCATTCTGAAAACGCTTAATAGATTCTCGTTTTTCTCTGCTCTTTTATTCCTATTCGTTCCTTTCTTCTCTGCCGCTCAGGAAGGGCGTAACATAAAGCTGATTGAATAAGTTTTTCCAAACTAATAGAATCAAACACGTCAATGATATTGGAACTAGTCTGGTCAATGATACTGACGGAACTCGTGCCATGTCAGCGCCACATAGGCAGTTCCTTTATCGTAAAACTTTAGAAGGCTATAACTTTTAACTTGGTTATCCAAATCAGATGATTTTTTTTTTTTTTGATTTCACGTAACATTTTGAGATCTATGCAATGACACTTCATTTGACATATTTTATCTCCCACAAACATAGTTCGAATTTGTAACAATGGTACCACAATCACAATAGTGTTTAAATCCAGAAGATGGCACATGCGGCAACTCATGGTGTTGGTTTGGAAATAACTCAAGATCTTCAAGATTTAAATGATCTTGTAATTGTGGAACTATTGTTGCAAATTCAAACTATATTTGTGCGAGTAAAATATATCAAATCTGGTTTCATTGCGTAGATCTTGAAAAGTTATGTGAAATAAAAAAAATCATCTAATTTGGATATCCGAGTCAAAAGTTATGTCATTCCGAAGTTTTACGGTAACGGGACTGCCTACGTAGCATTGACAGCACGATTCTCGTCAGTATCATTGACAAGACTGACGAGACTAGTCTCGTCAATATCAGTGACGTGTTTGACTGCATTAGTTTGGCAAAACTTATCTAATCAGCTTTAACTAGACAATTCTTTTGCCCTATAAGTGGAAGGGTGCTTTAGCCCTCATCCTCTTATCTCTATTAATTCTCTTATCCTTTTATCTCAATTTCTTCTCTTAGTCTCTTATATATAGTTTCTATCTTATTCTCTTATCTTATTTTTTTTATCCTTCCATCTCTATTTACTTCATTAGAGATCTTTTCATCACACCATTATTTTTCAGTTTTATTTCACCTCTTTATCTTCCTCTTCCTCTTCTGTCCCCACAACCCTTCCACTCCACTATCAACTACAACTTAACCCACCACTCATTCTCATTGATTGACCCCTCCACCATCCTCTTTCTCATACCTTACACCTCCACCTCTATCGTCAACAACAGTTCTCCTTCACAATGTGCAAGATTGATAACGCGAATTCTGAAGGAGCGGTGGTGACCAATGGTGGACGGTGCGAGATAAAGGGGCTAAAGAATGAAAATGAGAGGTAAATTAATTTGTGATTGATAGTGAAGATTAAGAAGATTGAGAAGATGGAAGAGGAAATAGAAGAGGTAGAAGTGAAGTTTTTCCTTTTAATTGAACGGGATTCATATATATTTTTTGATAAATCACAAATATCCTCTATGGGAGGCAATCGGGATCCAGAATTAAGGTTTTAAAACCCTTTCAAATAATATTTTTTTTGAATATTATTATTATGCATCTCCTTTGTGTATGATTATTATGCAATTAAATAATGGACGGATGTTGGGATCTCTGGTCCACATAAAATTTTGGCAGTTGACTGCCTCCTTTGTTATAAACCATATTATTGATGATATTTTCTAATCATATCTTCTTCACAGATCTTAGAAAACTCTGCTAAAAATATTATTTTATTATTCTGTTTCGGCCAGCTCAATTGGCTTGCCTTATGGTCCAGGCCCAGTACGTTGAGCCCATACATGAGGGCCTAGGGAGGGTGTCCCATAAGGGGACCAACAGCGCCCCATAAGGGATATTCTCCTCCTTTCCTATGCACAAGCAGTCATTGTACAGACAATAGTTGCAATTCGTCTTGCCCCAGCAAGAAGCAGGCTACAGTGGTACCTTTTATTCCCTCTCTCATTAATCCCACCTATAAATACTCTTCTTCACTCGTTGAAAGGGCATGTCTGATTTATCACTTCTATGAATTGTTACTCTGTAAGAGCTTTAGTCTATACCATTATCATTAAGAGCACACCTAGATAAACATATTATATCCCTTATGGGATACATACACGGTTCTCCTAATCACTAGACACTGTAGGTAAGGTGTGCAAAATAACGGAGTATACCATTTTTGTTTTATTTTGTTTTCTTTGATTTTACTGTTTTTAATGAAATTAGAATATAATTTTTAATCTGATATTTAGTTTTATATTTTTTAAATATATTTAATATAAAATAAAATTCTCGATGTTATATTCCGTTTTCACATAATTATTAAATGTGGCTCTGAAATTCAGTTTAATTTTAATCCCTCACAACTGATCCAAAATCATAGCTTTTCGATATTTCTTTCTGCATTTAGATGGCAAACGGTTGCTTCCTCCATTTATAGCTTTAAGTGGGCGATGATTTTCATGATTTTCAGTTTTTGTCTCTATCTCTGATCGGATTTGGATCCTCTTATGTGAAAAAGTAATCATGTTATTTGATCAAAATCACTCATTTAGAAATTATACAATTTTCTCTTTTTTATCTCATCATCAATGAATGGTTATCATGAAATAACATAACCATATGACTATTTTTTCACATGAGAGGATCCATTCCCATCTCCGACCTTACAAGCTTTAGTTAGGCGGGTCTATTAACATTTATTGCTATTTCTCTTTACAAGCATTAAACAGGATCCACTACATAATATATGCTATAAACCATAATATTAGCATTTAATATGGCACTAATCATAAATTAATCAGGCGCAAACTAGCTAGTAGCTGAAGGAAACTATAATTACAAATCCTCCGGGTAATATAATGTTTGAGAGCCTCTCTGGATGCTCGATATATAAACCAAAATAGATATCATAGAAAAGCAGAATGAGTAGATGATGTTACAGCATTACATGATTATAGCAGGGAATGACTTTTACACAATTTTTGATTCAACTAAGCTTTATGCTTCAACGACACTACAAGAAGACAAGTAGACCATCGCATGGCTCTATGACATGCATTAAGTACACATTTAAAGAGTGATTGTCAGCTCCCAAGTCGTGCCTCCCAGCTTGCATTACGGACCTGGGAATAGATCATGCGGGACTCCAACTACTTGTGTCCACCCCCTTATCGATATCATTATTTAGTGCCCCAATCTGCAGTAGGTGAAAAACTATTATTGATAGAGTACATTTATTAGTTTTATTCAAGGGAAATACATTTGTTATGTAACATAATACAAAATCAATTTCCTACCGAAACAAACTTTGGTGAGATCCATCATGAAAAAAAAATGAAAAAAAATGAAATGTTGACACAATATTCAATGTGTGAGTAGGAATGCTTTTCTATATCATGTTACATGATAAAAATATTACCTTTTATTCAAACAGATAAAGAGTGTACTTTATTTGAAAAAAAATAAAAAGACGGAGTCAAAATGATTTCTACTTTTTTTTCCTGGAGATTAATGATTTCTAGTTAAAACAAACGGTATTTGCGATGGGAATTTTCCGTCACAAAACCCTATTTTCTAGTAGTGATTTAAGTGCAATTAATTTTTTATAATATCATTTTTATAATTTTATTTCAATTTTTTCGCTTTTTCTGTTTCAACTTACCTAATCACCCCCTCCTAAGCCAATCAATAAATATATGCAGTCACCCATCTCAGTTCTTGTAGAAGTAATAATTTAAAAATTTGCATGAGTTTAAGTACATTAGTCTTTTGAGCTTTTGAGAATATACAAGTTCAAAGTCAATGTATGATGATTACATTTGGTAGTTTATATAACTAGTTTGTCAAGAGGTCACCCATGGTACCTCTTCTGTATGAACATTAGTATGATTATTGTATGGTTCTTATTCTCCTTTCGTTAGTTATGGTCTTTGGTATATATAACATTTCCATAGGTGGTTATTGTGAACGTGGGTAGTTATAGAAACCCATCATGTAATCGTAGTAGGGCCCACTTTGGGTTATAGTATTTTGGTCGGCTTCCCTTCCGGGTAAAATCCCATCCGGGTTCTATCAACTCTTCTCCTTGACTATTGATACCTGGATGTATAAACCCAAAACATTAAGCCCCAAGCTCGGAGTGCAATGTCTATTTTACTCCGAGTTTATAAGTTATTTTACCCCTTATATCTTCTCTTTCTTATACGTCAGCATCCTCATTAAATGCTTCTTACTTAATCCTAATCTTGATTGCCATTTGTCTCTTTCTTGTTGCCTTGATTCTCCAAACGGCTGCCCATCTGAAATGTCATATCCTGACAACCATCATTGTCCTTCGAGATTCAAAAATCCAGTTACTTTTTTGCTTCTCTTTATTACTACCTGCTTTGATTTTCCCATTCACTCCTTTTCTTTTTCTTCTTAAAACCCCCCAACCTCTTTTCCAGCATCTTCTTCTTCGTCTCCTTCTCTTTTAAGTTTTCTGGTCTTTTCTTCTTTCTGTGCTTCCTTGAAATTCTTTGTGCAAACTTGGTGTGACGCTGTTGCATTTAGTTGCTGTTCTTCATCAAACTACTCTGCTACATTTAGTTGATGTCCGATATCAGACTATACCAGTAAGTACTTTCATCTTTACATTTGCTTTCGTTTCTTCTTTCTTGCTTAATTTTAACCTTTACTCTAAAAACTATTACCTGCATCTTTAAACATGCTCTCGAAAGACTCACATTTTCTCTTGATAAAAACATTCCTTGTATTTATTCCTTCATCTTCTTTAAGACTTCTTTTCCGGCTTTAAGCGTTCTGGACGGACTAGGAATACCCTTATAACCACTGATAACCACCATTTTCTTCAGTTGAACTTTTTAACTTGTAATATGTCTTCTAAACTAGCTTTTACTGTACCTTTCTGTCCAGGCCATGCCGCCAAGGAATCGTCCCTACCGTTCGCTTCCACTTTCTCGCTTCGCGCTTCCTTCTATTGTGGAAGGTCTAGCATGGGTTGATGAAGAAGCTCTAGGCCTTCGTTCTTCATATGAGAATAATCTGAGTAATCTTCATGCCGCCTTACAGTCAATCCCTCTATTCCGTGACTCCATTATTACCTCCTTCCAAGTTGTTGTACCCGGAGAAGAGGAACGTATCTGTTCACCTTCCGGGCAAGGTGAGAATTCTTTCTTTTTTTGCCTATAAATGCTTATTTTCCGAGCTCAAGGTATCCTTACCTTTCACTGAATTTCAAATGGACGTCTTAAACTGTAACGTCTGGCCGCTTCAAGAATCAACGACTATCCCCACATACTAACACAAGACTTTTCAGTGTGCTTTTTCCTCACTCGCACACTTCCCGAGAAAACTTTCCAGAAGGTCACCCATCCCAGAATTGCTCCAAGTCAAGCACGCTTAACTATGGAGTTCTTCCGTTCCGGCTACCGAAAAACAGATGTATCTTGTTTGTATAGGTAGTACCAATTAATTCTTATAAGCTATCCCGAACTGTGCAGTTTCATACCTGCACAGTCTTTGGAATCCCTCTCTTTCGGGTGTCGATTCGATTCATTCATGCATGTAACTTCCCGCTGGAAGCCTGTCAGGAGCCGCTCCTTGTCCGTGCCTCTTTGCACCGGCGATCACTCCCCGCCCTCGTCAGCGCTCGAGATGTTACATGCCCACCAGCTTCCGCCTGGTTCATCCTCGAACCACACCGTACTGGATGAGAGGCCTGCTCTGATACCACTTGTAACGCCTGGCCGCTTCAAGAATCAACGACTATCCCCACATACTACCACAAGACTTTTCAGTGTGCTTTTTCCTCACTCGCACACTTCCCGAGAAAACTTCCCAGGAGGTCACCCATCCCATAATTGCTCCAAGTCAAGCACGCTTAACTATGAAGTTCATCCGTTCCGGGCTACCGAAAAGCAGATGCATCTTGTTTGTATAGGTAGTACCAATTAATTCTTATAAGCTATCCCGAACTGTGCAGTTTCATACCTGCGCAGTCTTTGGAATCCCTCTCTTTCGGGTGTCGATTCGATTCATTCATGCATGTAACCCTCCGTTGGAAGTCTGTCAGGAGCCGCTCCTTGTCCGTGCCTCTTTGCGCCGACGATCACTCCCCGCCCTCGTCAGCGCTCAGGATGTTACATAAACCATCTTGAAGTCGCCCTTTCTCAACTTCATTCAAACAGCTGGTGTTTTTTACAAACTTTTGAGATAATCTGTAGATCTTTTGGGTTCACATACTCTTTTCGAATTTTCTTTTGTCTATTCGCCGTATTCCGCAATGCTATCGATAAAGGGAATACTCGTCATAGTTGGGTTTCCTTAAAAGCTCGCCCTGGATTTCGCTGGTGTACTATATACGAAGACAATTGGAAGAACTTCAAGGAAGATTATTTCAAGATTTGTATACCTGAAGCTCTTCCGGCTACACCATCTGCTTCTTCTTCTTCTTCTCAATCTACCACTCCTTCTGCTTTCTTTCTGGATCAGGACGGAGCTCCTCGATTCCCTCTCAGTTTGAGCCAACATCATTATAGTACACCTGCTAAAACATTTTTAACTAACTCAAAGAATTTGAGTACTGACGAACTTGAAACTTTTACTTGGTTTCAAAAGCTGACTTCCGAGTTAGCAAAAGAAAATATTTCTATCTCTCCTCAGTCTATTTTAGCAAATAAAGATTCTCCTGCTTGGATTTGCAAGAAATTAAGTAAGTGACTAACCTCTTGTTATATTATCCTATGTACTTGACTTTTAACTTTGCACTCGTGTATTATTTTTAGATAAGACCATCATGGATCCCTCATTTTTTGCTCGTCAAAAATAAAATGCTGCTCACCAAGGAGACTCAACTGTATCTGGGGAGAAGATTCACTCCTCGGCTTCTGGTGAAAAAGAAGGTTCTCCTACTCCTTCTTTCATTCTGGCTACCTCTGCTACTGGTTCCATTCCAAATGAGACTGTGATTTTGGATATGGACCCGCCTGTTGATTATGGAGAACCTCAACCCCGAAAGCGAGTTCGTATTAATGAACCCAGGTCTGAATCACCTACGAAAAAGTCTTTAACTCCTCCGTCTTCTGTTATTGCTACTCCTTTCTCGGATCCTCCATTCATGAAAAAATTACAGGCTTGCTTCACTCCCGGGCTCCGCGAAAAATGGGACAAGTTTTTCTTGGAGCAATTAATTGTCAAGTTTACAAATATCCGAGATAATTCTCTCCGTGAAGCCCACTAATAGGAAATGGCGTTGTTGGCATTGGCAGAACGTCAGCAAATGCTATCAGAACTTAAAGAGTTATAACTCTTTAAAAACAATTTTAAGACTGAACATGCTCGCCTGACTCAAAGGACCGAAGCCGCCGAGTTTGTCGCGCAGGGGTTTCAACTTAAGCTTAAAGAGTCTGAAAAACTGGTTAAGAAAGCCAATGACGAGCTTACTACTTTGAAACAGGAAAATGACCAGCTGACTGAAGGTCATAAAGTTTTGAAAAAGAACGTTGAGGATTCAGACTTCCGGGTAGCCGAGTTGGAACTGGAAGTAGAAACTCTGAAGAAGCAAGTCAGCTCGCTACAACAAGCTGCCAAGGACATGGACTCTAAATATGTTGCTTTTGGTCATCAAATTCGTGGTTGGGCTGTCGACCAAGTGAAGTTCTTTCACCCGGATGTTGCACTTACTAACTTGGATAAAATCGACACCTTCAACTTTGTTGATAATGGCCGACTATGCACTCATAATGAGAAAGAATCTATTACCGTGCTCGTCACCTGTCTTGCCGAGTTCGTGGGTGTGACTTCAAATTCTGATAAAACTACCTCGTAGGACACCCCGAAAGATGCTTGAAGGAGTGGGATGCCACTTTTATTTTGTACTTATTTTAGTTTTTTGCTTAAATGACTTTTGGTGCTGTAATGACTATGTCTGCTGAATCTTTGAATATCTGTTATTTTACTACTTCTTCAATTACTTGGTATATTTCTATCTTTTTACTTTGATCCGACTACTTTAAGAGCTCGCTATTGAATCAACGCAACTTGGTAAAATTTTGTTTTTGCTATATTTCAATAACAACTTATCTCTTTCAAAACTCTTCTCGATTAATGTTTTAGAATGATTACTCTGAAACTGTTAGCCCTTCTTCCGAGTAGGAAATGAGCAGGTGCCCATGAGGCCATGTAAGGCGGCCTGAGACTTTTGGCCCTGATTCCGAGTAGGAAATGATCAGGTGCCCATGAGGCCATGGAAGGCGGCATGAGACTTTCGGTCCTGATTCCGAGTAGGAAATGATCAGGTGACCATGAGGCCATGGAAGGCGACATGAGACTTTTGGGCCTGATTCCGAGTAGGAAATGATCAGGTGCCCATGAGGCCATGTAAGGCGGCATGAGACTTTTGGCCCAGCTTCCGAGTAGGAAATGAGCAGGTGCCTATAAGGCCATGTAAAGCGACATGAGACTTTTGGCCCTGCTTCCGAGTAGGAAATGAGGAGGTGCCCATGAGGCCATGGAAGGCGGCAATGGGACTTTTGGTCTGTCTGACATATACATTTATCAGAATCTTGCTTTATTGAATTCAAAAGTTAAACTACCCAATATTCATCATCTACTGAACATAATATAAACTCCTATACGAAACTTAAATCAGAATTTTCCTAACTTAAAAAAAGCTTTAATAATTAACCTAAAATATTACATACTCTACCAACGACTACACATGCTCGCTGGTTTCCTTCTTCTGATCATTGGTCTGAATTCTTC